>NC_091481.1:6125437-6458185 GCF_036971445.1 Narcine bancroftii | reverse complement strand
TGATGAGGCAGGAACAAAAGGGTGGGGAGGAGGGAGATGGCGAGGTAATGGGGTAAGGGAGAGTGGATAAGGAATGGGAAAGGAGTGGGTGAGGAGGGAGGGATGAAGAGGGAATGGGGTAAGGGAGAGAGGTGAAGGAGAAGAGTTGGGAAAGGAGTGGATGAGGCTAGGAACAAGAGGGTGGGGAGGATGGAGATAGCGAGGGTAAGGGAGAGTGGATGGGAAAGGAGTGTGGGGGGTGAGGAGGGAGGGATGAAGAGGGAATGGGGGTAAGGGAGAGAGGTGAAGGAGAAGAGTTGGGAAAGGAGTGGATGAGGCAGGGGTAGGAGGAAGCAGGAGGGAGATGAAGGCAGGGATGAAGGAGAAGAGTTGGGAAAGGTGTGGATGTGGCAGGGATAGGAGGGTGAGGAGGAGGGAGATGGCAGGGATGAAGAGGGAAATGGGAGAGAGAAGAGATGGGAAAGGAGTGGATGAGGCAGGAACAAGAGGGTGGGGGAGGAGGGAGATGGCGAGGGAATGGGGTAAGGGAGAGTGGATAAGGAATGGGAAAGGAGTGGGTGTGGAGGGAGGGATGAAGAGGGAATGGGGTAAGGGAGAGAGGTGTAGGATAAGAGTTGGGAAAGGAGTGGATGAGGCAGGGGTAGGAGGAAGCAGGAGGGAGATGGCAAGGGAATGGGGTAAGGGAGAGTGGATAAGGAATGGGAAAGGAGAGTGGGGGGTGAGGAGGGAGGGATGAGAGGGAATGGGGAAAGGGAGAGAGGTGAAGGAGAAGAGATGGGAAAGGAGTGGGTGAGGCAGGGATAGGAGTGTGGGGGGTGAGGAGGGATGGATGAAGAGGGAATGGGGTAAGGGAGAGTGGATAAGGAATGGAAAGTAGTGTGTGAGGAGGGAGGGATGAAGAGGGAATGGGTTGAAGGAGAAGAGTTGGGAAAGGAGTGGATGAGGCAGGAACAAGAGGGTGGGGGGAGGAGGGAGATGGCGAGGGAATGGGATAAGGGATAGTGGATAAGGAATGGGAATGAGAGGGGGGGGGTGAGGAGGGAGGGATGAAGAGGGAATGGGGAAAGGGAATGGGGTGAAGGAGAAGAGTTGGGAAAGGAGTGGATGAGGCAGGGATGAAGAGGGAATGGGAGAGAGAAGAGATGGGAAAGGAGTGGATGAGGCAGGAACAAAGTGGGTGGGGGAGGAGGGAGATGGTGTGGGAATGGGGTAAGGAGAGTGGATAAGGAATGGAAAGGAGTGTGTGAGGAGGGAGGGATGAAGTGGGAATGGGGGTGAAGGGGAAGAGTTGGGAAAAGGAGTGGTTGAGGCAAGAACAAGAGGGTGGGGGAGGAGGGAGGGATGGCGAGGGAATGGGGTAAGGGAGAGTGGATAAGGAATGGGAAAGTAGTGGATGAAGCAGGGGTAGGAGGGAGATGGAGGCAGGGATGAAGCGGGAAAGGGAGAGAGGTGAAGGAGAAGAGATGGGAAAGGAGTGGATGAGGCAGGGGATAGGAGGGAATGGGGTAAGGGAGATTGTTGGAGTGATGAGGCAGGAACAAGAGGGTGGGGGAGGAGGGAGGGATGAAGAGGGAATGGGGTAAGGGAGAGAGGTGAAGGAGAAGAGTTGGGGAAAGGAGTGGATGAGGCAGGAACAAGAGGGTGGGGTAGGAGGGAGAGTGGATAAGGAATGGGAAAGGAGTGTGTGAGGCAGGGATAGGAGTGTTGGGGGTGAGGAGGGAGGGATGAAGAGGGAATGGGGTAAGGGTTGAGGAGAAGAGTTGGGAAAGGAGTGGATGAGGCAGGTATAGGAGTGTTGGGGGTGAGGAGGGAGGGATGAAGAGGGAATGGTGTAAGGGTGAAGGAGAAGAGAATGGGAAAGGAGTGGATGAGGCAGGAACAAGAGGGTGGGGGGAGGAGGGAGATGGCGAGGGAATGGGGTAAGGGTGAAGGAGAAGAGATGGGAAAGGAGTGGATGAGGCAGGAACAAGAGGGTGGGGGAGGAGGGAGATGGCGAGGGAATGGGGTAAGGGAGAGTGGATAAGGAGTGGGAAAGGAGTGTGTGAGGCAGGGATAGGAGTGTGGGGGGGTGAGGAGGGAGGGATGAAGAGGGAATGGGGTAAGGGAGAGTGGATAAGGAATGGGAAAGGAGTGTGTGAGGCAGGGATAGGAGGGAGATGGTGAGGGAATGCGGTAAGGGTGAGTGGAAAGAAATGGGAAAGGAGATGAGGCAGGGATAGGAGGGTGTGGGAGGAGGGAGATGGCAGGGATGAAGAGGGAATGGGGAAAGGGAGAGAGGTGAAGGAGAAGAGATGGGAAAGGAGTGGATGAGGCAGGGATAGGAGGGAGATGGTGAGGGAATGGGGTAAGGGAGAGTGGATAAGGAATGGGGTAAGGGAGAGAGTGATGGAGAAGAGTTGGGAAAGGAGTGGATGAGGCAGGGGTAGGAGGAAGCAGGAGGGAGATGGCAAGGGAATGGGGGTAAGGGAGAGTGGATAAGGAATGGGAAAGGAGAGTGGGGGTGGTGAGGAGGGAGGGATGAAGAGGGAATGGGGAAAGGGAGGGAGGTGAAGGAGAAGAGATGGGAAAGGAGTGGGTGAGGCAGGGATAGGAGTGTAGGGGGTGAGGAGGGAGGGATGAAGAGGGAATGGGGTAAGGGAGAGTGGATAAGGAATGGAAAGGAGTGTGTGAGGAGGGAGGGATGAAGAGGGAATGGGGTGAAGGAGAAGAGTTGGGAAAGGAGTGGATGAGGCAGGAACAAGAGGGTGGGGGAGGAGGGAGATGGTGAGGGAATGGGGTCAGGGAGAGTGGATAAGGAATGGGAAAGGAGTGTGTGAGGCAGGGATAGGAGTGTGGGGGGTGAGGAGGGAGGGATGAAGAGGGAATGGGAAAGGAGTGTGTGAGGCAGGGATAGGAGTGTGGGGGGGTGAGGAGGGAGAGAGGTGAAGGAGAAGAGTTTGGAAAGGAGTGGATGAGGCAGGGATACGAGGGAGATGGTGAGGGAATGGGGTAAGGGAGAGTGAATAAGGAATGGAAAGGAGTGTGTGAGGAGGGAGGGATGAAGAGGGAATGGGGAAAGGGAGAGAGGTGAAGGAGAAGAGATGGGAAAGGAGTGGGTGAGACAGGGATAGGAGTGTGGGGGTGAGGAGGGAGGGATGAAGAGGGAATGGGGTAAGGGAGAGTGGATAAGGAATGGAAAGGAGTGTGTGAGGAGGGAGGTATGAAGAGGGAATGAGGTGAAGGAGAAGAGTTGGGAAAGGAGTGGATGAGGCAGGAACAAAAGGGTGGGGGAGGAGGGAGATGGCGAGGTAATGGGGTAAGGGAGAGAGGTGAAGGAGAAGAGTTGGGAAAGGAGTGGATGAGGCAGGGGTAGGAGGAAGCAGGAGGGAGATGAAGGCAGGGATGAAGGAGAAGAGTTGGGAAAGGTGTGGATGTGGCAGGGATAGGAGGGTGAGGGAGGAGGGAGATGGCAGGGATGAAGATGGAATGGGGAAAGGGAGAGAGGTGAAGGAGAAGAGAAGGGAAAGGAGTGGGGGAGGAGGGAGATGGCAGGGATGAAGAGGGATTGGGGTAAGGGAGAGAGGTGAAGGAGAAGAGTTGGGAAAGGAGTGGGTGTGGAGGAGGGATGAAGAGGGAATGGGGTAAGGGAGAGAGGTGAAGGAGAAGATTTGGGCAAGGAGAGTGGATGAGGCAGGAACAAGAAGGTGGGGGAGGAGGGAGATGGCGAGGAATTGGGTAAGGGAGAGAGGTGAAGGAGAAGAGTTGGGAAAGGAGTGGATGAGGCAGGGGTAGGAGAAGCAGGAGGGAGATGGCAAGGGAATGGGGTAAGGAGAGTGGATAAGGAATGGGAAAGGAGAGTGGGGGGTGAGGAGGGAGGGATGAAGAGGGAATGAGGAGAAGGAGAAGAGTTGGGAAAGGAGTGGATAAGGCAGGAACAAAAGGGTGGGGGAGGAGGGAGATGGCGAGGTAATGGGGTAAGGGAGAGTGGATAAGGAATGGGGTAAGGGAGAGAGGTGAAGGAGAAGAGTTGGGAAAGGTGTGGATGTGGCAGGGATAGGAGGGTGAGGGAGGAGGGAGATGGCAGGGATGAAGATGGAATGGGGAAAGGGAGAGAGGTGAAGGAGAAGAGATGGGAAAGGATTGGGGGAGGAGGGAGATGGCAGGGATGAAGAGGGATTGGGGTAAGGGAGAGAGGTGAAGGAGAAGAGTTGGGAAAGGAGTGGATGAGGCCGGAACAGAAGGGTGGGGTAGATGGCAGGGATGAAGAGGGAATGGGAGAGAGAAGAGATGGGAAAGGAGTGGATGAGGCAGGAACAAGAGGGTGGGGGAGGAGGGAGATGGCGAGGGAATGGGGTAAGGGAGAGTGGATAAGGAATGGGAAAGGAGTGGGTGTGGAGGGAGGGATGAAGAGGGAATGGGGTAAGGGAGAGAGGTGAAGGAGAAGAGTTGGGAAAGGAGTGGATGAGGCAGGGGTAGGAGGAAGCAGGAGGGAGATGGCAAGGGAATGGGGTAAGGGAGAGTGGATAAGGAATGGGAAAGGAGAGTGGGGGGTGAGGAGGGAGGGATGAAGAGGTAATGGGGAAAGGGAGAGAGGTGAAGGAGAAGAGATGGGAAAGGAGTGGATGAGGCAGGGATAGGAGTGTGGGGGGTGAGGAGGGAGGGATGAAGAGGGAATGGGGTAAGGGAGAGTGGATAAGGAATGGAAAGGAGTGCTGTGAGGAGGGAGGGATGAAGAGGGAATGGGGTGAAGGAGAAGAGTTGGGAAAGGAGTGGATGAGGCAGGAACAAGAGGGTGGGGGAGGAGGGAGATGGCGAGGAAATGGGGTAAGGGATAGTTGAGATGTAATGGGAAAGGAGTGGATGAGGCAGGGATAGGAGGGAGATGGTGAGGGAGAGTGGATAAGGAATGGGAAAGGAGAAGATGAGGCAGGAACAAGAGGGTGGGGGAGGAGGGAGATGGCAGGGATGAAGAGGGAATGGGAGAGAGAAGAGATGGGATAGGAGTGGATGAGGCAGGAACAAGTGGGTGGGGGAGGAGGGAGATGGTGAGGGAATGGGGTCAGGGAGAGTGGATAAGGAATGGGAAAGGAGTGTGTGAGGCAGGGATAGGAGGGAGATGGTGAGGGAATGGGGTAAGGGAGAGTGGATATGGAATGGAAAGGAGTGTGTGAGGAGGGAGGGATGAAGAGGGAATGGGGTAAGGGAGAGAGGTGAAGGAGAAGAGTTGGGAAAGGAGTGGATGAGGTAGGAACAGAAGGGTGGGGGGAGATGGCAGGGATAGGAGTGTGGGGGGTGAGGAGGGAGGGATGAAGAGGGAATGGGGTAAGGGAGAGAGGTGAAGGAGAAGAGTTGGGAAAGGAGTGGATGAGGCAGGGATAGGAGGGAGATGGTGAGGGAATGGGGTAAGGGAGAGTGGATAAGGAATGGAAAGGAGTGTGTGAGGAGGGAGGGATGAAGTGGGAATGGGGTGAAGGGGAAGAGTTGGGAAAGGAGTGGATGAGGCAGGAACAAGAGGGTGGGGGAGGAGGGAGATGGCGAGGGAATGGGGTAAGGGATAGTGGAGATATAATGGGAAAGGAGTGGATGAGGCAGGGATAGGAGGGAGATGGTGAGGGAATGGGGTAAGGGAGAGTGGATAAGGAATGGGAAAGTAGTGGATGAAGCAGGGGTAGGAGGGAGATGGAGGCAGGGATGAAGTGGGAAAGGGAGAGAGGTGAAGGAGAAGAGATGGGAAAGGAGTGGATGAGGCAGGGATAGGAGGGAGATGGTGAGGGACTGGGGTAAGGGAGAGTGGATAAGGAATGGGAAAGGAGTGTGTGAGGAGGGAGGGATGAAGAGGGAATGGGGTAAGGGAGAGAGGTGAAGGAGTGGATGAGGCAGGAACAAGAGGGTGGGGGAGGAGGGAGGGATGAAGAGGGAATGGTGTAAGGGAGAGAGGTGAAGGAGAAGAGTTGGGAAAGGAGTGGATGAGGCAGGAACAAGAGGGTGGGGGAGGAGGGAGATGGCGAGGGTATGGGGTAAGGGAGAGAGGTGAAGGAGAAGAGTTGGGAAAGGAGTGGATGAGGCAGGAACAAGAGGGTGGGGGAGGAGGGAGATGGCAGGGATGAAGATGGAATGGGTAAAGGGAGAGAGGTGAAGAAATGGGAATGGGTTAAGGGAGAGTGAAGTTGGAATGTGAAAGGAGGGTGTGAGGAGAGAGATGGGTGGAATGAAGAGGGAATGGGGTAAGGGAGAGGGGCAAATGAGAAGAGATGGGAAAGGAGTAGATGGGTGGGGGGGAGGAGGGAGATGGAATGGGAAAGGAGTGGAGGAGGCAGGGATAGGATGGTGGGGGTAATGGGGAGAGGCGAAGGAGAGGAGATGGGAAGGGAGTGGATGACGCAGGGATAGGAGGGTGGGGGTGCTGGCAGGGAGGATGGGGTAAGGGAGAGGAGCGAAAGAGAAGAGATGGGAAAGGAATGGATGAGACAGGGTGGGGCGGGGGAGGTTGTTCCTACCTTCCGATTCATCCCAATATTCATCCAGTGAGCCTCCTCGTTATGTGATCAGCAATGTTATTGAAAGATTCCCACAGTTTTAATTTCTTGTTATAATGCCAAGATTTCAATTTGCCTTCCTAATTACCTACGTTCTGACTTTTTTAATCTTGTAAATGAAAGCGAAAGATGCTGTGAAGGTTCATGATATCCATTCATCTCAGTCTAACATGCTTGCCCCTCTGTCTCACCACCTGAGTATTTAACGATACTCTGAATGAAGAGTTAATTCCATGGGTCAACTGCACTGTTCAACAGAGCACGGCTGCTCTGATTGTAACCACCGTTCCAGTGCTCCTGTCACCAATGGTAACCCCACACTCTCGCTCATCATTAGACTACTTGTGTTTAACAAATATTTAATGACTCTTTTGAGGAAGAGAGTTCTAAAGACTCCAGACTGTTTGAGAAAACCCTAACCTTCATTTATGTACAGGGTAGTGCGACAGTGCTGCATCACCAGTGACTGGAGTTCAAATCCAGCACTCTTTGTCAGGAGTTTACATGTTCTCCCCATTTCTCCCACCCTTCAAAACGCACCAGGGTTAGAGGTCAGTTTGGCAGCACAGGCTTGTTACCGTGATGTACATCTAACAAGAATGCTCTTTGTATACACGCATGATCCATAACGTTTCAACTAACTTCCTGCATCTTCAACAAAGACATGTCATTCTCTCTGACCACAGCTGCTTTTCGCAATAACCTGTTTTTTTTACATAATCCATCCATAGAAATAACCAAATATGTACACAAGGATGGCGAGCAAGACTTCCCTTCTCACCTTGCAAAACTCACTGCCTTCTTCAAAGCAGCCGACTCTGGGCTCGGCCAATTGTGAAGGATTTTCCTGCGCATGTTATCCAACGCCAGTATTGCTCACAGGCAAAACATTCCAGTGTGGGAGGTGGTCAAATAACACTACACTAAACTAATCAGTGTGAAGTTGCACTATTCAGTGATCTTCCAAAGATCAAAATACGTTCAATCTTCTTTTATATCTCTACTTAATTAATAAATATTTATTTATTTTCATAGATCACTTGTAGTTTTACATTCCTGGATTCAGTGATTCCTTTGTGATCTCCTGTTAATGAATTGAAAGCTTTTAAGAAGCCAGCATTACATTTCACCACTTTCTCTCAAAATATACTGCTATTCTTGGATTGCTATTGACACTACAGCATTGCCCGTGGGGCCTACGTTGTTTTGCGTGGCATGTTATAAGCAGGTGAGCACTGAGCAAAGGTTTAGGTGAAAATACGAGTCGAGCCTCAATCTCAGAAATGAGCATAAGGGGCCTAACGATGCCTCCTAGAAATAAGTGACCAGACAAGTAACAACCCATGGACCCCAGAATGTTGGCTGTGGAATTCAGATAACTTTGAACTTGGAAACAAGAAAAAACCCGTGGAAAGTCAAGGATTGTCAGTAAAAACTCACCTGGTTCATCAAAGCCCTTCAGGGGGAAAAAAAGAGAAAGTCTGCAGATTCTGGGGCCAAATACTGGAGAACCTATCCACCGGAATTAAAGGATAGCTAGCATTTTGAGTAAAAACACCCAGATCTGCAGACCCTGTGATTGAAGTTAAAAAAAACACGAGGCTGGAGAAACTCAGAAGGTCAAACAGTACACTTAATACAGCAAAGCTAAAGCTTCAGAACCAATGTTTCAGGCTTGAGCCCTTCATCAGTATGTCGGCAGGGGCCAGGATTTGAGCCCAGGCCCATTGTCAAATTCGTCCAGAACCAAAACGTTGGTTATCCTTTACTTCCTGTTGATGCTGCTTGTTGCCTGCACATTTGAGTATTGCACAGGGGGAAAAAAAAAGTTGCTGTTCTTTACCAGTCCAGCACAGGATAGTTAAGACGACTTATATTATGTTGGACTTCAGTAGTTGGGGGACTGAGTTTAAGAGTCAGGAGGTAATGTTGCAGCTCTAGAAATTTAGAATATTATGTTCAGACTCTCCCACTGTGGAAACAACATCTACTGTTCATGCCTTTCACATTCAAAATATTTCAGTGATCCATCCCTCATTGTCTTAAATTCCAACAGGTACAGGCCAAGAGCTGTTAAACGCTCCTAATATGATAATCCTTTCATTCTCTGAATCATTCTAGTGAACCTCCTCGGAACCCTCTCCAATACCAGCACAGCTTTTTGTAAATGAGAAGGCCAAAACTGCTCACAATACTCTGTGAGGTCTCACCACTGCCTTATAAAGCCTCCACATCACAACCCTGCTCTTGTATTCTATTCCTCTTGAAATGCACTGCATTTGCTTTCACTACCACATGCAAGTTTACCTTTAGGCTGTCCTGAATGAGGACTCCCAGGCTCTGGGTATTTTGAATTCTCCGCCCATTCTCCTAATCTGTCCTTTTATACCTGTTCCTCCACCTACCTTCATATAGACTACAAATGTCTTCACCTGCAACCCCCGTTTCCCCCCTCACTCCTTTTCCAGGAAGAGTTTTGCCAAATATTCGCCACAAGCTCACTGCTTCTCACCTTGTTTCCTCCAAGATATTTATTTAATTTCCATTACATCTACTACCACTTCAATGTCAATGCTTCAGCTGCTTCTTCTTTGGGACCAAGAAATTGACACTGCACAAGTGGTAAGGTCTTAACATCTTTTCCCTCCAAAGTAGATGGAGGATGGGTCTAATAACTGGTCACCCCTTCTCTGCTAGTATTTCAAGGGACCCAAACCCCAGGATGCTACACCCCTGCCTCTGCACAATTGCAGTATCGAGTTGAGAGCAGCTGAGCTCCAAAAATCTACTGCGTTGCAAAGCCTTTGCTGGCATGTTTTCCAACTAATATTAATATAAAGCTGCTCATTATCCAATTAGTGTGGAGACTGTTGTAGCTGAAGCATCAGTGGTGGGAGCAATGATTGATTCGTCTCAAGTGCATGATTAGAATGCAGCGTTGGAAAAGTTTTTAAACCACAGGATATTACTTTAATTGGAAAGACTCTAAATTTCAGTCGGTTGAGAACCATGCATGACAGGGGCCCCACAAAGTAATCAGACTGGAATTGTTTCCAAATGCTTTTCTTTTGCCCACAATTATGTTTTTTGGGGGGGGGGGGGGGGATGTTGAAATATTACTGTGGAACATTTGACCTTTAACCTCTTCCTGCTTTCCTGGGCCCTGTACATACCTTCCAGGTGAAACAGTAAATTTACATACTATATCATACGAACTGCCCTTTCAACCCATGTGTCTGTGCCATGATGCCAAAATCAAACTAAAACTGATGCTTACACCTGATAAGATATCCTTTATGTGTCTATCTACAAATCACCCAAATCCTACTGTTGTATCTGCTTCCATTGCTCCTCCTGGCAGCCTGTCCCCAGCGCTCTCTGTGTAGAATATTTGCCACCCACAAAGAACCATAGAACAATTACAGCACAGAAACAGACCATTTTGGCCACTCTCTTGTCTGTGCCAAAACATTTTTTTTCCTAGCCCCACTGACCTGCACCCTGCCCATTGCTCTCCCATCCATGTATCTATCCAAATTCTTCTTAAATGTTAAAATTGAACCTCCATTTACGACTTCAGCTGGAAGCACGTACCACGTTGCCTCCCCTCATTGTGTGAAGAAGTTTCATCTAAACTTTCCCCCTTCACCCTTAACCTATGTCCTATGGTTATAATCCCAGTGGAAAAAGCCTATCTACATTTCCTCTGTCTATCAAATCTCCCCTCATTCTTCTACACTCCAAATAATTAAGTCTTAACCTTTTTAATCTATCCCTGTAACTCAGTTCCTGAAATCCAGGCACCACCCTAGTAAATTTACTCTGCATTCTTTCCATGTTATTGATATCTTTCCTGTAGTTAGGTGACCAAAACTGCACCCAGTACCTCAAACTTGACCTCACCAATGTCCAATACAACTTTAACGTAATATCCCAACTCTTTTCTTTGATTTATGAATGCCAATAGCTTTCTTTACAACCCTATCCACCTGTGACACAAGTTTCAGGGAATTATGTATCTGAATCCACAGGTCTGTCTGTCTACTGCACTCGTCAGTGCCCTACCATTTACCATGTTTGTTCTTCCAAAATGCAATACCTCTGCAATTTTTCAGATCCATTTTACAAGGTGGGCCAGATCCCTATGCAAGCTTTGAAAATCTTTTCGCTGTCCACAACATCCCTAATCTTAGTGTCATCTGCAAATTTGCATCCAATTTATCACATTATCATCCAGATCAGGGGTCTCCAAAATGGTCGATAATACTGAGGGAGGGAGGGTTGATTTAAAATAAGCACCTCCACACCACCTCCCCCATTCAGCATGGGGGGGGGGGGTGTGGGTTGGGGGACTTACCTGCCATGAACCTTTGAGTATTGCCGTCACATTTCCCCCTCATCATGCATGTGTCAGTCGGCCGCGCATGGCCTACAGAACCCAGGATGTTGCATTTAACAAGTGCCCTTTCTGCCCCTTAATTTGTCTTCTATTTGGGGGTGTCATAATTCCATGTGCCAAATCCATGCTCTAAGCCCGTCTGCCTTTCTTACAATACTCCTTGCATTGAAATGGATGAACCTTAGAGCATTTCCACCACTTTCAACCCGTTGCATGCAATTTTAACATCAACTTTTCCCTTCTCTATCTGCTCTGGTTCCCCTCCCCATGCAAATCTAGTTTAAACTCACCAGAGTAACACTAGCAAACCTGTCTGCAAAAATATTAGACCCCCTCCAGTTCAGATGCAAATTGTCTCATGGGAACTTGTCCCTTAAATATTCTCCCCCTCACGTTAAACACTTGTCCTCTGACGTGTGATACTTTTACCCTGAGGAAGAGTTTCTGATGGTCCACCCTATCTCTGCCTCTCACAAATTTATAAAATTCTATCAGGTCTCTCCTTGGCCTCTGATGCTCTAGAAGAAAACAATCCAAGTTTGTCCAAACTCTCCCCATGACTCGTACTCTCTTACCCAGGCAATATCCTGGAAAATCTCACCTGCACATCCTTTCTGTCAAGCGGCGATCAGAATTGTTTGCAGTACCCAGGCAATATCCTGGAAAATCTCACCTGCACATCCTTTCTGTAAAGGGGTGATCAGAATTGTTTGCAGTAAACCAAAGCTTTATATAGCTGCAACATGACTGATCTCCATAACATTGCACATAAGCCCTTCAGCCATAAAGCATCAGACAAATCTTACTGAATTACTATTAAACAATGCAGTTATATAAAAATATCTCCATGTCTATAAGACACAAGAACAAAATAGGCTATTCGGCCCATCAAGTCTGCCCCACCATTTAATCATGAGCTGATCCATTTTCCCACTCAGCCCCATATCCCTTGATGCCCTGGCTAATCAAGAAGTTATCAATCTCTGTCTTAAATACACCCAGTGACCAGGCCTCCACAACTGCCTGTGGCAACAAATTCCACAGATTTATTACCCTCTGGCTGAAGAAACTACTCCGCATCTCTGTTCTAAGCGGACGCCCTTCAATCCTGAAGTTGTACCCTCTTGTCCTAGACTCTCCTATCCAGGGAAACAACCTTTCTACATCTGCTCTGAAGCATTCAACATGTTTCAATGAAATCCCCCTCCTTCTCCTAAATTCTATCGAGTACAGGCCAAGAACTGTCAAATGCTCCTTGTACGATAACCCTTTCGTTCTCGGAATCATCTTCGTGAACCTCCTTTGAATCCTCCCCAATGCCAATACATCTTTTCTTAAACAAGGAGCCCAAAACACTCCAAGCCTTATCATCCCTGCTCTATGTAATATTTCTCTTGAAATGGATGCCAGAATGCTACCAGATTAGAATTTAAAATCAGCCTCTTGGCAATGGCAAAACACTCCAGATGCTGGAAACTCGAAATAAAACAAAAAAAACCACTATTGGAAACACTCAGCAGACCAGCCAATGGCTGCAGAGAAAGAAACAAGAGTTACTATTTCATCAGAAAAGTTATTGGCCTGAACTACAAACTGTTTTTCTCTCTTCACAGATGTATCTGGCCTGATGAGCATTTTCGGCACTTCCTACTTGAAAACTATTTTGGTGAATATGTACATTGTACATATAAAAAGAAAGAGACAATGTATTGGACAATAAACTCATGATCATTCTACAGCAAGCAAACAGACTCTTCATCCAACTTGTCCATGCTAATTAAGTCGTCTTCCCAAGGTAATCCAGTTTGGCCTATATCTTCTAAACCCTTCCTATTCATGAACCTAAAGTAAAATCATAATGCTGGAGGAAATCAGCAGGTGGGAGCAGTTAACACTCCACCTTAACAGCGATCGGGACCAGGGTTTGAATCCCATGCAGTCAATACATTCTCTCTGCAGATTTTCCCTGGGGGCTCCAGCTTCCTCCCACCTTTTGAAACGTACCGGGGATGTCGGTTAATTGGCCAGCAGAGCCATAATGGCCTGTTACCTTGCTGTATGTCCAAATTTAAAAGCGTACTTTATATAAAGCAACATTTTGGCCTCGAGTCCTTCATAAAGGTATCTATGAACCTGACTGAATGTCTTAAAACATTACAATTACCAGCTTCCACTACTTCTGCAGAAGCTCATTCCATATCCCACTAACCTCTGCACAAATGGTGCCTCTCAGGACCCTTTTAAATCTTTCCCTTCACCTTAAATCTATGCTCTCTAGTTTTAGATTCTCCTATTCTTGGAAAAAGACTAATTATCTTTGCTCCTTTATGATTTTAAACGCCTCAATAATCTACCCCCACCTTCTGCCTCCTGGATTCGACAAAGAGAAGCAATAGTTGGGTGAATTAAATTTCCTGCACACTCCATCTCAACTCAACACTTCTCTTTCTCCTGGTGTAAGAATCAATAGCAGTTCCATTGAAATTGTCCTTTCAGTTCAACATAAATTAGTACAGGCCCTTCAGTCCATGATGTTAGGGTGACTTATATAAACCTACTTGACAAGCTAAACTTTCCCTACCTCAGAGCCATAATAAATTTTTCTTGCATCCACGTGCCTGTCTAAGAGTCTTAAATATCCTTACTGTTCCAGGCACCCACTCTATGTGTAAAAATCTTACCCCTCACCTTCCACAGATGTCCTCTGGTGTTTGCTACTCTCGCCCTGGGGAAAAGTGCTGGCTGTCCACTCTACCCATGTCTCTCATAATCTTGTCGACCTTTGAAGAAATCAGGATATTAAATCAGACTGCTGACCTTGATCACTTCTGGGTAAACTCGTGCCCTCTGATTAGCTGCTGACCTGGCTCAGAGCTACCTCCCAGCCAAAAAGAATGGCAAGGCACTGATTACTGATCAAAGTATCTGGAAATAATGTAATTGTAAGAACTTTGGTACTTTAAGTCAATTATATTTTTGTTTTCATTCATATGCCTGCAAAGAAAAGAAAATTTGTGTTGTCTCTTACAAGTCTTTCTATGTGCAAAGTAAATTACTTTGGGCTGGTGTCTGGGGAGTGGGCCAAGGGGCTGTTGAAAATTGGGCTGTTTCACTTCACTTCTGCTCAGAAGACAATCATGTACCAGAATTTAATAAACTGGTAAAATATTCCAAGATGATTCACAAGAACGTTAACAGAATTTAAGCAGGCCAAATAAAGATATTTATTTTGCATTTTAAATTCCCAGATTGTGTAAAAATCTATCCAACCTTGTCTTAAATATATTTACTGAGGTGGCTGCCATTGCTTCAACAGGCAGCGAATTCCATCTCCGTCCTAAATCTACTCCCCTGAATCTTAAGGCTATATCCTCCCCCACCAGTGGGATCAACTTACCTACCTCGATCTTATCTATGCCTTTCATAATTTTAGACGTTTCTATAAGATCCCCTCTCATTCTTCTAAATTTCAGTGAGTACAGTCCCAGATGACTCAATCTCTCCTCATTGGCTAATCCCCTCATTCCTGGAATCAACCTGGTGAACTTCCTCTGCACATCCATCAAAGCCAGTATATCCTTCCTCAAGTAAGGAGACCTAATCTCTCTTTTAGGATATCCTAGAGAAATTTACAACTGAAGACAAACTTTTGAAGTTAGTGCTGTAATACATATGGCGGACAATTTCTACATGATACATTACCGCCAAGCTGTGTTACTGATGTGGACTGCGGGGAGAAATAATGAGCAGTATATTATGGACAGCTCTCATCTCCTTCAAAAGAGTGCTGCAAGAGTTTTTATATCACCTGAGAGTGCAAGATCTTGTTTAAATGGTATCTCAACATCTCCTTTAGTGCTGCACTGGAGTCAAAACTGACTTTTCTCTACATGTTCAAGTCTCTGATGTGGGACTGGGGCCCAAAATATGACTGAGCAAGGTTGATGTGAGGTGCTAGGGATGGACCACCAAATGCTTGGTTGTAGAGATGGGCTTAGGGAGGAATTTTCCATAAAAAAAGGGCCAAGAATTGGAGTGATGTAAGTATGCAGGATGATGATATGTGGGAGAAGCCAGGCCAACCTTAAGGCCTTCTCTCTACGTGGTGTCACCATTTCAAAAAGCAAGATAAATCCAATTCTTTCTCAATACCTTCTCTGACGGAAGGTATCCTCAGACAGACATACAGTCCTTGCAAACGATTCATGTCTAGATGAATAAAAGGAAAAATCTTTCTCTGTCGGATTAAGACGTCTCCAAATATCTACTAAATTAAGATCTTTCATCAACGCTTGGTCCTGAATTGCCATCTTGGATTTTTTAACTTTCTTCAGAAATTTATCTAATAAAGGTTCCAAAACACAATTAAAATCACCACCAACTAAAATATTATCATTGGCCTGACCAAAACATAAAAATGCATCTAAAATAAATATTTCATCATCTGCATTTGGGGCATAAATATTGTAAAGTCCAAAATTCACTAAAAATCTTACATTTTTGGAGAAATTTAAGTTTGGTCCTTTTATTGGTTGGATTAGGGCTCTATATAGTAAACCGGTAGCAAGAGTATTGACGAATGATTTGATTTTGGAATCTTTTAAGTTAACTCGATCAACTCGTCAAGGTTGTCCTTTATCACAAGCTTTGTTTGCGTTAGTGATTGAACCTTTAGCACAGTTGATAAGACAAAATACACAGATACAAGGAATTAAAGTTTTAGATGAGGAGTATAAAATTAATTTATTTGGTGATGACGTATTGATGTATTTAATAAATCCAGCTCAGTCACTTTTGCACGTGAAGGAGTGTTTAATACAATATGGGCATCTTTCTGGATATAAAGTTAATTGGGAAAAAAGTGAAATATTATCAGTAAGTGAAGGAGATTATTCAGTTTATAAGAATATTATTAATTTGAAGTGGACTGATCGAATTAAATATCTGGGTATAATTTTGAATGTTAATTATCAATCTTTATATAAATTATGCTCCGTTAATGAAAAAAATTAAAACTGATTTGATTAAATGGAAAGATTTACCTATTAATTTAATGGGTAGGATAAATACAATTAAGATGAATATCTTTCCACGTATACAATATTTGTTTCAATCTATTCCGAGATTTGAATAAAATGATTAGTGAGTTTTTATGGAGAGGTAAATTTTCGAGAGCAGCTTTGAATAAATTAACTTGGAAATATGAGTTAGGGGGACTACGTTTACCACATTTTCAAAATTATTATGAAGCAGCCCAACTTAAATTTATTAGTTCATTGATGGATTTGGTCCGGCCTCCTAGTTGGGCTAAAATTGAGATGGCAAGTATTTCTAAATTTGAAATACATCAATTTTTGTTTAGATGGAATATTAATTTGTTACAACAATATAATGTGCCTATACTAAAACATTTAATGAAGTTATGGATAAAGAAAAATAAAATGACAAGCTCTAGGGGTAAATTATCAGCTTTGACTCCGCTGATAAAAAGGGTTGGGATAGATCTAAAATTAAATGGGAAGTGGATATTGGTTTTATTTTTCCTGAAGAGGATTGGTTAGATATCTGTTATGGTAGTGTAACTAGATTGATAAATGCACGTTATGCAATGATTAATTACAACTTTTTACATCAATTATATTTGACACCTGAAAAATTAAAAAAATATGGATTTCATGTTTGAGATGTGGTGATACGGTTGGAACTTTCGTGCTGTTTGGTTATGTATACATATACAATCATTTTGGAAGAAAATTCAATAGTTTTTAAAATATCTGTATAAGATTAAAATAGTTTTAGACCCAAAAGTATTTTTATTGGGTAGTTTGCAACCTCTGAAAGGCTTGGGATTAGATAAGTTCCAGCTTTCTTTTGTATATTTAGCTTTATCTGTAGCGAAAAAATGTATTGCTAGTACGTGGAAAGATACAAATATGATTGATATTAATAGATGGCATGAGATGAAATATTGTTTAATAATGGAAAAAATTACATATGTTTCACATGATGATTGTAATTTTTTTATTATTAAGTGGCTGTTATACTCTGAATATTTACATTTCAATTTATATTGATTAGATTTTAATATGTATATTTAACTTTTTCTTTAATATTCTTTTTTTTTCTTTTTTTATGGCTCTCCTTAGGAGAGTTGCCTGAAGGGTTTTTTTTTTCTTTATATAAAAAAAACGTTCATGTATATATTTAATTGCTGCATATGTCATATATTATTTGTTTTTTGAACGACTAAATAAAGTTAAAAAAAAATGCCAGACATACAGGACGGAAACAGGCCCTTTCAGCTCAATTTCACCCAATTGCCTTACAACCCCCGATACGTTTTTGAAGAGTAGGAGAAAACCGGAGCACCTGGAGGAAACCCACACAGACACAGGGAGAACATACAAACCCCTTGCAGACAGTGTGGGATTCAAACCCTGGTCCTGATCGCTGGTGCTGTTGCACTAACCATGCCTCACTTGATCAAGTGTCACCAACTTTGCTTTGTAACGAGCAGATAACATCAGTTCACTGAATGGAGTAAAACACAAAAACAAATTGGAGGAACAACACCTCATCTTCCATCTGGGCACCCTCCAACCAGATGACATCAGCCTCCCCTGCCATCTAGCCCTGTGTCTCCATTCCTCTACCTCGCGCTCTCTCTCCTCTTTCTTTCCCCAGCTCTGCATTCGCAGAGCCAATTCCTTCCCCTACCCCAATCAATTCTCACCTTACCTGTCCTCAAAACTATATTTAATTAACAGCTGTTGTCTGTGGGTCTGTGCTATCCCCTGCCCTTCCTTTTAATTCAGACACCTGCCTGATGGATCAGGGCAGTAAACAGAACATCCTGATTGGCCACATAAATAACCACGGGGGCTGGAGCAGTCATGTACCTGCTGGAGGCAGGCGACTCATCTCTCAACACCTCAAAGCTGTTGTATGGGGCATCAGGCAGAAGGGATGATGGAATACACTCTACATGCCTGGGTGAGTGCAAGTACCAGACTCTCCGAGGCAAAGTACCCCAAAAATCACCTGAAACATTCATTTCTATAGGCACACTGCTCTCCATCCTCTGCGTTGAGTCTCCAGGGATGTAGAATTGGTTTAGAACAACCATTTTCTCGACTCCTTTCTTTGGTTTATTGGCCCCCTTCCCTGTGAAGCAGTCAGGTTTAGTTGGTTTCTTCCATACTTCTCTGCTACTGACTACATAAATATTTTTTAATGATTTCAGTCCCCTCCCCCCCCCCCAAATGTGCTGTGACCCCCCAGGAGATTTGTACAGCCCCCGTTAAGAATGATTGATCTACACAATGTCCTGCAGCTACTCACCGAGGCAGAGTCCACAGCATCTCCCTAACTCTTGGGAAGGCCACTGCCTGCCACTCTCCCTCCAAGCCGCATGCCATCTTGATCAGGAGATAAATCAGTGTTCCTTCATCATGGCTGGATCTAAGTCCCGGATCTCCCTACCTAATGGTGCACTGGGAGTACTTTAATCAGAAGGATGGCAAATAAATGCTGGCTTTGCCAGCCATATCCTCATCCTGAAAATGAATAAACACATTAGAGTTGACAAAGAAGAGTCACTGAGGAGGTGGGCAGTGTAATAGGGTGAACAGGTTGTAATAGTTGCTGGCTGGACTTTAGGCTGCCATGGCCGTAGTTTTGGAATTCTCACAAACAGCAGGGGTGGGGAATGTTATGGGAGATCTTGCCAGTCCTGGTCAATGCATCTCACAAGATCACAAGAAAAAGGAACAGAAGCAGGCCATTCGGCCCATCGAGTCTGCTCCGCAAATCCATCCTGAGCTAAACCGTTCTCACATCTAGTTCCAAGTTCCAGCCTTTTCCCCATATCCCTTAATTTCCTGACTAATTAGATACCTATCAATCTCCTCCTTAAACTCCCCCAATGATCGGGCCTCCATAGCTGTATGTAGCAATGAACTCCACAAATCCACCACTCTCTGGCTAAAGAAATTTCTCCTCATCTTGGTTTTAAATGGATACCTTCTAATTCTAAGACTGTGCCCTCTTGTCCTGAACTCACCCACAAAGGGAAACATCTTATTCACATCTACTCTGTCCAATCCTTTCAGCATTCGAAATGTTTCTATGAGATCCCCTCTTTCTTCGATACTCCAATGAATAGAGTCCAAGAGCTGATAAACGCTCCTCATATACACTATTCCTCTTGAAATGAATGCCAATATATCATTCACTTTACTTACTGCCAATCTAACCTCGTTATTAACCTTTAGGTTATCCTGCACAAGGACCCCCAAGTCCCTTTGCACTTCTGAATTTTGAATTTTCTCCCCTTCTAAATAATTGCCTGTTTATTTCTTCTTCCAAATTGTTCAACCGTACATTTCTCAACATTGGATCTCATCTGCCATTTTTTTGCTCACTCTTCTAAACCGTCCAAGTCTCTCTGCAACTTTCAGTTTCTTCAACACTTCCTGCTCCTCCACTTATCTTGGTGTCATCTGCAAACTTGGCCACAAAACCATTCACTGCATAATCTAAATCATTGATATATATTGTAAAAAGAAGTGGCCCCAACACTGACTCCTGTGGACACCACTAGTAACTGGTAACCCACCAGAACAGGATCCCTTTATTCCCACCCTTTGTTTTCTGCCTATCAGCCAATGTTCCACCCATTGTAATTCCATGGGCTCTCATCTTATTAAAAGCAGCCTCTTACGCGGCACCAAATACACATCCACAGCCTCTCCTTTGTCCATCCTACTTGAGATTTCCTCAAAAAATTCCAATAGTTTGGTAAGTCAGGATCATCCCTTCATGAAACCATGCTGGCCTGGGCCTATCACGTCATGCCCTTCGAGTTATTTCAGAACCTTGTCTTTGAGGATCGACTCTACCACTGGGACACAAACGTAATTACACCCAAATACTTTCCTGTCCTTACTGTTGCTGTAACTCAAAACTATTTTGAAATATTTCATGAAAACCTGTCAAAACACATAATGGAGTTACTCGCATGTACACAATCATCATCTTGGGACAGAGCTACTCAACCCCACAAACATTTGCTGCTTTATATAGAGGATCCTCCACCTTTTCTTCTAATCACCTGAAGTCCATTCGAACTCATGATAATTTTTTCTCCCAGCAAATAATTAACAATGCCTTGGTCTGGAGCCTTCCCCAGAGCAGAAAGACTGCCAAACTGCTTGTACTAATCCTCTGTGACTTTACAATTTAGTTAACCATAATATTACATTAATTGAAAACTTGGGTATATGTACTGGGCATATGCATAATTTATCTGGATGTGTTATGTCTGTATGTGTGTTTGCAGCGTGTTACACCGAGGACCAGAGAAGGCTGTTTCGTTGGGTACAATCAGTTAATAAAATTGAACATGAAATATCTCTCCCCCTCTAGTTTTAAGACACTCCTTAATATCTTACTTAATATCTTACAAGAGACATTTGGTTGAGTTTTTGACTCGTGGTCCAATTTTGTCCTTTTATCCTCGCAGCCTAATTATTTTAGACATTATATAAACACATTATTGGAAAACTACGTATGAGATGGCTCTTTGCTTATTGTGGTGTTATTGTCTTCACTCAGGCTCATGTTGTCCACAAAATTTACAGATTTCTACCCATCGTGTGCAAAGGCCCGGCTCAAATCATCACCCAAGTTTATTATCATCTGATTGTACAAGTAAAACCCGATGAAACAGTGTTTTCCGGTCCTTGGTGCAAAGCCATGCAGGCACACAACCAGATGTAACACACACACACAGACAAATAATACATATGCAGGACAAGTATTATATCTATAAAAAATAAACAAACAAACATTGCTTTGTACAAATGTGAGTCTCAGATGGTGAGTGTGAGCAGCTCCTTTGGTCGTTCAGCGTTTTCACTACCCGTGGGTTTTCAGACAGCAGAAAATATCATTTAAAAGTTAAAAAATACAGATGTTGGAAATCTGAAATCACAAATTGGGGATCTTCCAACAGAGCAATTCCAGAATTAACTTGATTTCAGATTTACATGGTTGTCCGTCTTGGAATTATATACCACAAATAACAATGAGGGGGGAAGTCTTTGAACATATTGAAGGTTTGGCAGAATTTTAAACAACATGTTAGAAGAGATCAGGGTGAAAGCAGCATCGTAAAAGTAAACATGTAGAAATTCGTATGTGAAACAAAATGGAGAATAGTCACAAATTACATTTCAAAATGGCAAACTAACGAAGGGATTACAGGACTTGACCATATTCCATTTCTGTGGTCTCATAGACAGAACTATCTCGTTGGGCCTCTGCTTTATCAGGGCAGAAGCAGTTTGGGTGGATAGACACATTCACTGGATGCTAGGGTTGTTATTTTGCCTGGAAGGACAATGAGCAGGGTGACACAAAAGTCTGCAGATGCTGTGAAAGAACATAATGCTGGAGGAATTCAGCAGGTCTTGCTGTGTCCATAGGAGGTTAAAAAAAATAATCTATAATTGATGCTTCAGCTGATCCTTTCTTTAAGGTATGAGTAAAAAGCAGGCAGGTGGTTGAATTAAAAGGCTGGGGAGAAGGAAAGAAAGGGCTGGGGAGGAGCGCAGACCAACAGGTGAACATTGGACATGGATAGGAGGAGAAAAAGGATGAAAATTGATTGGAGTGTTTAGTTCTATGAATGCAGAGCTAGGGAAAAGGGAAGAGAGAGAGCAAGAGAAAAGAAGACATAGGGATAACCATATAACAATTAAGAAACAGGCCAGTTCTGCCCTTCTAATCCTTCTCCAACCTAGTCCCATTGACCCGCACCCAGCCCATAACCTTCCATACCTCTCTTGTACATATACCAACTTTCAACATATACTTACTATTCAACTTTTCCTTAAATATTAAAACCAAACCCACATCTACCACTTCGGCCGGAAGCTCATACACACTCCCACCAACCTCTGAGTGAAGAAATTCCTCCTCAAGTTCCCCCAATACTTTTCCCTCTTCAATCTCCCCCACTCTCAATGGAAAATGCCTATCCACATATACTCTATCTGTCCCCCTCATAATTTTAAATATCTCTATCAAACCACCCCTCAGTTTTCTAGATGGGGTGGGGAGGAGATTAAAAAAAAACCCCAGAGGAATTGATGTTAATGCTATTTTGTTGGAGATGGAATATATGTGGCCTCAGTCTGGCAGTGACAGACCACAGACTGACATGTCGGCAAGGGATTGGGGAGGGGAATTGAAATGGGTGGCCACTGGGAGATTGCAGGGATGACGCACTGCTGTCCATCATCCATCCATAGGATGGTTAAACAGTGCCCTCATATCTACTAAGCAGTGGATTGCATCTACATGTCATGTATGTAATCATTCATTCGCATCATTGGTCTGTAGCTAGCCAAGGATGAAATGGAAATTGGTACAATAGGAGATAGTGTCCACATCGATCATGTCCCACTTGTCTCACCTACTGTTATACCTCTAAACCCATGTATTTGTCCAATTTTATCTCAAAACACCTTCTCCAGCAACCCGTTTCATACACCCACCACGTTCAAAAAAGCTACCCCTCAGCTTTCTGTTAAATCTCTTCCCTCTCACCTTAAACCCACATCCTCTGGTTACAGACTCCCCTGCTCTGGGCAAATGACTCTGCGTTCACCCGATCTATTCCTCTCATTATTTTATACACCTCATCCTCCTGCACTCCAAGGAATAAAGCCCAGCCTACTCAACCCTGTAGCTCACACTCACAAGTCCTGGTAATATCTTTGTAAACCTTCTCTGCACCCTCTCCAGCTTGACAACATCCTTCCTATAGCAGAGTAACCAAAACGGGACACAATGCTCCAAATGGAGCCTCACCAGAGTCTTGTGCAAATGACCTCCTAACTCAATATTCCGACCAATGAAGGCCAATGTCCCAAAACCCTTTTTGACTACCCTATCTACCTGTGATGATTCCAAAATATTTATTTGGTTTTAAATTTAGGCATACAGCACAGTGACTGGACATTTTGGCCCATGAGCCTGTGCAATTGACCTACATGTTTTGAAGGGTAGGAGGAAACTGGAGCTATCCGGGAAAAGCAAGGAGAATGCCGGTGCTGTGACAGCGTTGCACTAACCACTGCGCCAACCATGTGGCCCTGTAATTCTGGTGTGAAGTTAACTGAAATACACTGCTGCATTCTTGGCACTTGTACTGGACCTGGGTCTTGAATAATTTTTCAATCATTTGATCTGCCCAAACACAAGCATTTAAACTATGCATCAGTCATGTGGTATGGTGGTGCAGGATGGAATTTGATGGATGTCAACAGGCTGAACAATCTTACTGACCCTCTCCTGCTCCTGATTGTAAGACGGACATGCCAGGTGAATGGACGAAGGCAGGGAAAATTGGAATGTAATGTGGAAATTTGAAACATTATCCATTTAGCTGGAAAACAGAAAAAGTGTAGTGTTGAATTTCAAGGGTATTCCAAAGGAGCCAGATGCCTTTGTACATGAATCTCTGAAACCTAATGTCCAGATACAGCCAGCAATGAGGAAAACGGTATGTCGCATTTTATTGCAAGAGGATTTGAAATCAACAGTTAAATGTCTACCTGCAATTACTTTGGGTGTTGATGGAATATTGTGACACCCACCTCAGGATTTACTCAAATAGAGGGAATGTCACAACACTGACTATTGGCATTTGCCATACAAAAGAATGATAAGAAGCAACGTCATTGAATTGTAAAATTCTGACGGGGCTTCACAGGGATGATATGGGAATGATCCTTGCACTTAGCTGAGGTACCTAGAACCAGGGGATAAAGTCTCAAATCAATAAGTTAGCCATTGTCAGAAATGATAAAGAGTCTACTTCATCAAGTGCTGCTGAAGCTTTGAACTTTCTTCCCAAGAGGACCTGTGGTTTCTGCATTGCAGATATTCAAAAGAGAAACTGATAAATTTTTGGACATCAAATTACACTGGACAATAAATTTTTTTCAAACGATTTGCTTCCTGAATAAAACTTGGGGAGTGTGATATACAACTTCAAGCTGAACATGTGGATAATTTCAGATTTGTGGTATCTCATAAGAAGTAGGAGAAGCATCAACTTTTACATGTCTAATCACATAATGACGCTGCCACATTGCATTACCTAAAAATGTTTTGGCGCTGATTTTCGTTTGTACTCAGCATCTGATGCCTCTCGTGTCAGTGACCAACAATAGTCGGCCAGCATGGATGGATTCCAGTTGCCCTGATACCTCTTTTCCATGGTCGCAATGTCCTGGTGAAACCTTTCACCGTGTTCGTCACTGACTTCACCAAAATCAGCTGGGAAGACGTCCAAGAGCAAATGCAGAAAATGAATTTTCAATGACATGAAATAACAAAAATAGGTTATATCTAAAAGAGGGTTTGTGATAGGAAAATGTTAAGGTGATTTTTGTGACCCAAATCCAAAATCCATAAAATACACCCAAAAGTGCTCAGAAAGCAAAACTTTTTTGGCCAGTGTTATCAAGAGGGATACGGTGTACAATCCAATTAAACGGTGGGGCTGGGGTGAATGATCTCTTCTTGTTCAATCTCTTAAATATGATCAGTGATTAAATGGCCTGATGCTCACTTCTGAATAACCGACGTGTCGCTGAATCAAAGTTATTTTGAGAATGAATTGACGATTGGAAATTTGCACTTGGGCCTTTTGGGGTTTAACTTTTACATGACACAGGTCCTGCACTTTGAAGCCGCAAATATCTCTCGTGTTGAATGCAAGTGGCTGGCTGAACCAAATGCACTCAAAAAAAAAGATTGACAGTCCACTTTAAAACCAGAGAAGTGAAAAATTGTCATCTGAATGGGAAATGTCTCAATCTAACATTTGGAAATTGAGGCCCATTAGGATGTCATGGGTATATTTTGCACTCACCATCGGAAGTCAAAGATTTCACAAAATATTGATCATGGAAGTTATATTTCAGCTCAGACAAGCTCATCTCCCTTGCCACACAAGGCATCCAAAATGAATTTAATCAGTCCAGCCAATTTCCCTCTTTTGTGAAATGCACTTAAAGAATTTTCACTCAATGTCAAGGGCCTGTGTCTTATGTTGTAATTAATTTACCATTCATCTTTCTACATAATTAACTTTATTTACTCTATTCTATCAGAGCCATGATTCAGTTTATCCAAACCTACAATGACATTAATCATTCCAAACCAGTAGGCAAAACATTTCTTGGGCTGCTGTAGATGGTTGTAGCTAAAGATTACTGACCTATAAAGTTGTTTCTAATCTCTGTCACGCTCCAGTTCCCCAGACAGCTGACACTCAATCTCCCCTGCACTCCCCTAACTAATGCGTATATTAAGATGCCTCAGGTTCCCACCCCAGCTTGATATTGAGCCAGCATTGCTGCTGTCCTCAACCCAGATGTGCCTCACCCATCTCTCCTCAACAATATGGATCGCACCACCACAGCCATTCATAGTGTCAAGAACCAGTTCACCTTCCTGCTGGATTGACAGCAACACAGGTGAAGATAGGACTATCTCTATTTACCACCTGGCTGCAAGATATGAATGGGATCATAGCAGGCCAATCAAGTTATAATTGCAATTACAATTCCAAAGTTAAAAATCAGTGGGTGACAATTATGACCAACAAAATGACCACCATGTGGTGCCATTCCACATCCTGTCAGCAGTAACTAGTCCCCAAGTGCTGGGAAGAATTTAGCACAGGTTAAGATACTTGCTTTGAGCCCACAGCTGTAGTTCATGACTCCCACCGGACTCCCCTGCTGTGCAGACGGTTTTTGCGGGTCCCTTCAGCTCTCGGGCTGCACGAGGAATTATCTCCTGCTCTAAAGATGAAAGAAAGAGCTGAAACACGATTGGTTGTTAACAGACAGCAGCACTGGGAATGACGACTGGGTGGAGAGTTTGGTGTTCCCTCTGTGCCATTCCAGGTCCCTGTATCCATCAGAGACTGGAAACATTTGAGCCCTCTTGAGGATGGAACCACGGGGTGGGGGGGGGGGGGGGGAAGGTGAAGCATCTGAATATAAACAGAATGGTAGAACAATACAGTTCCATAGCCAGCAGTGTGCCAATGTGGATAATGAACCAAGGATTGGAGAAAACCATGATCATAAATTGTCAGTTGGAATTAACTAATGAATTTTTAAAACCAAAAATAAGACTTTATTCATGATAAATTATTTACAAAAGGAACCCTGTTTGGACTCTGTTCCCTCACTTTCATATCTATACATCCCATTACTGTGACTTGTTACATTCCACTCTATTTACACCATTACCACCACTTTGGCACCTTGTTGGTTCTCCCCCTTGTTGAGGGACTTCCTCTTGGTCTCAGCCTCTCAATGGGAGGACTCCAGACTGTGGTCCTTCCCCACAGTAACCTCATGTTGGCTGCTCCAAGCCTTGGTGCATCCCTCAGCATGTACACCAGCAGCCTGGAATGCATCAGTTGGCAGTATTCCCTCACCAACCTCTCCATGTGCTGAAAGACCAACAAATTTTGGGCAGACCAAATTTTGTCTTTCACCAAGTCGGTGGTCTTCCAGCAGTCCTGGATGTCTGACTCTGACTGCGCCCTCGAGAACAGCCTGTAGATCAGAGAGTTCTCTGCCACACTGTTGCTGGGGATGAACTATGACAAGGACCCTTGCATCCTTCTCCACACACTCTTAGCCAATCTGCATTCAGCAAAGAGCTGGGCGAATTATCCAAAGGATATTCAGAGATGACATCTGTCTTTACACTGATGGGCGACAGGTGGTTTGGGAGAAGAACTGGCAGGGAAGAAGATGCCTGCCACACCACCATTGCTCAAACTTTCTAGATACAAGCAAGGGGTTGAAATCAATCCTCAGACATCTCTGCTAGAAAATAAGTACAGGATTAACGATGCCAAGAAATTTACTTTCATCAACAAAGCGAATTCTCGAAGCAATCAGTAGACACTTCTGAATTATACTTAGCACAAGGCAATCATTTTTAACCAAGAGATTTGAAACAGGGGGACGATACGCAGGAATAATGATCTGAGTCACAGCAGATTGTTCTTCTCCCAGTCTTGCCCAACTCACTGCCGTTACCAAGCACAAAAAGCTGTTAAGGTCAGAGGCTTTTCACAAGTAAAAACACAACCAGGAATGAGTACCCAGAATGATTCAGTATCAGCCCTGGTCAGTGCAATTATCAAATCGGCCATTCCAGGAGTAGTTTCCTCTCAGCTTTGGATGTCAATTCCTTTCCAAAGTGGTTGTTATATAAAAAAAGATTCTTTTTATCCATCAGACCTTGATTTAGCTTTGTGTTCAGAAATGACAACCAGAAATAACAACATCTATTATCATAGCTTTTGAAGAGTTTCCTTTTTTGGTTTGGTTATTTATTAGTCCTGCTGTGTGTCTAATATTGATGTGCAGTGCACCGCTATTACAGCTTGTCAGATTTTTATTTTTTGCTGCTGGTTCAGCAAAAAAAGGCATTGGAAAACAGTATAAATAGCTGTATTTGTCCAAAAAAAAAGAAACAGTTAAATACTGAACCAAAAGAGAAATGAGGAACAGAAGTAGCCGGCAAGATCGGCAGTGTCTTCTCTACACAACAAAGAGAGTCAACGAAAAATAAAAGACGTGGAACAGTGAGGTTTGCAGAAACGCCAAACAACAGTGAACACCACCAACAGTACACAAAGAGAGACGAGTATTAGGAAAAATGGTTTAATATTTGAGACAGAAGCCAAAACTGCATCACACAATAACATACGTTACAAAAATAAGTCCGACTGTTCCACAGTTATGTTCACAATGAAGACAGAGAATCAGGAAAAAACTTGGATTTCAACAGCAAAAAGCAAACCCCTATTTTTTTTTAAACTAATACAGTTATCCCACTGCAGGTGGATGTATACTGCAAGTCCTAATACCTTATGTAACTGCACAATACATAATTGAAGAGAAACTTACCCATTTTGTTTGACAAAAATTCTTGACATTTAAGCATATGCAAAGAAATGAGGAAAGCAAGCCAAAGTTTTTTTTGTCGGTTTCTTTTTTGTAAATTCTTAAAATGAAATAGTCACCAGTTTCTCTGTACCAACCAGAAATCAGACTCAAAATCAATCGTGACTGTGCCCAGACAAGAAGGCCCAGAAATATCCACTTTTTTAAAATTTCCAGTATAAAAAAATCCACTGGTACAAAATGTATAATTACAATCAAGTTGTAGAAATATGAAAGCCCACTATTTTTTTTTGAGTGTTTGTGTGGTGTGTTGACTTTTTTCTCAAAAAAAACCTTCCAACACATACAGGGTCGAATACACCAAAAAGAATTACAACACTCACATGGGCTTGCAGTTCCCCCACTCGTTTTGCATTAACTTTGGCTTTTCTCAAACAAATACTTAAAACTATATAATTTTTTTCCTTTAATTCTTAATCCTAAATGATAATAATCTACAAACACCAGATCTCACATCACAGAAGCACAAACACTTGTCTTGTGTGACATTTTCCAAAAAACTCAATGAAGCTACAACATTTTTTTTAAACTTTTTTTTTACTTTAAAAAACAGATACAATGTGTGGGGGTGAATTAGTGGTGAAGGTGACGGTGTGGGGAAATGAAATCAGAACAGAGCAGGCCAAAAATCAATCCCCAAGACGATGGAAGCTGAACTGATTTGATCTGCTCCCAGCCCCTTACAGCAGAAAAATATTGGCCCGTTCACAATTAACGCTTTATTACATATCAAATGCATGCACAGAGAAATGACAAATGCTTTTGCAATGGTTAGAAAATCATACTCAGCAGGTAAAGCTGCTGATTTAAAAAAAAATTCAAACCAGTTCTAAACATTCCTGCCTTGGGGTGTTCTTTTAATGTGTGTGTGTGTGTGTGTGTGTGTGTGTGTGTGTGTGTGTGTGTGTGTGTGTGTGTGTGTGTGTGTGTGTGTGTGTGTGTGTGTGTGCGCGCGCGCGTGAGAGAGAGATTTCATATTTTGTTAATCTTACAACTATAATAAAAGCTTTATGAGATCTCACGGCATCTCGATAATGGCAAGTTTGAGAAATATGGACACTTTTACAAAGAGAAATAACAAACGATGAACAATCTCAGGCAACAAGACCACAGCTTTAACAATTTAACAAACTTTTTTCTCTCTGGTTTTAATCTTTTTTTTTGTCCTTTAATTTTTTTCAAACATGAGAGAATTATTACAAAACACTTAAGTAACAAAATACCCCATGTTATCAAATTACTTCTCACAAATAACACAATTAAGCGCGGGGCAGGAAGTACCTTTAAGATTTTTTTAAAATTTGGCACTGTTTAAAATTGCGGTTTTCTTCTTTTCTCACAAGAAAAAAAAAAGCCAATCTCACATTTTGCTGAACAAAGTACGTCAAACTGTTAACCCCACGGTGGAAAAAAAATAAAATCAGACGTCAAAACGTTTCACACGCAAAGCACACAATTTTTTTGTCCTGGAATTGTAGGTTTTTTTTCCCTTTTCACCTGACGAATTAAGATTTTTTTTGGCCATCCGGAAAAAAAAATCTTTTGCGAGTCAGCCAAAAAAAAATTCCGCTGCGTTACGAAACACTTATAGAACCTTAAAAATCGCGATGACACCAAAACTTAACCCACACAGTTACCAACATGACAAAGTTAACACTTACTGCTTTGTTTCTCTTCTCCCAATACACTAAAACAGTATAAAATATAGGTAATTTAATGTGCATTTACCACAGATTGTCTAGGTGTGAATCAGTTCAGCAAAAGGTGACACAAATAGGTAGTCTTTCCCCAAACATGGGTCATCTTTTTTTTTAATTATCTTAAACTAGTCTACAAAAAAAGTGGTTTTTTTCATTTCTATATATATTGATGAGAAAATGTGCCACTTAAATGGCCCTTATCAAAACTTTACACTGCCTGAAAAATGTAAAAACTATTACAGAGCTCTTGATAATATCCGATCAGTTTCGTCATCTGATCAGAAGTAGTCTGCTTCATTTGAGAAACCAACATTCTGTGCACTGACCACATATTGCTATTGCTATTCCAAGTGACCAGTCAGAACGCCAATCCCTGTATATTACTTTCAAGTTTGTTTCATGAAAAAAAAAGAAACATTTTCGCCACAGGTTTTTTTTTAAATTTCCTTCTCTCTCTCTCTCTCTCTCTCTTATATATTTTTTGACTTGCTTTACTTCCTTAAAATATTTTTTTTTCTTTTTCAGTCTCAACACGAATGTAGCTAGGCTTTTCACATTGAACCTCTTTAGAATTCAGAGCTGTATGAGGTCAACATGCAAAAATCTCAAAGTCAAACTAGGTCAAAGGGGTCAAGTTGGAGGACCAAGTATGATGTGAGGTCAGAAAGACATCAGAAACAATGACGGGACGATGAGCTTTTTTTTTTTTTGAATTTTTTTTGGCGCCACAGGGACATGCTAGGCAAACGATGGACTAACGAGCATGGAGATGTCTAAGGGAAAAACACAAGGAAGAGTCAAAAGTTACACAGAGTCTACGCAGCAGAAACAAAATCATTCTCATGGTTGCAGAATAATGCAAATCTCAGTCATTAGAATCTATGAGCCATTCACATAAATTTGCATTTTTTTTAATAACACTGTAAAATAAAAGCAACGCAACAAATAAAAATAAAACACCCAAAAAAATCCATCTGTGTTTTAAAGGAGATAAAAGAGATGGATTGATTTTGGGACAGAAATACAGATTTGTTTAATTAAACAAATATATATATATATATATAAAAAAAGAATAAAAGTCACAAGGTTTAAAACAAAAGACTTGAAATCGACTACATAATGGAAGCTACAAGTAATGAGGTTACCACACAATTGAAAGGTACAAATAAACAAGAGAAGGGTGATTGGTGCAGGACATGTTTTTTGTGTGTGTTTAACTGCAAGGATAAACTTGTTCTCACTTAGCACATTGGAGACTCTTTACGAGGCAGGCTCTAACTATTATAGAGGATGAGCTATCTCAGGTATCCAATAAATTAACTATAGATAATTAATAAATAACTTCCATCTTTTTTGAGGCAGTAAAAATTTGTATAAAAATAGAGCTGCTTTTTTTACAAATAAAATGTACAGGCCTGTGGCTTTCCTTTTTAATCATTTTTGATTCATTTAAACCATCAGCAAATGTTATCATTTAAATCTTCTTTCATTTTATCCCCTCCCGACAAAAAAGAGCCCCATATATGGCAGTGGAAACAGATCTCAAAGGCTTTTGTTTCACTAAAAGGCCCATGTGATCTGATCGCACAAAGATTAATAGCTAACTCGTGATCGTGTCCTACCAGATCAATTCTCATCGGAGTGAGAAATAATTTCTCCCCCCACCCCCGCCCCTCCCACCCCCACCACTCTGAAACAAAAATAAAGGAAAATGTTAGTACTTCACTTGGTATCATTTTCAGACTAGGCCACCATGTCATTAACCCGTAAACTGCTGGTGCCTTTCTAATCTACATTAACTGGGTCCCTTAAGCTAATTAAGCATCTGATGCCTGATTGTCACATGGGCCTGTTTGGCACCAGTGGCTACTGAGTTAAATTGCACATTTCGGTTATTATTTTTTTCAAAATCCTCTTAAGACATCTTTTTTTTGCAAAATTCATATTTCTTTTAAACGGAACAAAGCAAAATATTAAATACTGTAATACAATAAGATTTAAGATACTGAACGTAACGGGGATGGGAAGAAGAACAGGTGGGGAAAAGGAGAATGGAAGTGTAATGTTAAAAACTGTCCCTTGATGAATGTTGGCAATGATCCTCCTCAGCTATGGGCTGGTTCATGGGACTTACCCTAACAAAGCTAAAGTAACAGCATTAACCTCCCACACTAGACTCAGTAGGGTTTGCTGTCGTTCTTCGACCGTTTCAGCTGAACTTTCAAACGCTTCATTCCGATCTGAAAACCATTCATAGCCTGGATGGCAGCCTGAGCGGAAACTGGGTTATCATAGCTTACGAAACCTAGGGCGTGGGGTGGGGGAAAGAACAAAAGATACAATTTCACTACACAAACCAACAAGCGTCAACACATCTCGATGTTGTTATTACTGACAGAAACAGGCCCTTCAGTCCGACATGGTCGTGCTGATCAATATGTACTTATGCCTTCGTTTTGTAGCTTACTAGGCCTTGGGGATTCAAGTGCTCATCTAGATACCTGTCACAGAGAACAGTACAGGACAGGAACAGAACCTACGGCCCATGTGTCTAAGCTGAACATGATCCTAAAATTAACCTAAAGGTCTGGTGTGCGCAAATAATCCATGGCTGCGTTTCCATGAGAACATCTGTTTAAGGTGTTAGTCGAAGAGCAGAAGGTTGGCCAGAACACTAGAATGAACCATAGAACATTACAGCTCAGAAACAGGCCCCTTTGGCCCTTCTAGTCTGTGCTGAATAATTTCTGCACCCAGTCTATAGCCCTCCATAGCTCTCCCATCCATGATCTGTCCAAGTTCTTCTTAAATGTTAAAAATGAGCCCTCATTCACCATTTCAGCTGGCAGCTCATTCCACACTCCCACCACTCTCTGCCTAAAGAAGTTCCCCCTAGAACAAGATTTAAATATAAAGATAAAAAAGGAAACATGGGAGAAATTATGTTCTGGAATGATGAGAAATACAATAAATACGAGGCTGCGTATGATACAATATAATTGGTTACACAGACTATACATTACACCGCAAAAGTTAAATAAATGGGACCCAACAGTATCTGATAGATGTTTTCGATGTAAAAAAGAAAGGGGAACAACAATTCATGCAATCTGGACATGTGAGAGAGTAGAAAAATTTTGGGATGATCTCAATCAGATATTAAATAAAATAACAGAAAACAATATACCAAAGAATCCAGAGATCTTTCTCCTAAGTAACATAAAAAATAAAGAATTTGGAATTGACTTGGAGGATGCACAAAAAAGATTTGTTAAGATAGACCTAGCCGTAGCAAAAAAATGTATTATGTCAACCTGGAAATTGGAAGATAATTTGAAAATACAACAATGGTATATAGAAATGAATAAATGTATCCCATTAGAAAAAATAACATATAGTTTAAGAAATAATATTGAAATATTCGAACAAGTATGGGAGCCTTACATTAAATACAATAGCGAAAACCTACCGGGAACAAACATTACCTAAGTTGATGGAAGGAGAAGAAAAGAAAAGAATGGACTCAGTAGAATTTCTGGTGTATTTTTGTTGAATGACAACATTGTCTGACTGGCTTAATGCAACCTAGATTGTATACCTAAAATGGATGAGAGGGGGGGGTGGGGGGGTGGCTTGGGAGGAGGGGGGGGGGGGGGAGAAAAAGTCACTGTATATGTGTGAAAAAGAAAAAGTGTATATCATGGCTAACGTGATTTATGGTGTGAAAAATAAAAAATTAAATAAAAAAAAGAAGTTCCCCCTAAACTTCTCCTCTTAACTCATGTCCTCTGATTTGTATTTCAACTACCCTCAGTGGAAAAACCCGACCTACATTTACTCTGTCTATCCCCCTCATAATTATAAATTCCTCGAGAAACTCTTCCTTCATTCTTCTACGCTTCAGGGAATAAAGTCCTAACCTGTTTAACCTTTCCCTATAACTCAGGTCCTGAAGTCCAGGCAACATCCTAGTAAATCTACTCTGCACTTTCTATCTTATTGAAATCTTTCCTGTAGTTAGGTGACCAAAACTGCACATGATACTCCCAAATTTGGCCTCACCAATGTCTTCCACTACTTTACCATAACATTCCAACTTCTGTACTCAATACTTTGATTTATGAAGGCCAAGATGCCAAAAGCTCTCTTTATAACTCTATCCACCTGTGACACCACTTTCAGGGAATTATGTATCTATATTGCCAGATCCCTCTGTTCCACTGCACTCCTCAGTGCCCTGCCATTTACTATGCATGTCCTTTCTTGGTTTGTCCTTTTAAAATGCAACACCTCACATTTGCCTGTATTGAATTTCATCTGTCATTTTTTAGCCCGTTTTTACAGCTGGTCTAGATCCCTCTGCAAGCTTTGAAAACCTTCTTTGCTGTTCACAACCCCTCCAATCTTTGTGTCATCTGCAAACTTGTTGATCCAATTGACCACATTATCATCCAGATCATAATGGCCTCCAGTCTGAGAAGCATCATCCACCACCACTCTCTGACTTCTCCCGTCCAGCCATTATTGAATCCAGTTCACTACTTCATCATGAACACCGAGCATATGAACCTTCATGAATAACCACCCACATGGAAAGATGTTAAAGGCCTTACTAAACTCTATGTAGACAACATCCAGAGCCTTTCCTTTGTCAACTTTTCCGGTAACCAGCACAAAAAACTATATAAGATTCGGTAAATGCTCGTCATAAATAAGCAGAGGAAAGAGCAGGTCTAATGACTCATCCAGAAGATGACACACTTGACTGTGAAGTACTCCCTCAGGACTGATTACACTCTGGAGTGAGTGGGGCATCAGACTCGCAAGCTGGTGCATTGGTTGGCGCAGAGAGGGTAACTGACACCTTGCAGCCTTGTCTGCGAGCCTGGAACTTGCTCTACTTGAATATTTGGGGGAGTGGGGCAGGGCCCTGCTGTTATTGTGCCTTTGCTTCCTCATGGAACCTTTCCAGTGGGGCTTATCCAGGTCAAAGGCTCAACTATCCTTGTTGCCCTGAGACTGACCAATAGGCCAATAAATGCTGGAGGATTTCAGCCAGGTCTTGGTGCTGTGAGACCGGCTGAGTTCCTCCATCATTTTACTCCAATCCCTGTGCCACTGGCCAATTGGAACACAACAGTCATCAAAATTGTCACTCCCAATACAAACTACACCATTTGGGAGGTGCAGTACAGGTCCATTTATAACCAACAGCAACATTCCACACACGTGCAGCAGATACGAACATACATTTTTGAAGATGAGTTGAAACTTGGCCTTTCTGATTGGTTTTTTTACCCTAGGTTTCTGTAGGGGACTTTGATCCCACCGGAATTTGTATTGATGTAATTCCATTGACTGTACTTTCAGTTGTTCGAGGGTGTGGGGGGAGGATAAATACAGACTCTGTATGTTACATGAATGTTAAAAAAGATTATAATGCTTGTTTCACGAGTCTATGAAAATTAAAAAGAAATTTTCAAAAGCACTTACCAAAGCATTTGCTAAGGTTGGTCTGTTTATCAATGAAAACTTTAGCAGACACAACATTTCCAAATGGCATAAACATCTGCAGGATGTCCTGATCTCCAAACTCTTGGGGAAGGTGGTAAATAAACAGATTTGCACCTTCTGGGCCTGGGGACGAGATCAAACAAAACCACATTTATTTATCGAAGAAGAGACATTCCATGTACATTTAAGGGCGGCCTGGTTGATGTAGCAGTTAGCGTAACACCTTTACAGCGATCGGGACCTGGTTTTGTATCCCACCCTGTCTGTAAGGAGTTTGTATGTTCTCCCCGTGTCTGCGTGGGTTTTCCCCAAGGGGTCCAGTTTCCTCCCACCACTCGAAACATACTGGGGACGTCAGTTAATTGGGTGTAAATTGGGCGGCATGGATTTGTGGGCCGAAATGGCCTGTTAATGTGCTGAATGATTAAATTTAAAAATAAATTTAAGTTTACATCTGGTTTAGTTCTGAAGCTGCAGGCATCAATAACAGTCACTGTCTTTTAAGATGAAGGCAATAATGTTCTAAAAATTCATTTGAGCAACAACTATTAAGGCCCAATGCAAGGAATCAAATAAGCTCAGAATCGTCCACCAACTTTGCAATCTCAAATGATCACTGATGTGAACATTTTGCTGTTTCTTTGAATGCAAAAGGGACAAGAGTTGATTGGTGGTTATCTACACCCAGAACAATGTATCACAGAACTCTTCACATCAGATTTCATTATCCCTTAGAAGTGAGAGTCTGACATGATTGATTCTCACTAAATGACACCAATATACAAAAGCAAACTTTTCAGGGCACATTATTTCTAACCCCTTTCACACTTGCAAGTGGTCCCAGGAATTAACGGCCAATCAGCCTAAAAAGGATCTAGTGTGAAAGGAAAATCTTCTCAACGCTGGCGTGGGATGACGTCAGCTCACGCCAAGGATAGGCTGCCTCAACCTCTCGTACAATCCCCCATGCCGGCATTGCAATCAGGCAAGTATAGAAACGGCAATTACATTCTGGGATAGAAATGACCCAAGTTTTTGTGCGAGGGCAAGAAAGTGAAGGAAGGAAAGATTAAAATGAAGGTATAAACTTTGCTTTGGGCAAGTCACAGAGGGAGAGAGAGGAAATAAATAGCAATAGAAGACAATTTTTAAACAGTGTTGGAAAGTTGGTAGCGCTATAGTGGATAATTTATTAAGACCGTGGGATAAAGAGATGGCAGACCTGACTTCCCAGAATGCCATGTGGCAGAGAAACTCCTCCATGAATGCTCCGTGCATGCAGCCATACATACAGCCCTTTCTCTGTGTACAGAATTCTGAGAGGGCAAGTCTGCCATCGCTTTTTCCCACAGTATTTATATTTTGTGCGCAATAGCGCTACCAACTTTCCCACGCTGTTTAAAAATTGTCTTCTATTTATTGCTAGGACTTTCCCACGGTCCCTTATAAAGGTTTGTATAGGTCGGCACATCAACAACAGGGGCTGAAGGGCTCATATTGTGCTGTACATAAAGCTTAATTATGTTATAATTAGGCATGATTAATTTTATCAAAATACAAGATAATACATTGATCAGGATTTAGGGCAGGTCCACCATCACTCGATGCGTCATGACGTCACCAGTAGAAGATAGAACAGTCCTAACCCTGGGGAAGACTCCTTGTGAGTGTGAATGCAGTGTTCCCAGTTAGGAGTGGTCAAGTGTGAACAACAAAGACACCATTGCTATCCCAGGACACTGAAAGGCCGATTTTGTGGGATACAAGTGTAAGAGGGGCTATTGAGTTAAGGGCACTCCAGGCCTTAGCAAAGTGAGATAGTGGTGAGGTGGGGTTGATTTAATTTACATTAAAGAGCAATATTCCTTGATTAATGAGGAGCATTAATCTGTCAGGTAATAATTCACGCCAGTGAGTTATTATGTTAATTAAGTGATGAGTTTGGCTGACCCAAGCAAACAAGGCAATAACATCTCCCAGACACTGATTACAGCACCTCAGCATTTACCCAGAGCACAACATTGATTCACATCGACAACACTTGGGGGTCAATAAAGTGTGTGCAGCATTAGATTAAAATGTTTATTAAAGGGATAATGAAACCTGTTTAATTTAAAAGGAAGAATAAAAGATAGAAGAAATCAGGAAATAATTTAAAGAAGTAATTAGAACCAAACTAAAATGATATTGTGCAACATGGCTAATTTCATTAAATACTAACTGTGACATCCAAATTAACCAAGTATCCAATTATCAAAAGTTATTCCTAAATTAACACCGCCTTCAGCAGTAATATCATGTCAATAGAATCAGTAACTCAATATTACTGTTACAACATAGCAATAACGTTAAAGTCATCAATAGCAATCTTTATCTGTAGTGTATCCCTGATGGCCCAGTCTTCTGTGTTGGCATGTTGGGTTTACAACAGGGGAAGGGGAAGAGATGCCCAATTTGAGCAGTAATATATCCTTTTCTTCAAAAATGAAGCCTCCGATAGAAATTTGCCTCTGGTTAGCAAACCGGAGGGTAAGATCTGATACATCATAGACTTCAGTTATCCAGTGGTGGGGCGAGCTCCTCAAGTTTTCTTGTCACCTTGGTACTATTCTGTGGTATTTTCAAATGGCTACGCTATCAGATAATAGTTCTGTTTTCCATCTCCAAGTTCTAACCCCATGACTCCATCGATTCAACGGTGCTCAGAAAATGCGGCAAACACTCAGCAGGCCAGACAACATCGCTTGAGGGAATCAGAGCAGATGTGACAGGTCGAAGACCCCGTCACCAGCTCTGATGAAGGTTCCTCAGCTTTAAACATCAGCTGGGTTTTTCTTTCCACGGATGCTCCCAGAGAAGAGTGCTTCCAGCATTTTCTGTTTTTGTTTTAGGTTTCCGGCATCTCCAGACAAAGGGTTCGGTCCATTCTGTATCTCCCACCGACACTGTTCACCTCACTGAGCTCATCGAGCAGATTGGGCACTTGCACCAGGATTCCAGCACCTGTACCTGTGTCTCCATTTCAGGTACTTTGAACCCATTCTCCAACACATGGTGATTCTCTGTCAATCTGTTCTGTTTGGGAGTTAGGTGATATCAAATTATAAGGTTTTCCAGACTATTGGATGTTATTCCTATTGACAATCCAACCTACTTTTCATTAAAAATGCTGGAGGAACTCAGCTTCCATAGGAGACAAAGATATATTGCTGATGTTTTGGGCCTGAGCCCTTCTTCAAGGAATGAGCAAAAAGCAGACATGGTCGTAGAGCTTGAGAGCAGTAGATTGGGGAGCAGGGAGAGAGGCTCTCACAGAACTCCCTTCAAAGAGGGGACGAGAACTTCTTTAGGGCAAGCATCCCTCGAAGAGATTTCGCAGTGGATCAACTGAACTGAGTGAAACACTAACGTCTGCAGACGCTGTGATTGTAGAAAAAAAACACTCCCAAATGCTGGAGGAACTCAGCTGGTCTTTCAGCGTCAAGAGGAGATGTATTGCTGATGTTTTGGGCCTGAGCTCTTCTTCAAGGAATAAGCAGAATGAACAGGAAAAAAAAAATTAATTCAACCTTTTTGGATGTCACACCTTCAGCACTTGCGCTGATCTCTCCAGTAATACAGTAAAGCCCCTGGTATTTGGAATTCAAGCAACTGGCAAAAAAAAATCAAGGAAAACAAATTTTTAAAATTAAAATAAATAAGAACAAAATAATAGGTAAAAATATATGTTTAAAATTGTAAATGTTCTCTGCAGTAACACAAACATTTGGCGAAGATGGGAGCAAATATTCAGCCAGTGGAGTTCCTTGATCGGGCTATGCTCATAGCAGCTGTTTAAATAAAGTTGTGTGAAACAGGATGAAGAGCTAGTTGATGCCACTCGCCATTGGGGCAACTCTCTCAGAGTGTCTCCTTATCCCCGCTAAGTAAGAGTTGCCCCGGTCAGAGGCTTTATCTGTAAACTTGGGTGGGGGAGGGGGGGGGTTTCATCATCTATTGTTCGTCCTTTGGGCGGCTCCGTGGAGTGGGGAGGAACCTGCAGATGCAACAACGGTTAAATGTTTTCAAAGAATGTGACTGAAAAGAAAGTAAAATGCTGTAAGATGTGTTCATGCAAGTGAGGTTTGTTCAGTGCATTTTTATATTTTAAACAGTTTATTCTTAATTCAGGTGCATCAGTTAGTATTGTAAGTGTAAAAATAGATTTTTCTGGCATCTACCAATCATCTTAGGTGCCAGATACCAGGGGCTTCACTGTAGATTTTTTCTAGTAACCTTGGCAGGGAGTGTGGAAAACAGAATCAGATGAGTTTCGAGGGAATATGAAAATGGAAGCAAGTGATTTTCAAGGGGCATTGCACCAGAACGTGGGAATGAGATGCTAAACCAGCAAGATTTCCAAGTAGTCAGATAATGGATTTTTTTGGAGTTTTACTGCAATCCTGATTCAGGATCCTTGTATCCCAACGCTTCTTCAGTCCCTTTCCCAGCTTTCCATTCATTTTTCTGCTCCCTGGTTTACCGTTACTCCCTCAAGCCCACTCCTACGATCCCACATCCACTCCTGTTGCTCCACTGACCGTGTCTTTATCCATCGCTTGTATATTCATTCCTTCCTGCCGCGCGCGCCCTCTGCTCTGTAAAGTGTCTGTGAGACAGAGGAGTAAAGATGCATGCAGACAGTAACTGCTCCCGTTAACACCAAGAACTTGTTCCCTAGTAATTTGATGCCGATAGCTTTATGGACCAATTTACTACCAAAAACCCTCATTATCAACTTAACATCAATAACATTCATTATTAATTTAATGCACATACTCCTCTGTAACACCACTTTAATTGGCAATTTAACACACACATTGTTTACAATTAATCACCAATTGTACTCATTAATATGGTTGATTAGCAATTTAACTTCTGTTCACAATATATTACCAATTTAACATTCATTACCAATATCTTTCAATGCTGATTTAACATCAATAGAAAGCGAGACCAATGTTTCAACACTGAGAGCAGCGGGAGGTCGGTGGGAAGGTTTAGAGGGGAACTGCACTGAAGAATGAGCTTGTTACAATTCTGCGTACACACAAAGCACATTGGCAAAAAAACGAGTTGCTGGGGGAACTCAGCAGGACGGGCGGCATCTGTAGAGGGATGCGCAGAAACAAAGGGTCTCAAGCTGAAACATCGACCACCTAATCCCTCCCCGCCTTGCCTTCAGAGGTGCTCCTTGACCTGCTGAGTTCCTCCAGTGGATTGTTTTATGCTCCAAATTCTGTAGTCTTTTGTGTTAAATGCGTTAAAGTAGAGGAAAAAAAAAATTATGCATTTGCAATGGGCTAGAACTCTTACCCTGAACAAGAGAAAGGGAACATTCAGAAGTGAAACATGAACAATTGTCTAAGTTTGGCCAATACCAATGAATCATGGATTATCATCCTGCAAATCCGTCTATCACTGCTTCCTGCTTCAAAACAATGTGAACCTCGACCATCAGTTGAACCATCTCAATTCTAACGAAGAATCTTAGACTTAACTGTTAACTCTTCTATCTTTCTTTCCACAGATATCCAACCTCTGAGAGTTTCGAAGATTTCTTGTTTTTATTTTTATTGTTTTTTTCTTATTTTCTTATTTTTTAAATTTTTCTTTCCACAGAGATCCAACCTCTGAGAGTTTCGAAGATTTCTTGTTTTCATTTCAGGCTTGCAGAATCTGCACCTTATTTTTTTTCCCCCATTAATACTTTCAGGATCCAGCTACAACCCTGAATTGTTACCAGCAATATCAAGTCAAAGCCTCAAGTTTTAGTTGGGAAGTTAAGATTGATAGATTTAATTCCCAGCCAAACAATTCATTTTGCAGAGAGAAGACAGGTTTGGAAGAGGTTTGATTAACATTTTGCTAGATGTTTCGTAAGTGTGGATCAGTTATTGGTAGACATGACCCCAGCCGTGGTTTCTCTCTCCTTAGAACATGGAACACTAGGGCACAATACAGGCCCTTTGGGTCTTGATGTTCTGCCGACCCATACAGTCCTTAAAAAATAGTACTGAACCCTCCCTACTACCTAATCCTCTATTTTACTTCCATCCATGTTTCAGTCTCCACCACCATCCCTGGCAAGGCATTTCAGGCACCTACACCTCTCTGTCCAAAAAAAGCTTACCCTTGATTACTCCCCTAAACTTCCTCCCTTCATTTTGTACATGTGTCCTCTGGTGTTTGCTGATTCTGCCCTGGGAAAAAGGCGCTGGCTGTCCACCCTATCTAAGCCTCTCATCTTGTAGACCTCTATTAAGTCTCCCCTCATCCATCTTCACTCCAAAGGGAAAAGTCCTAGCTCTCATAAGGCTTATTTTCCAATCCAGGTAACATCCTGGTAAATCTCCTCTGCAACCTCTCCATAGCTTCCACATCCTTCCTGTAATGAGGTGACCAGAACTGAACACAATACTCTTAAGTATCATCTCACCAGAGATTTGTAGAGTTGCAACATGACCTCGCTACTCTTGAACTCAATTCCCCTGTGAATGAAGCCCATAGGCCTTCATAACTATCCTATCAACCAAGCAATGTATGGATTTGGACCCCACGGTCCCTCTGTTCATCCACACTCTTAAGTAACTGACCATTAACTATCTGTTTTGGATTTGGATGAATTTGGAAACTGAGAGCCAATCATTCTGCCACAGTTCTCTTTCAGATTTATTGTTCGAGAACATTCATGACATCACATACAACTCCGAGACTCTTTTTCCTGTGGGTAAGGCAGAATTACCACCTCATCTTCCGTCTGGGTACCCTTCAACCAGATGGCATTAATTACAACTTCTCTGGTTTCCGCGAAACCCCCCTCCTCCCCATCTTCAAACCCCTGTCTCCTTTCCTCTAGTTCTATATCTCTCTCTTCCCCTTTCCCTCTCTCTTCTTTTGCTGAACTAAAACCAATTCTCACCTTTTCTCTTATATCCAATTAACCATATAACAATTACAGCACGGAAACAGGCCAATTTGGCCCTTCTAGTCCGCACGGATCCAAGTACCCTCCTCTAATCCCACTTTCCAGTACCCTGCCCATATCCCTCCATCCCCTCCCATCAATATACTTATCCAACTCTTTCTTAAATGACAAAATTGACCCGGCCTCCACCACCTTTCCCAGAACCCCATTCCACACAGTAACCACTCTCTGAGTAAAGAAGTTCCCCCTCATGTTACTCCTAAACTTTTGCCCATCAACTCTCAACCCGTGACCTCCTGTATCCATCTCTCCTACTCTCAATGGGAAAACCCTTTCCACTTCAACTCTATCTATCTCTCTCATTATCTTAAACACCTCTATCAAATCCCCTCTCAGCCTTCTACGTTCCAAGGAATAAAGACCTAATTTGCTCAATCTTTCCTTGTATTCCAGATCCTGAAACCCAGGCAACATTTTTGTAAATCTTCTCTGCACTCTCTCTATCTTGTTAATATCCTTCCTATAAATCGGTGAACAGAACTGCACACAGTTCTCACCCTTGCCTTGTACAGTTTCACCATTACTTCCCAACTCTTATATTCTATGCACTGATTTATATAGGCAAGCATTCTAAAGGCCTGTCCACATGCGCTCCTACCTTCAGGGAACAATGCACTGTTATCCTAGATCTTTCTGCTCCACTGCATCCTTCAACACCCTCCCATTTACCACATATGTCTTGCTTTAATTATTCTTTCCAAAATGAAGCACCTCACACTTATCAGCATTAAACTCCATCTGCCATCTTTCTGCCCACTCCTCTAAGCAGTTTAAATCCCTCTGTAATCTTTGAAAACCCTCTTCATCATCCACAATTCCCCCTATTTTAGTATCATCTGCTCATTTACTAATCCAATTTACCGCCCCATCCTCCAGATCATTAATATATATGACAAACAGCAATGGTTCCAATACTGAACCCTGAGGTACACCGTTTGTCACCGGCCTCCATCCTGACAAACTACTCTCTGGCACCTTCTTTCCAGCCACCGTTGAATCCATTTGACTATCTCCAAATGAATACCCAAGGACTTAGCCTTCCTAACTAACCTCCCATGAGGAACCTTATCGAAGGCCTTACTGAAGTTATTGAAGGCCTTACTGAAGTTATCTAAGACCTTTTGTCTGTTTGTCTCCCCCTTACCATTTTCTCCCCAGTCTATTCAGACACCTGCCTGCTTTTTGCTTCTACCTTGAAGAAGGGCTCAGGCCTGAAATGTCAGCGATATATCTTTATTTCCTATGGACACTGTACAATGGGCCGAGTTCCTCCGGCGTTTACTGTGTGTTTTAATTCCATTTTAAAGCCTTTTGGCCCAAATGCATAGTCTCCTCTGGTGGACGGATAAAGAAGTCACAGTTGGGGAAGTGCAAATATTTTGATGGGATTAAACCCTGTAGGTTAGAGCCTCACAGGCAAAGGGTGTCAGGGACTTGGAAACAACTCTACCAGTAACAGTGCGTTATTTGGAAAGGGTGAGATTGCTAACTGAACTCCTTCAAGGTTTCATCATTTCCACTGCTCTCTGAAAAAAACCACGAGGACTGTACTTCACAGAGCTCAGTATTCCTCTTTCTTTTGCCTGTTATTTTTGTTCAGTTCCTTGCACCTCTCTCCTTCCTTCCCTGTGCTTTCCAAATACATTTGGGGTAGCATAGTTGGTGCGATGCTATTACAGTGTCAGTGACCCTGGTTCGAATCCAGCGTTGTCTGTAAGGAGTTTATATGTTCTCGTGTCTGCATGGGTTTCCGCGGGTGCTACGATTCCCTCCCACCCTTCTAAACATATGGGGGTTGTAGGTTAATTGGGTGTATTTGGGCAGCATGGGCTTGTGGGCGGAAGGGTCTGTTACTGTGCTGTATGTCTGTATATTGTACATTGTGATATCAGTACTTCATGTGACAGACCTATTACGTGTTCCTGATACTGATGAAGCTTCAAGCCCACAGCTTGTTGTTGAATGTTATGGCAGAGACATTTTTTTCATTGAATCTTTTTTAAAATTTAGACCTTTTGACCCACGAGTCCAATTACACCCACGATATGTTTGAAGGGTGGGATGAAACCAGAGCACCCAGAAACCCACACAGATACTGGGAGAACATGCAAACTCCTTACCGAAAGCACCAGATTTGAATTCTGGTCCCAATTGCTGGCGCTGCAACAGTGTTCCGCTAACCATGAAAGACGTCAATCAGCCCATCCCAGTGAATCTGACCAGTCCCAACTCTTTTGAACTTGTCCTGAAACGCCCTCCCATTCGATACGATCCTCGAAGCCACCCGACACTGATCGCCCCTGCCATTTCGCTTGGATAATGCAGATCCAGCGTTTCAAGCCCGAAGCAAGGAAGAGGTAAGGGGTAGGCGACGTAAACTTACCCTCCTTCTGGCTGCCTGCAGCACTCTGTTGCTGGAGCAAGCTCTGGCTGTACAACGTGGGCAGTGCCGCTGCCGCGTACTGCTGGATTCCTGAGTAGGCCTGTGTCAGGGCGTCCATGGTGCCAGCCGAACCGTTTGTCAAGCCAGTCGCTCCGAGTCCACCATTAAGCGCCGCCATACCTGAGAGCATTTGAGCAACTTTACATCAAACCGACAATAAAGAAAAAAAATTGTACTCACTCAATAGTTGCTTATAGAAGGGGCTGCCCTCTCCTATTCCCAGATAAAGGCTTGCACCGTTTAACTCTTAGTCATGCAACATGCAACTGACTTGGAATCGTCATGGAGCTGTGTGCTGAGAGGATGGATGGTGTGAACAGCGTACTTGCATTCCAAAGATGTTTACCCACACTCAACAAAAGCAATAGTGACTGATCATGAAAGGAATGTGTGGAATATGCTTCTGTTAAATTCACTGTAAATAGGGAATGTATAATAGGGAAAGCAGCAGCTTTCAGACAAAGATGGCCCATTTTCCATTCTGGATGCATTCCCTGCAGTTCAATTAATGGATTAATTGCGATTCAGTAATCATTCTGTTAATTTCCTGAATCTGATCCCTGATCATCTCCTTCTCTAAACAAGCTTTCTTAAAAGGGAAATAATGCCAAAGCAAGCAAACGTTCGATGTTAAAGAGGTGAAGACATCTCCAATGAGACGTTCAAGGAGATCGAAGTATCTCATGATAGGTTCGTTGGAGGCAGATTTGGTGGAGGTTTCTCGATCAAAAGGAAGCTGTGGTTGAGGTGCTGTGTGTGAACTACAGAATTGGCTTTATCATCAAGAGTGCATGGTATAAAAGGGGTTGCAGCAAAATGGATAGGCAATTAGCAAGGTCATGGGAAAGAGGACGTAGCTGTGGAAGGCTGCCTTGGTGACTGGAGCGGACAGTCAAGCCCCTCAGGATTGTTACAAGTAGCACTGCTTTTGACATGCAGTAACCGCCCCCCCCCCCCCCCCCCCCCCCTTCCCACCGGTATCTGGCACCTGTGGGGATTGGTAGATGCTGGATCAGTGAATTTACCGGTTTCTTGAGTCTGTGGTGTGTTGCAAGATTGGGGAAATAGGGGCAAGGTGTGCCATTTTTAAAAAAAAATCTATTTATTTTCCATGATTTTTTTGGCAGTTACTGGATAACAGGGGTTTCATTGGATATTAGGCTCACAATTTCCAAATCTGCGGATCCCAGGGAACTTGCAGATCCCACTGTGATAAGAATAATAGATTTCAGAGTCAGGGATAGGCTGACGGAGAGGGGGCAGACGAAATTTAATGCTGTAGAAATGTTTTGTGTTACATTTTGGCTGGAGGAATAAAACAAGGCAATATTAACTGGAGTGCAGGCTTCTAAATGGGGTGCCAAAGCTGTTCACAGGGGCACTGGCAGTAGAGATGTTGTTGCAGAGTGCCAGGAACCCAGGTTTGATCCTTGCCTCGGGCATTGCCTGCCTGGAGTTTGCACACTCTCCCTGACACTGCATCTGGATCCCAGGGCATTGCAGAAACGTGCTGGAGGATCGCAGCATCTGTGGGAGGAGAACAGGTAATCCTCGGGAAGGACCCCAGCCCCAGAACGTCGGCTCTCTTTTACTTCCTGCGGATGTTGCATGACCTGCTGAGATCCCCCAGCACTTTCTGTGTTTTTACGATGGGGAAGGAAATGTTGGGGGCAGAGGTTGTAAGGACAACTGGTTGTGGAAAGGGATTGCTCGGAGGCCTTCTCTGGGCCAAATAGCCTTTTCTATGTGGTAAGAAAATAATTCATTGAAAGTGGAAGGGCAGGTTGAAAAAGCACCTGGGGTCCTGGACATGAATTACAAGGAGGAGGAAGCTATGGTGAATCTTTATAAAACACAAGTTCATCCATAAGTGTTGCTGAGTTCTGGATAGGTGTAGAGGCTTCAAAGGGGATGCAAGAGAGGTTTATCACAAATATTTCAGGGGTGTGGTCATACTTTGGAAGCTGAGGTTGTTCTTCTTGGAACAGCTTGTAAATGTGAGAGTCATTTACAATCAAGGAACAAACTGTGGGACGTCAAATGAATGTGAATGGGAAAAGAATAAAAGGTGATCTGAGGAACATAAACAATCTTTTTATGCATTGACTTCATTGGAGTCTGGAGCACCCTCCCCCGTTGTAATGGAGGAGACAGGTTCGGCAGTGAGCTTCAAAAGGCAGATGGGCTTCATGGGGCATGGGGGAGACAGACAAGCTGGACTGTGCTCACAAGGAGCTGGAATGGACTCGCTGGACCAAATGCCCCCTATAATTCTGTGCCAGTTGAAGACAACTGATGGCATTGTATTTTCTGCAGTGGAGATTTAGGATGTTGCCTGGGTTGGAGCCATTCAGTTAAGAGGAGACACTGGAGAGGGTCAATCTGTTCTCCCAGGACCAGAGGAAGTTTTCTTGAGGGATACAAAATTATGAGGGGTACAGAGAGGGTAGAAAACCATTACCCTGATCAGAGGTCGACAGAGATTTTGGATCTTGGTTAAAGGATTGAAGATAATGGGTAAAGCCTGAGGGGGCAGTTGAAGCATTCACTGACAGCATTTAGGAATCTTGATGAGCACTTGGAGTTGTCTAGGCAGAGAGCGCTAATGGGCCAAGCGCTGTAAGATGGGGGCTGGATACAGAATGGGTCCACAGTGTGGTTGTGGGGGCAAATGGCCAGCTTCCGTGTCATTCCATCCTGTGGCTCTTCTTGCTGCAGGCAGGAGAAACTTTGCCACAGGACGATGGGCTTGATAGAGATAAACTGGGGCTCTACCCTCAAGGGGGTGGCTTGACGGCTGCCCTCATAGCTCAGTGATTCTTCTCGTGCGGGAGTGTAGCCTCCACATGACACCTTCCCCAAAGTTTTCAATCAGTGTAGAAGAGCAGAGGGTCCAAATCCATATATCTCTCAAGGTGGCCACACAGGTGATAGGAGAGATAAGGAGGCCTATGGGATGCTAAGCTTCATTAGTTGGGGGATTGAGTTCAAGATTCGAGGGGTCATTCTCTGGTGAGACCACACTTAAGAGTTTTGTGTTTAGTTCTAGAAGGAAGCTTTGGAAAGAGAGCAGAAGAGATGTTGCCTGGATTGGAAAATGTCTTATGAGGCAATTAGCAGCTGGGACTTTTCTCTTTGGAGTGAAGAAGGAGGAGAGGTGACTTAATAGAAGTCTACAAGACTGGGAGAGGCATAGGTAGGATGGATACCCATTATCTTTTTTATCCCCCAGGGCGAGAACAGCAGACACCAGAGGACATCTGTACAAAGTGAAGGGAGGAAAGTTTAGGGGCGACATTAGGGGTAAGTTTTTTTTTTAGAGAGTTATAGGTATGGAATGCATGACCTGGAACATAAGGGGCATTTAAGAAACTCCTATACAGGCACATGGATGAAATGAAGAAGGGAGGGTTTTCTTATTTTTTTGGTAAGTCAGCACAACGTTGAGGGCTGACGGGCCTGTACTGTCTGTAGTGTTCTATCTATCGTCTACTGTATGTTCTATGTTTAGAGCTCTGCAATTTTTCAGACAATGCCACAGCAGCTCTGTAATGAAAAAGAGCTGAAGTCTACCTGTATCAGGAATAAGACACCACTTTCAGCCCTTCAGGTTGAATGCCGATGGTCAAAATGGCACAAAGGTTAAGGGTCCTTTGAAAGAAAATGAAAATGCTTGAAAACATTGAGGTGAGTTTCTGAAATGGGTCTCCCTGAACAGTGGATGGCAGTGTGGACCACATTAAACCACAGACTGATCCCCTTCCTTTATCCCATCCCTCCCCACCCCATCACAAACTAGTCGCCCCCACCCCGCGTGTACTGTACCTGCCAATGCATTAATGTTATTTAACCCAACCGTGGCTCCGGCCAGACCCTGGAGCGTTCCCAGGGAAGTCAAGGAATTCATGGCTGCACCAGCACCAGAATTATTTGTTCCTGCTACTGGAGGGTGGAAGTCGCACATAGGAAAGAAGATAGGACACAGTTACCGCTGCACCTCACGGGGAAAGGTACATAAATAACCTGCGCCCTGACTGTCCCAGGCAGTTCATCAGACAGTTGGATTGGCTGCAGGGGAGGATGGATGAAGGGGTGGGGGGGGGGGGATCAGTGGAGTTCGAGAGGAATGGGAAGCAGGAGGAGGCAGTCAGCAAGGCACATGGAGGTTGGAGCAGGCCATGGGATGGAGAAGTGGGCAAAAAGAAAACTTGGCAAAAGGACCACTGATGAACAGCAGGAGATCACAAAAGTCCCACTTCTGTCTTCAGAAAACTGGTCCTATGGCTTCCCAAACAAGGTGGCGTTTACCCTGAGACGCAAGAGCAGAATTTCCTGATTGGGGCTGCAATCTGCGATTTCATTTTTGGGAAAACAGCTGACAAATGAAACCTGTCCTGCCCCACCCCTCCACTTCCTTTCCGCCCAGTCCTTCCCCTCAAAAAAGGGTGGTTTTGCAACAAGCTTCCCCTTCGTTAACAGCACTGGATTTCATCTTCAATGCTGTAAAACAACCAAAGCCGCTTCCCGGGAGTGTTATCAAAAATGAAAGTCTGGAGTCCTGTTTTAAAAGTTTTAGACGTGTCTTAGGAGGGTGAGAAAGAGAGATGAAGAGGCTGTTTCAAACCTTAAAGGACCTTGTCTGGGTCAGGACAGCCCATTTTAGAACAGAGGAAATTAGTTAAACGACCATAGACTATTCTGCCAAGTGCCGTTCCCCACATTAGTCCCAACATTACCCTTCGCTATAAAAACGTACAAAATTTGTGTAATATCTTAACCTATTAATCGATCTCCCATGGTGCTGAATGCCTCCAGTGCTGAGAAGAAGCAAGACTAATTTGGAAAAGCTTCCCCCCTCCCCCCCATTACAAAAAAAAGTCAGGCAGTAAACAAAGGAAGTCAAGTTTGGACTTCAGGTGGAACGGGTGGGAGGGTGGGCTGGACTGTTATTGTAAATTCATTCCATCTATGAGGAAATCTGCACTCCCTTCAGTAACTAGTTACGGAATGTAATCGAGTGATCCGACCAGATCTGTTTATACGCACACAGCTCCCAATCTAAATGTTAACTGTGGAATTCATACTGTAAAGACGTTGATGGGGTATTTAATCTGGAGCAGATTATTTGTTAGTGCATACTGTTTCAAAAATCAATAGTAATTTATAAAATACATACCAGACATTGACTGCTGACTGCTGTTGCCCCATTGCACTGTGGGAACAAACGTAAAATCATTCACGCACAAACGCAGACTGGTTCTACCTTGTGTACTAAATCAGAACTTACAAAACAGCCGATTGTCAGCTCTGTGGCTTCTATTGCTGTGACTTTCTCAAACCCCGTCGCTGTGCACCCTCAGGAGGTCCATCTAGCCACTCCGGTCCACAAGAACATCACTGTTAAGCTGCGTATTGCTTGCGTTATTCAAGGGCTAGTTCCAGTAAATATGTCTGGGGTACAACCTACACTTTCCACTGTCAACTGAGGACTCCATACCCCCAAGAAACTCTTCAGTTAGTCTGAATCAGAATTTATTGACATGAACATGCCACAAAATTAATTGTTTTGCAGCAGTATCTCAGTGAAAACATTTCTATAAACCATCTTATCAAATAAATTTTTTAAAATGGTGCAAGAAAAAGTCAGATTCAGGCGGTTTCTGTGGTTCATTGATCATTCAGGAATCTGATAGAAGAGGGGAAGATGCCGTCCTTGCGCTGCTGAGTGCTCGTCTACAGGCTCTTGTACCTTTTCAACGATGGTAGCAGAGTGAAGAGGGCATGACCTGGGTGGTGGGGGTCCTCGACGGAGTGAAGTCTGGTGCCCATGATGTCGCAGGTTGGGTTAACAACTCTCTGGAGTTTATTCTTGCCCTGAGCATTGGCACCTCTGTACCAGATGGTGATGCCACCAGCCAGAATGCTCTCCACCATACACCCCTAGAGGTTTTCGAGAGTCTTTGGTGATGTACCGAATCTTCCCAAACTCCTTACAAATTGTAGATGCTGGCGAGCCTTCTTCGTGGTTGCGTCGACATGGAAGCTCCAGGACGATCCTCAGAGATGCTGACACCCAGGAACCTGGAGTTCTTGACCCTCTCCACTGCTGAGCCTTCGACGAAGACTGGTTCGTGTTCTCCTGGCCAATAACTTATTAGTGCCAATGAAGGTGGAAAGGACACAGAGCCTGAAGCCCAGGATGATTATAGTCACCCCTCATACTCTCGCACCTGAATCAAATATCTGTGGATCTGAGGCCTATGCTTTAGTTTGGCACGCGAGGCCTCAGAGCAGAACTGAAGCAGTGCGGCAAATGCACAGCGGCCGCCCTGAGGTGAAGTTCAGGCACTGGCGGATGCGAGAGATGGCTTTTGAACAAAAGCTCCTTCTGCCTTGGCCCACATTCACAAACAAATAGCTCATTTTCTCTGATATCTGGTGGAAATTTGTGTGTGAAAATTAGCTGCGAAATGTGACCATTTCACAAGAATTCTTTGAAGTACAATAAATACTCCAAGTTTTTTTTACATTTCCCAAGTTTGCATTTCTCACCCACTGACACTCTGGTCTCAGTTCATAGCACCACCTGAAGACCGAAGATCTGCCTACATGATTAACGCAGCACTTTCTTTGGCACTAACTCCAAATGTGTATATTTATCCAGCCTTTTGTACTTCTAATCTATTTTTCTGTCTCAAGGCATAGTTGCTCTTGTAGTTCATGGTGCTGACCGTGACTACTGCAGCAGTGAGAATTCTTTATACATATGTTGTAATACTCCTGGAATTCAAACAACTGGCAAAATAAAATTGTGGAAAATAAATGGGTAAAAAATATGGGTTTGAAATTGGTGTGCCTCGCCACTCATTCTCCATTCACGCCACATGCAGTCTCAAGCAACCGGGAATTTCACTTATCTGGCATCTGCCAATCCCATTAAGTGCTGGATGACCAAGGGTTTTAACGTAACAATCAACCCACATACTCAGTTATTTGAGTTCAAGTTGAACCTGGAACTTCACAATTCCACACACCTCTACCTGTTTCGATTAGGAAGGCGAGTTTAGCCATCATTTCTGATTCAGGCTGTTACTGAGTGATTTCTGCTGGGAAATTTGATGTTCGGCATGAACCATAGTTGGGGGTTCAAGAGGCGTATGTCTATAGCCAAGTCCCCTGCCACCTTTCCTCATAAGACACGTTCTTTAATCCAGGCAACATCCTAAAGAATATCCTTTGCACCCTCTCTAAATCCTTCCAATCGTGAGGCAACCAGAACTGAACACAATATTCCAAGCGTGGTCTAACCCGAGTTTTATAGAGCTGCAACATTACCTCATGGTTCCTGAACTCAAAAACCCCCACAACTAATGAAGACCAACACAGCGTACGCCTTCTTAACCATCCGATCAACCTGTGCAGCAACTTTGAGAGATCTATGGACCCCAAGACCCCTTTGCATTGAACCTTCTGCCATTGGCCATGTGGCCGTAATTTAAGGAATGCAGAATGAAGAGTCATAAATCATACAACCTGTGAACAAGCCTTTAGTCACTGAGTCCATGCCAACCATCATTAATCTTATTCCATTTTGTTTTTCCCACAATTCCTCTGTTTCCCCCCAGCTTCCATCAATTACCAATGTACTAGGGGCAACTTGTAACAAGGTCAAGGTCATTATCATTCTCTGGTTCGGAGTACAGGTTGGACCTCTTTAATCAGCGACGTTGGGACCTAAACATTGCTGGACCACACAAAATGGCAGAAAATAGAAATTGACCCCTCAGGGAACACGAACTAGCACCATCTTCTGCTCCTCTTGATCTCTTGGATAACATCATGAAGCGCTAAAATACAGCTGAATATAAGAAATGAACAGGACTATATGACCAAAACACTCAGCTGTAACAGTGTAAACAGATTTTGGCGCATTAGTGCTAACAGTTCCGTCCTGGTGGCAGATTCAAAACATGCCGGACAACAGAAGGATTATCTGTGTATGTGCGCGCGCGCGCACACACACACACACACACACACACACACACACACACACACACACACACACACACACAACACAGCAATTAATAATCACATATACATATAAAGACATAATATAAAATTAATTTACCCACAGCACTTAATAGCCTGAATACGCCTGAGATTGTCTGATCTCAGAAGCTAAGCAGGCTCAGCCCTGGCCAGTACTTAGAGGGGAGGCTGCCTGGGAACACCAGATGCTGGAGGTTTCTGTGAGGGGCGCTGGACAAAGTGGAAACTCTCTGTCTGCCTTTCGGTAGACAAAAGTGAAAGAATTTCATACACGTTGCATTCTAAATGTAGTATCACGTGACAATAATGGAACCTTTAGCTGTTACCTTTTTTTTGGAATTATTTACTCGGTGACAAGTTATTGTTCATCAATCTTTCTTACAAGCTATTTCCCAGCCTGGCAGTCCTGATTTTGATACCCCTATACCTTCTACCTGATGGCAATTGGTGACAGATACCGTTCCTCCTTTACCCATCTGTCTAAATGATGGGATGGACGAGGCTACCAGAGGCAAGGAGGAAGTAAAAGTGAAAATTGGACTGCTGATCCGAGCAGAAGCCTGAAGCAAACCTGCGTTATATCCAGCACTGTGACTGCTGTCTCCCGGTCTTATCAGATGACAGTGACACCTGACAGATCAATAACACTGAATGGAGCCAGTTGTGCAGCATGGTAGAATCTACTGACAGTTACACAATGGAAAGATGTTTTGTGGAAGGACATTGCCTTCCCAGGTGTTAATTCAACAGAATCACACAGCCTCAGGAGCCCATATGTCTTGAGTTTTGAAAACGTCTCCAGTGAGATTTCTATTGATCGTTGATGGGCTTACATTCTGACCCTTCATTTGTACTGAAGATTCCTTACACCTGGTCAAAAGAGATAACTTCTTGCAAGTGTCCAATAATGCACAGATGTTATTAGGCTCTGGTGATCAGAGGGAGGATTTCTCCACACCACCCCCCCCCCACCCACCCACCCACCAATTGCCCATCCCGATCTGCCCTGATGAAAAGAGCTGAAAGAACACTCAGGGCTGTTGGAAGATCATCAGCTTGATGACATGCACGCTTCACCACCCACCTCCCCCACCATCGTAAGGAAAAAGACTCAAGAATAAGATCGTGCACCACCAGATTCAAGGAAAGTTTTCCCACCGTTATCAGACTCAGGAATGAACCCCAAAGGGGAAAAATGATGTGGCTTTTTGCTCCAATCCCTCTTTGTAACTGCACTTTGGTTCTGTGTCTTACTTGTTGGACCATGTACGAGATGCTGACGGGTCTGGTTGCTTGGTATATGTGGCAATAAAGTGGGACTTTTGATATGCCATAAAGTTGTTCGCCTTCTAGCAATAGTGAGATGTGAGTGAGGGATAGACATGGAAAATCTGTCGATTTCCATGGATCGTTAAACATAATACCAATGTGCGTGGGGTGGGGGGGAAATTATTCCAGGGAGGAAGCGGCGCTTACAGGTGGTGGTAATGAAACAATGCAAGTGAAGTTCAGGAGGGTTCTGTACAGGGCTTGAGATTGGTTCCTTAATGGATTCAGGCTAATTGATCATGTAGATGTGTCTTTGTATTTGGCTTGTCTGAATGTAGGTAATTGCCTGAAGTCAAAATTTCAGTGTACTTAAACTTCTTATGGACATGTTGATAAACTCTTATGCTATTCCCGAACTAGGGGTAAGAATGGAAATATAAGCCAGAAAATACAAGCCTTAAGAACACACACATGTCAACAATATGTCAGAATCTAATTTGGAGATATAGCACGGTGACAGGCCTTTCTGGATCACGAGCCCACGCTGCCCAGATATCAGTGAACTTATTAATCTCGTACAGCTTTGAGTTTCCTTCGGGAGGAAACTGGAACACCCAGGTCACGGGGAGAATGTACAAACTCCTTACAGACCCTCGTGGATTCAAACCCAGGTCGCTGTAATAGCGTTGCACTAACCGCCACACGAAGGGTCAGATTCAACTAGGTCTTGTGATCTTCAGAGCTCCAGTTAGTTAGCGCAGGCACCTGAGGCCCAAGGGCACATGGGAAAGCCAGGCGAGATTGACAAAAGTTGTACATTGACAACTAATCTCATGGATCAACTTCAATGATTTAAGAAATGTTTTGATGTACCCTGCTTAAATTCTGATTTCTCCTGCCTTGTCAGCAATGACAACGTGGAGCGTAGAAGCTCTGCTATTTACTGGATTCAGAGCTTAATTTTAAAGGCTCATCTGAAGTATCGCAATTCCAACATTAAAACACTCCCTCATTTGAGCCAAGTTTTTTTTAAACCTTGGTTATGAGTTCAAATTCCGCAGTGAGATGTGAACTTGTGAAACTCTAACTGGTGAGTGTGTTTCCAAAGCTGACGTAACTAAGTGAGTGGAAAAGTAGTTTCCTATTAGTGTAAAGATGCATTTTTAAAAATAAATATTACAGTAAAAGTTCTGAAATCTGGACCGCTCAGGGATTGGGCTGGTCAGGATTTTCCAGATTCTCGGGCAGTACATTCGTGGCGCATACATAATGCACGCACTCATACAAGGCATGCACGCAAAACCCCAAATTTTTCTAGAAGTTTGGATTCTCAGGTGGTCTGGATTTCAGGTGAGAGTTTTCAAGAAGTCGGTGTTCTTGGGTCATCTGGATTTCTGGCATCCAGATTTACTGTACAATAATATGTGGAACTATATATTACTGTGATATTAGATGAGCTGTCGTGTTTAATCTGGATACAGAAGAACTTCTCTGCAGAAGGAATTGCCAACCACTTCAAGAACATAAAAGCACAGAAGGATAGAACAAGCTCCCCACTGACTTACAAGAAAATATTCACAAAAGATGCAAATAAATGGGAATATAAAATTGGCTGCTTTGAGTAACAGCAGGAACAAGTGGTGAAATAAAGTTGGATCCATTGTTACCCTGAATCAAATACAGTAAAACTCCTGGTATCCAGAATTCAAGTAAGTGGTAGCCTCAAGCGACCGGCAAAAAAAAATTGAGGAAAATAACTAAAAAATAAAATGAATAAGATTAAATAATAGGTAACAATACACAAGTTTAAAATTGTAAAAGTAAATGTTTTCTGAAGTAACATATAAACCTTTGCTCATAGAAGCTGTTTGAATCAAAGTTGTGTGAAACAGCAATGGCATCGGCCAGGATGAAGCCTCTTGCTATGGGGGAGACTCTCTTAACTTGTCTCCTTAGTAAGAGTTGCCCTGGTCAGAGACTTCATCTGTAAACTGGGGGGGGGATAATTTTCTATAATGTTATTGTTCATCTTTTGGACGGCTCCTTGGAGGGGGAGGAACCAGCTGATACAGCGATGATTAAATGCTTTGAAAGAATGTGACTGAAAATCCAGTAAAATGTTTTAAGGTTTATGTATTCATGAAAGTGAAGTTTGCTCAGTGTAAGTATGAAAAAGTATTTTTGTCTTTTAAACTGTTTATTCTTAATTCAGGTGTATTAGTTAGGCATTTTAAGAGTGAGACATCTACCAATCCTCACTGGTGCCAGATACCAGGGGTTTTACTGTATTAAATACATTTCCCAAATCCTTTATTAACGTCTGATTTTAAAAAATCTTAAATGATCTTCTTGGAACTAGTCCCTCAGTTGTCCCAGTTTATCAACAACTAGATTCTTGTAATGAGATTAGGTTCACATCATGGAAAAATAATAGAACTCCCCACCAAAAGTACCTCTCAGAGTTTTTCAATGTGAGCTCAACAGGGGCTATACGGCACCCCTGGGGCCGCAGCATTTTTAAGAGTGGGGGGGGGGGTGCACAGACTAAAATCATAATTTATTATTTTATGTAGTCAGTAGGAGAAAAGCGCGGAAGAAACCAACTAAACGATTGGTTCACAGGGAGCAGAGCCACAAGGGGAAAACAGTAAAAGGTTGAGAATGGTTAAGGTTAAGGAGCACGGGCTAGAGTGTGAACCAGGGTCAATGACTTGCCAACTGTTTCCAACTTGACTGGTGGTCTCATCCTGAAAAGAAAATCCCAGTCTGATTTCCTAGTACTGGCTTGTCTCAAACTGTTGAAAACACAGCCACACTTACTCAGCGCTCTCTCGTTCGAGAATGATATGACTAACCTCCTGTGCTTTTATCATTTGCAAGCTCATCGGCTGCCAAAGGAGACTGAAAATGGTCAGCAAGAGTTGCATTGAATTGGATTGCTGCAAAAACTGAGAAACGGTGGCACGATTAGCATCGCTGTTAGCGTATTACACAGCACCAGTGACCTAGGTTTGAATTCAGTCCCGTCTGTAAGGAGTTTGTATGTTCTCCCCATGTCTGCGTGGGGTTCCTCCAGGTGCTCCGGACTCCTCCCACCTCTAAAACATACGGGGTTGTTGGTCAATTGGGTGGCACGGGTTTAAATAGTCAGAAAAACAGCTTCTAATGCGCTGTAAATAATTAAAATTTGAAATTTAATTGCAACGATAAAAATGGCATTGTTAGAACCACAGGTCGCAAGTCGGACTTGCAAGATCCTATAATCTGATGGATTGGAGCGGGAAAATTGGATTGCGTGGATAGTTCTTGTGATTGGAGAGGAGGAAATTCTATTCCTCTTATTAACATTATTCACATCTCCCACCTCCAGCCCCGAGAAAACAAAGGCCTGAGTCAAAAGAGAACGCTTTTCACAAAGCGGGTCTGTGCCTCGGCTCTACATGAAATCTAGGCTGCATTTTGCGTTCAAGGTTTTGAAACGGAGCCCTATTACATCTGACTCAAACGGATGAGCCATGGATGCAGCCTTCTGCACCGATGATGAACTGGATTCTGCGTGATGTGACAAACTCACGAGTGGGAATGGTACTGAGGAGGGAGCCTCTCTGTGAAACTTGCAACGTGAAGTGGCGTATCAAAAAGCTGGACTTGAGGAGGGTTAGCACTTACTCTCCACAGTCATTTTGGAGAAGGTGTTCCACCCATCAATCTCACATAATCTCACAAAAGCTCATCTGAGGACAAACTGACCACTGAGAGATGCACATGGCTCGCATCAGATGAAAAGAAATTCACAATCAACTGATATTCCATGTTATGAAACATGAAGGTGCAATTGTATCAAATTGCTCTCAAAGCATTCTGCTGACCACTAACCTGTTCACACGCAGAGAGTCTTAAAATGATGTTTCAGATAACCAACCTTAATACAGATGCAAAGGAGTTTTACATACAAAGTCTGATGCCAAGCCATGTTATTAGACATGATCAGAGTCATGCTTCATGAAACTTGTTGTTTGGATGGTGCAGAACAAGGTGCAAAATTACTATAAAATTGCAATTATGATAATACAAGATTTTTTAAAAGTGCCAAAAAAAGAAAAGGTGAGGTGGGCTCCATAGGTTTATTTTCCATTTAGAAACCTGATGGAAGCTGTTTTTGCCAAGGTGAGTGCCTCTGTTTAGGCTCCTGTACCTGCTACGTGATGGTAGCAATCAGTAAAAAGGCATGGCCTGGGTGGTGAGGGTCCTAGATGATAGACCCATTTCTTGGATCCCATGCACCTGGATCAGACTACCTTGGGACACTTGTCAAATGGCTTATAGTCCAGTGGTTCTCAACCTTTTTCTTTCCACTCACATACCACTTTAAGTTATTCCTATGCCATTGGTGCTCTGTGATTAGTAAGGAATTGCTTAAGGTGGTATGTAAGTGGAAGGGAAGGTTAAGAATCACTACTCTAGTCCCAAAAGTTACTGAAATATTTTGCTTGAGAAAAATTGTCATTGGCCCATTTCCTTTGGAGATATGAAACTGTGCACATAATGAGTCAATTAGGGACGATTAAAACAGTGGTTCTCAAACTTTTTCTTTCCATCCATATACCACCTTAAGCAACTTAATCGCAGAGCACTTATGGCATAGGGTGTGCTAAAGTGGTATGTGAATGGAAAGAAAACGATTGAGAACCACTGCTGTAGTCCATATAGACAATGTCCACTTGTCATCCATCTCTTCAAAAATCTCAATTAAGTTTGTAAAACATGACCTACCCTCTTTAAGATGCAATTAATGGAGGGAAGACAAATGCCCATGATGGTGCTTGGCTAAGTTTAGCAGCCCTCTGTAGCCTGTTCCTGACCTGTGCCATTGGCACCTCCAGTCTGAATGCTCTCCATTAGACCAAAATTTTGTACAATGATAGATTTTCAGGGGTAATTAGGGAGGAAATGCCAAGATTAGGTGTTTGGCAGTTGAGACCATGCTCTTCGATTGTAGAGCAAGTGCTTTGAAGAATGCTCAAGGGGGCCAACCTTGGTGGAGCAGATATTTGGAAAGCTGAAGGGATGGTGGCAGTCACAAGGGGAGGGATGGAAGAAAGCCAGCAGAGGTGGGAGGATCTGAAAACACGGGTGAGAATTTAAAAACTGAAGCCCTGCATTGGGGTCAACAAGCAGGGACTAGACATGGGTTGGAGCAGTGGCAGCTCGGTTTTAAAGTAAGGAGTTTGCTGCTTAAGATAGAGAGGAGGAAAAACTTCCTTGGAATTCCCTATCCCACAGGTACAGATACGCTCAAGGCAAAGACAGACTAATGTATTGAGAGTTCTTTAAAACAGGCAACCAAGTGGATCGGCAACCAAATCAGATCGGCCATGATCTATCAGAATGAAGGAGCAGGACTGCAGGGTATTGCCAGCTCTTATTTCCTATGGAGGACCTCTGCATTCTGGAAAACTAAATGCTATTCAGTAAAAGGCTAGCACAATGCTGTTACAGAGCCGGCATCCTGGGTTCGAATCTGATGCAGTCTGCAAGGAGTTTGCATGTTCTCCCTGTTTCAACATGGGTTTCCTCTGGGTGCTCCGGTTTTCTCCCACCCTTCAAAATATACAGGTGTTGTAGGTCAATTGCATGCAATTGGGTAGCATGGCCTCATGGGTCAAAAGGGCCTGTTACCGTGCTGAAAGTCTATTAAATTAAAATTAAAATTAATTAAGAGGTAAAAATCCAGGGAGATCCAGGGTGAAGAGCTTTGTACAGGGGAGGTCATTTATTGTAAACTTGACTGAGTTATTTGAGTAGGCGGCAAGGGTGTTTGACAAGGGTAGGGCAGTGGACGTTGCCTATATGGACTACAGTAAGGTATTTGACAAGTGCCCGATAGTCGGCTGATCCAGAAAGTTCAGGTGCATGAGATCCATGGTGAAATTGATAGTCTACTGAGACCCATAGAAGACAGATGGTAGTATTGGAAGAGTGTTAATCGGGCTGGATGAAAAGGTAGGGAGATGGGGTGAGTAAGTTTGCAGATGACCAAAGATTAGTGGAGTTGTGGACAGTGTAGGGGGCTATAAAAGAATAGAGAAGGATAAAAACCAGTTGCAGATGTGGGCTGAGAAATTGCAGGTGGAGTTTAATCTAGGCAAATGTGAGGTGCCACAATTGGGAGGTCAAGTAATCAATAGTTACTGGCAGGACTCTTGAAAGTCTAGGTCTGTCCTTCCTTGAATGTGGCCATGGAACTAGACTGGGGAAGAAGGCCTATGACATGCCTTGCTTGCTGTCATTGGTCAAGGAACTGGGTATAAAAATAAGGAAGTTATGTGGCAGCTATATAAACGTTGGTTAAGCTGCATTTGAAGTCTAGTGTGGACTACTGCTCACCCCATTACAGGACTTTGGAAGGGGTTCAGATTTACCAGGATGCTATCTGGATTACAGGGTATGAGCTAGGGGGAGAGAGTGGATAAACTGGAGTTATTTCCTCTCAAGTTTTGGAGGCTGTGGGGAGTTTATAAAATTATGGGAGATTTAGATAGGGTCAGGATCTTCTTCCAAGGGCAACAATGTCACCCACTCGAGAGCATGCAAAGTGAGGGGGTAAGATTTAAAGATGTATGCAGCAAGTTATTTTTTTATACACAGGGTGGTGGGTGCCAGGAACAGGATCTCTGGAGTCGTGGTGGAAGCAGATATAATAGCAGCGTTTAAGAGGCTTCAAGACAGGCGCAAGAATATGCAGGAAATAGAGAAATAGGCACCAAGTGCAAGGAGAGTTTGAGTTTAATTTGGCATGATGTTTGGTGCAGACTTTGTGGGCCACAGGACTTGTTCCTGTTTTGTTCTCTTCTATGATCTATCAAAAGATGAGATGTCATTTCGGAACATGTTAATGAGGCGCCTTCATGGTGATAGGCAAATTCATGTCCTGCTCAAAAGTGACATTAAGGTTATCAATGTCTGGCAAAAGCACAAAGCTGGAGAAACTCAGCAGGACAGAGTACTTTACCTAGCAAAGATAAAGATACATCTCCAACGTTTCGGGCTTGAGCCATATCAAAGTCTGGTGCTGGGTTCAGTATGCTGTCTGGATGAAAGAAGCACTGTGATTATCTCGAGAGCAAAGCTTGTGAGGGGAATGAAAGGTCATGGGTTTCATCATTCCAGTTTGTAGCAGGAGGAAGCCTCTAGTGTTGGATACAAACAAATTTTACCGAGGTGAAAGTGGCTGGGAGCCCAGGGACATGTCCTTGAGGGAGTGGTACAGGTATGGAAAGTGAAACCATTTCAGGTCATTCTTTATCCTACCAGTTATTGACTTCCAAAAGATTTGTTAAAATATGTTTAATTTATACAAAAGCTCTTAACAAGTCTATTATTTCCTGCAGAGCATTTCCAGCACTTTCTATATTTATTTCAGTTCCTTTGACTGTCTGATCAACAACATTCCATTTCAGGAGTACACTTTCCAGAGCAAACCTAAAAATATCCATTCTCGTTAGTCATAGCCGCAACACTTTTAACATTTAGAACATTCGTTAAACCTTCCTGAGTTAACCTCACATGAACATGGACAGAAAACCTGGACACTCACAGGCAGGCTGAAGTCTGCCTCACTACAACCGGGAGAAATTACAGCCCATTCAGAGTCGAATCCCAAGCTATCAAGATGGAACCTTTCGGCTCCTTCAGTTTACCTGGAGATCAAAGCCCATTCAGAATCTGACCTGTTGCCTTTCACTTCTCATGGACGCTGTGCGATCTGTTGAGGTCCTTTTGTGTATTGTCCTGTTTAACTCCAGTGGAGAGTGCTCATATTCTTTCCCGAATCTGAGTCCCTGTGCTACCTCCTCTCGCAGGTCTGACCACTTAGTTCCTTTGGCTGGATCCAGAGGACATTTTTAAATAAAAATAATTTTAGACATAAAACACAGTAACAGGCCCTTCTGGCCCATGACCCCACGCCGCCCAAATACTCCAATTATCCTACCGCTCCCATACATTTTGGAGGAAACCAAGGCCCCCAAGCGGAAACCCACACAGACAGAGTGAGAACGTGGGTTCAAAGCCGGGTCGCTGGTGCTATTGCACTAACCATGTTGCCCTGTGACACTGGGTCAAAGAGAAATAAACTCCTCTTTGGCTATAAATGACTGGCTCCTCATTTGTAGTCTCAACAATGTAATGCTCCAGAATACAAGTTATCAGGGCTTGTAATCTGAAGCTGAAATGTTTGGCTTTGATAGTCATTGCTGGGCCAGATCCAAATGCAGAGAACCTGGCCATTAATCAGAGCAAAAATGAAAGCTGGAGAGGTTCATCAGTTGTTCCAGAATCCTGAATCTTGGGAGAACAGGTGGCAACATCTTTGAGCAATGACACTTTGGCCAGGGAGACGTGTGCCCCGTGACATGAAGCTACACTGACAGAAAATGTGTTTCGATTGAGGTCTGGCCATGCTGAATATTACAATAAATTTACCTCCACTTTGAGTCAGCTACACCACCCAAACCTGCCTGAAAGACTTGTTTAAATAGGGCTCCAAGTTGCCAATTAAAAAAATGACACTGGGCTACATTAGACTACATTAGAAACAAGAACTTAAGGTTTGTTGCCATATTCTGAGCGTGCCTGAAGCACAAATCACATCATTTTGCATCTGCTTATACGGAATATGGTGATATATATATAAAATTACTCGTGATATTTGTCACCACCATGGAGGTAAAAATCTGACCCGTTAATAGGACACTGGCCCGTAACAAACCATTGGCCTGTGAAATGCCACTGGCCCATAATACACCACTAGCCCGTAAAAGGAAACTGGCCCATAATATACCACTAGCCCATAATAGGCCACTGGCCCGTAATACACCATTAGCCCATAATAGGACTCTGGCCCGTAATACACCACTAGCCCATAATAGGCCACTGCCCCATAATACACCACTAGCCCATAATAAGACTCTGGCCCGTAATAACCACTAGCCCATTATAGGCCACTGGCTCATAATACACCACTAGCCCGTAATAGAACACTGGCCCATAATACACCATTAGGCCATAATAGGACACTGGCCCGTAATACACCACACGCCCGTAATAGGACACAGGCCTGTAATACACTACTAGCCCATAATAGAACACTGGCCCATAATACACCACTAGCCCGTAATAGGACACTGGCCCGTAATACACCACTAGCCTGTAATAGGACACAGGCCTGTAATACACCACATGCCCGTAATAGGACACAGGCCTGTAATACACCACACGCCCCTAATAGGACACAGGCCTGTAATACACTACTAGCCCATAATAGTACACTGGCCCTTAATACACCACTAGCCCGTAATAGGACACTGGCCCGTAATACACCACTAGCCCGTAATAGGACACTGGCCCATAATACACCACTAGCCCGTAATAGGACACTGGCCCGTAATACACCACTAGCCCATGAAATACACCACTGATATTATCTACTCAGTGACATCATTGTCTGTTTTTGCACCATGATTCTGTTAAAAATAAACTACTTTACACCAGTGTCAATTTTTAACAACATTCCAAATATATTCAATGCTATCTATCAAATTCAGTTCAATTTTCCAATGGCGTTGGGTCTGCTAGGAGCCAATTGCAAATCTTCTGCTAAATCCCAGGACTGTTGCTGAATTAAATACTTCAGATTAAAAACTACACAAGGCAATAACAAACTTGCATCGATGAGCAACACCACAGGAGATCAACCACATATCTTTGTTACGGGAGGTGAGTGAAAGTCAGGTTACCTGGACTCGTCAGTGCACCGAGAGCTCCTGTGGCCGCAGAGAGTGGGTTGGCATTTGTGGTGGCTGTGTTCTGCGCTGCAGCGGCTGCTGCTGCCAGGGTCGCTAAGTTCTGGAGTTGCAAGGCATTCATTCCTAGAAGGAGCATAGAACCAGGCCACGTTTAGCAGGTTATAATTAGTGGTGTAAAGAAAAAGTCAAGCACCTGTAGGGGCTCGACATCTGAGATAAAATGGGAGGAGCTGGGAAACATTCAGGGAAGCTTGGTGGTAGTGGTGGGGGCAGGCGAGAAAGAGAGAAGAGAATTGGTGCATCAAGTCAACAATCTTTCCCCAGAAGTTGCAGAGAAAGTCAGGGAATGTCAATAAGGTGGCAGTGACCAAGACATTAGGTCTTTTCATAGTTGGCCTTTTCCATTTGTTACTGAAATATCTTGCTTCAGAAAAATTGTCATTGGCCCATTTCGTTTGGAGTTATGAAACCATGCACATAAAGAGTCAATTAGGTACAATTAAAACAGTAGTTTTCAAACTTTTTCTTTCCACCCACATACCACCTTAAGCAATCCCTTACTAATCACAGGGCACTTATGGCCTCGGTAAATCACAAAATTCTGTAGACGTCGTGGTTGAAGTAAAAACACAAAATGCTGGAGAAGCTCAGTAGGTCAAACAGTGACTTTATGTAGCAACGGCGAAGGGCTCAAGCCTGAAACATCAGTTACGCATTTTTACCATTGCTACATAAAGGACATTATTTGACCTGCTGAGCTTTTCCAGCATTTGGTGTTTTTACTTATGGCATAGAGATTACTTAAGGTGGTACATGAGTGGAAAGAAAAAGTTTGAAAACCACTGCTTTAGGACCTATCTGTATGATCGTGAAGAAAGCACTTCAGCGCCTCTACTTCCTCATGAAATTGCAGGGATTTGATATGACATCGGAAATCCTGGCAGTTCTCTACAGATGTGTGGTGGAAAGTGTGCTGACCGGCTTCATCGTGGCCTGTTATGGGGGCACCAATACCCTTGAGTGGAAAGCCCTGCAAAATGTAATGGACATAGCTTAGTACATCACAGGCAAACCCCTCCCCACCTTCGAGAACATCTACAGGAAACGCTGCTGCCATCGGAGGACAGCAGCAATCATCAAGGATCCACACCACCCAGCATGTGTTCTGGTCTCGCTGCTGCCGTCAGGAAAGAGGTCTAGGTGCCACAAGACTCGCCCCACCAAGTTCAGAAACAGCTGCTACCCCTCCACCATCAAACTCCTCAATGACAAACCCAATCAGAAACTTGTTTAAGGACTCTTACTTGTGCACTTTATTGATTTTTTCCCCCTCTCTGTATTCCAGTTTGTTTACATTTCTTTATTTGTGTACATTGAGTACAGTTTATCTGCACTACCAATAAGAGGCAATTCTGCGTCACCTGCAGGAAAAATAATCTCAGGGATATATGTGATGTCACGTATGTTCTCTGACAATAAATGTGAACATTGAAATCTGAACTTTGATCGATGAATGAGGGCTGTTAGAGAAATTGCAAAGGCTAGAAATTCGAAATAGAAAAAACAGAAGAATAGAAAAATCGCCGGCCACCATTGATCTTTGTGCATCTTCTCAACAGATACTAAAAAACACCTTCATATTAATCCCCTCTAGGCTGCACGTCACTCTACTGCCAGAGAGCAGCCTTCTGAGAGCTTGCTGAGCCCTGCTCCCAACGGAAATAGAAATGTTCATCTCCGAATGACAGCTCTTAATTAAAAAAGACAGAGCAATAAAAATTGGACGTCAGAACCTTGCTCTGACCTCCCAATATAGCAACACGAATGCACTTTATACTTTCGTTTTGAAGCAGAGGAAGAAATTCTGTGAGAAAACTGTCAAAAATGAGAGAGGTTTATTCACCAAGCCAGTTCCACCAAGCAGTTCAATACATCTCTGATCCCGCAAATGTCCAACCATCCCAGCTTGGAAATATATTCACTGACTGGGCATCTGTGGATCTCTGAGGTGGAGAATTCCAAAGCCTTTTGCATAATGAAATTTCTCCACATTCATTTCTAACATGGGTATGACTTTGGAAACCATGGAAAATTTCTACAGAGGTGTGGTGGAAAGTGTCACGGCTGCATCACGGTCTGGTATGGGGGGGACACCAATACCCCTGAGCATAAAGCCCTGCAAAAGATCATGGACACAGTCCTGGACATCACAGGTAAAACCATCCCTACCACCGCGAACATCTACAAGGAATGCTCAATCAAGGATCCACACTACTCAGCACACACTGTTCTCGCTGCTACCATCAGGAAAGAGGCATAGGTGTCACATACACCACGAGGTTCAGGAAGATCTGCTACCTCCTCCACCATCAGAGTCCTCAAGAACAATTTCAATTGGAGACTCATTGAAAGACTCACTTTTACACTTTATTGATTTTGTTCACTCTGTATAGCAGTCAGCTTCTTTATTTGTTTCCATACATACATATCTTCTTGAGTACAGATTTTTGCACCAGCAGAATTAATGGTAATTCTGCCTCGCCCACAGGAAAATAAAATCTCAGGGTTGCATGTGAGGTCATGTATGTACTCCAACAATAAATCTGAACTTTGAACTTAATTGTCAACTCTTACCTAGAGACTAGGTCCCAAAGTTCTCCAACTTTACGAAACACCCTTTTAGTACCCACTGTGTTAATCCTTCTTGGAATCTCAAATGTCTTCATGTGATCAGAACTTATTCTCCAAAAATCTCTTGAGAGATTTGGCTGAGTTTCTGCATTTACTCTCCGGTATACAGACACTAATTATGCGCTTAATCTTGGGGAACAAAAACAAATTTTCTGTTTCAAAGTGTTGGGAACTTGCAATGGGAATACAATCTGCTGGAACACAGAAGCTGATGGATCAATATCTTCAACAAAACAGTTGCAACGTTGTCGAGATTATTTAACGCTGACGTAAGTCCACAATAACAATACTCTGTTTTCTCACTGTCCATAGATCTCCTGTATGTTGACGGTGTTTCCTGTTTTTGTCCATGGTTGTCTAGCAACTTCATGTTTTCTTTTTATTTCTCTCATGTATCTCTCAGAACGTTGAACAAAATAAGGCAAGACAGACAGACTGGTGGGAGAATTTTCTTTATGCCATGCTTTTTGAGAGTCAGGAATTCAGGAGCCACAAATATATCCTCTGGGACTAGCACAAAGAGAAACATGCAACGGATCACATGTTTGAATCTGTTCACAAACATCATTCTTTAAAAATACATTGGTTTAGCTGTGGGCCTTGACCAGTATGTTTAGCACTGGCTCCAGTGTGGTCTTCAGAGTAGCTAGGCCATGGGCAAGTATGATCAATACTGGTCTTCAGAGTAGCTAGGCCATGGGCAAGTATGATCAGTACTGGTCTTCAGAGTAGCTAGACCATGGGCAAATATGATCAATACTGGTCTTCAGAGTAGCTAGGCCATGGGCAAGTATGATCATTACAGGTCTCCAGAATGGGTAGACCTTGGCCAGTATTGGCCCCAGAGTGGATAGGCCTTGGTAGTGTGATGAACACCAGTCTCAGAGAATACTGAACTCTAGCCAACCTTGAACAATAAAAACTTTTTCTGATATTGATTGTTTCTGTCTTGTTCATCTCCTTTATAGACACGGCTAAGTGAAAGTAAACTGTTCCCAGTGTACAGTGAATAGTTGGAGCAGGGGCAGGGGGGAATGTTTAATAGAACTAAATGGGATGTGTGTAGGGCTGGTAAGATTTGGACCTTGATGCTGGGCCAAACGACTTCAGCGCATGCTGAATGACTCTTTGACCCTTGATGTTTACCCTAACTCGAGAGACCATGAATCCTTTTAGAAGTATAGCTACTGGATTCTAATGGCTTCTCCTGGGCCAAAATCCAGAATAGATGAGCGATGGAACTTTGTGTCTCTTCTCCCTGCTCCACAGAACGCTGCCAGACTTGCCGTGTATTTGCTGTCCTCGTTCATGATTTCCAAAATTTTATTTTGTGGCTTATCACCTGGCTCACCTATTCTTCTGTGCGAGTCTGGTTCATTGGCTGACTGTTGAGTGGATGAAACTGTGGGACGCTAAGTTGAGGTATCGTTCCGCTGGTTTACGTGCTGCTACGGGATCCGAAAGGTTTTACTGCTGCTCCTGGTATTGTTCCTCTTGAAATAGAAATGAAAAGACCACTCACCCCTCTGCTGTATATGAGAGGTTGCAGATGCAGAATATCTGCCAAGAGCCACAGAACTCCAAAAATAAATAAAATTTTTGTTTTGAGATGTTTCAATGATAAAATGTTTCATGACATTTAGCAGAACTGGGACTTTTTTCTTTGGAGCACAGAAGGACGAGAGGAGACTTGATAGAGGTCTACAAGATTATGAGAGGCATGGCATAGATAGAGTGGACAGCCAGTGCCTGTTTCCCAGGTCAGGAATAGCAAATACCAGAGGAAACCCATACAGACCCAGGGAGAAATATACAAACACCTTACAGACAGCACCGAATTCGAACCCCTGAGGCTGTCACTGTAACAGCATTGCACTAACCGCTAAGCTAACCGTGCCGTGCTAGTGAGTACAGAAACTACAATAGTTTCCCTATGCAGTAGGGAAATACTTGGCAGTTGTTCAAGTAGGTTATGAGGTTAGCACAACACTGTGGGCCAAAAGGCCTGTACTGTGCTGTAGACTTCTATGGCCAAATTACAAAGATGGAGGCAGATAAAGAGAAACAAGAACTGGTGACCAACATCTTGGCCACAGTTTGTAGAGATGGAGAGATTGAGGGAGGGAATTCAGGAGGCCAGAGACTTGTCGGATGAAAGGATTGTCACCAGTGGAAGAGTGAAAGGAAGGAGGGGGTGAGGTCAGAGAGGTTCCCCGGATAATTACACTGAGGATATAGAGGGATTTGAGTATGAGGATGACGTTCTAATACAGAGGTGTGACCCGACAGGTTATCTACTTCACCGAATAGACTAAAAGACATAGGAGCAGAAATAGGCCATTCAGCCCTTTGAGTGCCCCATCATTTAATCATTTTCACACTCAACCCCACTGCCCGGCCTTATTATCATAACGTTTGATGCCCTGGCTAATCTAGAACAATGCAGTGACAATGTTACTGGGACTGGCTAAGACATGAGTAACCACAGGAATATACAAGGTACATTCTATTTTTGAGTTCCATCCACCAACTATGCAGAATAAAAAAACCCACAGTATGTGTGGCCAATAACGATGCCAGCTCTTCAACCAGAGATCGTACTCAAAATCCATTTTCCTGATTTTTAACTAAATCCTTCCAACATCTTTTCTTTTTGAATACTAACCAACTCTTTCTCAACAACTCTGTGACTAACTGTGAGAAACCATGAATGTGTGGAAAACTCCTTGCTTTTTTTTGAAAAGTTTATTCAAGAATTTTACAAAATCAAAAAAAAAAGGTATAGTCTAAAACTACCCTCTACTACCCCACTCCTCCCCCTTCCCATCTATCCAACCCCTTATAGGACAACTCCTTATTGAAAAAAATTCTTCCATCTTTTCCACTTTCATTCTTCCAAAAGCAGTCTTGAGCTTAGGGGTTCCTGTGCAAATTCTCCTCCTGGCAAAATTTCTTTTGCACAGTGAAAGGTGTGGACAGAGTAGATGTAGATTTTGTTTCCCATGGTGCGAGAATCTAGGACAGTGGTATTCAACCTGTTTCTTTCCACTCACATACCAAGCAATCCGTTATTAATCACAGAACATTGATGGCATAGGGATTACTTAAAGTGAGATGTGAATGGAAAGAAACAGGTTGGGAACCACTGATTTAGGACAAGAGGGCACAACTTCAGGATTGAAGGGCGTCCACTTTGAACAGAGATGTGGAGGAACTTCTTCAGCCAGAGAGTGGAATTTGTTGCCATAGGCGGTTGTGGAGGCCAGGTCTTTGGGTGTATTTAAGACAGAGATTGATGGGTTCTTGATTAGCCAGGGCATCAAAGGTTATGGGGAGAAGGCCGGGCAGTGGAGCTGAGAGGGAAATGGATCAGCTCTTGTTTGAATGGCGGGGTAGACTGTGTCTTATGATCCAGTACTCACTGTGCATTTACAATTTTTGAGGCATCAATTCTATTCTTATTCTGGGGAGCCCTAAATTTCAGGAAGGTCTCCATCAGGGACCAAACAATTGCCTGGAGAAATATTTCATCCTTGACAAAACTCCCCATTCTTTAAAGTTTGATAACAGCATAAAGTTCCACAGTAATGCTAGGAGTGAGGTACACTGCCACATTTTGAGGAATATTGACCAGTAGAGGCAAAGGTCAAATTTAAATTTGGAAAAGTAGCCACATCAAAAAGAAATAAGAGAAAGTCCTCACTAAAAAGAGCAAGAAGATGATGGAATAAAGGATCAATTACTGTCCTTCATGTTGAGGGTGGTGAGTACGTGGGCTGCTGGAGATTAAGAAGATGAGGATAGATTCTGGAAATATTAGCATTCGTTCAGGGAATTTCTAGAGGACATAATTAGAATTCACGACTTATCGAAGGGAATAGCAAAAGAGTATAGCTGCAAGAGTATCGTGATGAAATCCAGGACTTTAGGAATTAGAATTGCCGTTGAATATAATCAATAAAGATTACTGAAGTAGAGGTGGAATTTATGGGTTCAGGACACACCAAGATACATTGCTTGAGGGTGCAATGGGAACGTGATGTAGACCAGTTTGAGTAGTAAGTGATCGGTGAACAATAGATTCTTCACTGTCCTCTGTGGCCACCAGCCCTGCTCCACCAGTTACTCATCTCAACTATAGGGTAATAGCGATTGTTCTCATTTACCAATATGTCCCCTACCTTCACAATCAGAAATAATGTAACATTTGTCCCCATACAAAGATTTTAATCTTATATTTCAAATGATTATAGGGGTGCTCTCTCTCTCTTTGAAGAAGTTAGCAATCAAACCAGGCTTATTCAATGGAAGGTTGGACTATAGGTGCCTAACCTTTTATTTGGGATCATCTGGACTGGACACCTCAAGCAAAATATTTCAGTAGCAACTGGGTCTAGAGCAGTGATTCTCAACCTTCCCTTCCCACTCACATCCCACCTTAAGCAATCCCTTACTCATCACAGAGCACCGATAGCATCGGGATAACTTAAAGTGGTACATGAATGGAAATAAAAATTGAAAACCACTGGTTTAAGCAATGGTAAATAATTCAATTTATATAAAGTATTTAAATTATTATCTATCTATCTTGCACTAAATATTTAATCGCTTCCTTTGGCCATTTAAATTGAATATTTCTTCAACAAAGAGTATAATCTCCTTTTGTAAGGGGCATCATTTTTTTTATCCCAATTTACTATATAACCTGAAATCTTACCATATTCTTCCAAATTTAAATATAATGTACATATAGAAATTTCTGGTTTGAAAAAATGGATGACTTTGCCAATAACATTAGTCGGTGGATAAACTGCATGAAGATGAATATTTTTCCGCAGATACAATATCTTTTTCAAACTTTACCTATTTGGTTACCACCAATGCTCTTTCAAGAATTAAATAACCATAAGAAAATTTCTTTGGAAAGGAAAAATCTCAAGAGTATCTATAGAAAAGCTAATGTGGAAATATGTATTGGGAGGTTTGCAACTTAACTTTGAGAATCAAGTAGCTCAATTGAGGTTTCTTAAACCTTTATTTGAGGGACCAGGAAAACCGCCATGGGTCAAAAAAGAGATGGAGAAAATACGAGAGAAATTAGCAAAGGTATTTATTTATGAATGGGATTCAAAGTTAATAACTGGTGTGAAGGAGGCACCTTTGCTTAAACATTTGATTACTATTTGGAATAAGGTAAATAATGAAATAGGAGCAACCTTATACCTTTTACTAAAGATAACCCTTTTTTTAAATATTTGGTTTCATAATGGTATTAGAAATGTAGAAGATTATTATGAACAAGGTCAATTGATGTCCTTACAACAATTAAGAAATAAATATCAATATGCTCGAAATAAACTCTTTTGTTATTTTCAATTGAGGAGATATTTGTGGGAAAAATTAGGCCCAACAATGTACTTTTACCAGCTTGTAGATAGTCGGAGGTTGTTATTAGGAGAGATGATACCAAGAAATTTAGTTCTGGAATGTATCTTTTATTACAAGCAGGTACTATTAAAAAGGGAATTCATAAATCTAGATAGAAATGGGAGGTTGATTTAAATATTACAATTGATGAGAAAAGATGAACTCTGTCAAGAGTTATAAATTTTCAATACAGTTTAGTTCAGTATAATTATTTACATCATTATATTTAACACCACAAAAATTTCACAAAATGAAATTGGATCTATCAGATAAGTGTTTTAGATGTGGTGAAGAAACAGGAACCTTTTTACACTCTCCTTGGTTATGTTCTAAAATTAGAACTTTTTGGGATGGATTGAGGAAACCTTTTGGAACAGATTACTGGGATCGTTATTCTATAAAATCCAGATTTATTTCTGTTGAGGACTGAATTAAAACAATCATTTTATCAAGTTAAATTTATTAAAATAGCTTTAGTGGTGGCAAGGAAGTGTATTGCAGCAACTTGGAAATCAGATGCACATTTGGGCATGGAAAGATGGCTCTTGGAAATTCAAAGTTGTATACCCTTGGAGAAAATGACATACAATTTGAGAAATAAATATTCAACTTTTGTAAAAATGTGGAGCCTGTATATGCAAAGTTTAGATGTAAATATGTAAAAATCGAGTTCTGGCCTCAAGACATGTAATGATCTTCTTCCCTAAAGTCATTTAATATAAATACTGTAAGATTCCAGTCTGAGAGCTAATTCTTTGTACAATTCAGATTGATATTACATTTTCTTTATACTTTATACTATTTTATACAATTTTTATCTATCTCTATATATTATATCTTAATGTCATAATTAACTTTATAGTATTTGGGGAATAAAAGGGAGGGGAGGGTGGGTTGGGGGCAGGGATTAATACCATGTGATCATTGTAACTTTTAAACTTTATTAAGTATTGACTGTATAATTATAATTACATGGACGAAAACTTTAGAAAAATATTCAAAAAAAACCCCACTGGTTTACATAGATCTGCACACTGTGGGCTGAAGGGCCTGTTCTGTGTTGTACATTTTATGTTCTGAATGGTAGAACAAGGAAAACAAAAGTTCCCATTTATCATTTGAGTTAATCTTGCACTGAGGCTTGCTGGTAAATTTTCATCACGTTCTGCTAAAGCATGGGTTCATTTTTACCTTATCATTCAGTCTTCTTTTAAGCTCGGCTTGTAAAATTAATATTCTTACCTGAAACTTTTGATTTTATTTACAAGGATAAGGCCATGCAGATTTAATTTAATGCTCACCTTAGATGATTTCTCCTCTTACTGCACACTGTGATTTCCATAAATCTGCATATCAATCACGAGGAGGCAGATGTCAGATGTTAGAACGTGGCTGCCAATCATGAACAGTATGAGAGTGGCAGATGGAGGACGTGGATGGTTATTCATGGGGCCTATTCCAGCATCGATGCTAGAGATTCACAGCATGTCCCCAGCCTCAGCTGTGCCAGGAAGAGACTGGGCGACTGAGGAGCACGCGGCTGAATTCACCACAGCGAGACTTCTGCTGTCAGGCAGAAAATCCCCGTCTATCTGACTCCATGCACGGGAGCAAAAGTCTTAACATTTGGGCAGGTCAGTAGAGGATGTTACCATGAAGCACGTCTTCACACAAATGGCACTGGAAATAGATTCAGGGAATTATTCTGCATGGAAACAGACCCGTCTCCTCAACTTGTCCATGGTGACCAAGTTGTCGGCCAGGGCTAGTTCTGCTTGCCTGCTTTTTAGAGTTCAGATTTATTGTCAGAGTACACACATGACATCACATACAACCCTGAGATTCTTTTTCCTGTGGGTGAGGCAAAATTACCACTTATTGGCAGTGCAAAAATAAAGTTAAAGAACTGACTGTGCTTGCAGAGAGGGAAAAACAATAAAAATCAGAAAGAAAGGGTCCGTAAATGAATCCCTGATTGAGTTTATTGTTGAGGGGTCTGATGGTGGAGGGGTTCATATCACTCAAAACCTTTCCTATCCGTGTACCTGTCCAAATGACTTTTAAATATTACAGTAGTGGCTGCCTCTTTAACTTCTTCTGCCAACGTTCTCACAGAGGGTGGTGAATCTCAGTGAGTTGTGGAGGCTGGAGTATTTAAAGCAGAGGTACAAGTTTGAAAGACCAGGCAATTGGAGAACTGGCAGAAAAGCGGAAATGAAAGTACTGTATACAAAGTGTATAAAACTTTGATGAGTAGTGGGTGCAATTCTCGCTGTCTCATTACAGGAGAGATGTGGATGCTTCAGAAAAAGTATGGAAGAGATTCCCTGGATGTTGCCCAGACTGAGGGTGTGAGCTAATGGGAGAGGCTGGACAAACTTGGATTATTTTCTCTAGAGCATCAGTGGCTGAGGAGAGACCTGATAGAAGTTTCCAGGCGGTAAGAATAGTTTTACCTAGACAAAGTATAACATATTAGCAAATATAAAAAAACCAGAGGAAGGGTGTTTAAGGTGAGGGAGACAAAGTTTGCAGGAACGATTTTTTAAAAAATGTAGACAGATAGCACGGTAACAGGCCCTTTCGGCCCACAGGCCCATGCCGCCCAATTATATCCAATTGACCTCAAAGCCCGGTATGTTTTGAATGGTGGGAGAAAACCAGAGCCCCTGAAGAAAACCCACAGAGACACGGGGAGAACGTACAAACTCCTTACAGACAGTGCAGGATTCAAACTCCTGTCCTGATTATCGGTTCTGTTAACAGCAATGTACAAACCACTACACTAACTGTGCCGTGATGTGGGGTGAGTTTTTTTTTTTACACACAGAGGGTAGTAGAGCTGGAACGACTGCTGGGTCTGGTGCTGGAAGCAGATATGATAATATTATTTAAGGACTTCTTGATCACGGAAATAGAGACCTGATATGAATCATGTTCAGAGACGAGTTTAATGCAGACATTGTGGACTGAATGGCCTGCTCCCATGCTGTACTGTTTTAAGAGGGTTTGGACAGAGCAGTCATGATTGCACCAAAATGATGGGCAGGCTTGAGTGGTTGATTCCATTTTCTGATATTCTTACCTCTCCCTTCAAAATGATGTTGGGGTGCAAAATTTAACAGCGCAAATTTAAACCTTAAATCCAAGATGAATTGATTTTGTCATGTGAAGATATGGAACCAAGGATGGAAAATGAGTAAGCCAGCCATGATCCACGCAAAAGGGATTAAACTGTCTAATTCTGCCTTCTCCAAGAGTAGGTTGTGATCGTGGAGGACAATGATCAGGCTACTACTTCAGAGAAAAAAAACACTTTCCCAAAAAACATTTTCAAAAGTTTTAAATCCTTCTATATCCATAGAACACTACAGCACACAGGCCATTTGACCCATCTAGTCTGGGCTGAACTATTTATTCGACCTAGTCCCATTGACCAGCACCCGGATCATAGCCCTGAATACCCTTCGCATGCATGTACCTGTCCAATCTTCTCTTAAATGTCAAAACTGAACCCTTCCTTCCACACTCTCGCTGCCCTCTGAGTGATAGAAATGATAGAAATCTGAGTGATTAAGTGCACCCCAAATGCTCCACCTAAACATTTCACCTTTCACCCTTAACCCATGCCCCCCAGTTCTTGTCTCACCCAGCCTTAGTGGAGAAAGCTTGCCTGTATTGACCCTACCTATAGCCCTTGTAATTTTGTACACCTGTCAAATCTCCCCTCATCCTCTGATGCCTCAGGGAATAAAAATACCTATTCAACCTTTCCCTATAATTCTTCAAGTCCTGACTATATCCTTGTAAATTTTCTCTGCACACTGTCCACAAAGGCATTCACGTTTTTACATTACATTATCATTCAATCTTATTGGTATCAATTGATATGATGAGTTCCTTTAGTTCATTAATGCTCTCAGGTGAAATGTTATCCCGTACTCAGTTCAGGCAGATTTAAGGCAATTACATTTCTTTCGTAGCTTCATTGACTTGGCACGGAGTGTTGTAATGGTTTAACGTCTGTGCAGGTCATGCAATATTTCTCTGATTTTTTTCTGAACTGCACGGCTTAAATTGGACTTGGATTCAGTAATATATTCTCATATGTCTGCTAATTGGGGAATACCAGTGACAAGGTATGGAGGAATCAGACAGAGCAGAGGAGCATTATGAAACATCACTATGTTCTCAGTATGCGGTGCTCTGGTTGAACAGAACCAAGCCTCAGGAACTCACTTGGCCAATATTGTCCTCCAAAGAGCAACAGGTGATGATGGAGGAACAGAAACACGTCCAAGGTACAGCCCCCAATATACAGCACAGAGGTAGCCTCTTTAGTCCAGCATATACATGGCACCCATTATACCTATCTACACTAACCTCCCATCTTTATTAGACCTGTCGCTTTGAAGACTTATTGAAGTGCTTTATTTCTATCATTTTTTTGGAAAGACATCGATAGGTGGGAAGGGACAAAGAGGAGATTCACCATTATGTTGCTGGGACTGGAGGTTTGGAGTGAGAGGGAGAGGCTGGAACTTTATTCCCTGGAGTGAAGGAGGCTGAGCAGGGATATGGATAAAGTGAATGCTCACAACCTATTTCTCAGGGTCGATGATTCTAGAACTGCAGAGAATGGGTTTAAGGGGAAAGAGGAGAGATTTAAGAGGGACCTGAGGGACAACTTTTTCACTCAAAGGTTGGTCCATATTTGGAACGAGCTACCAGAGTAAATGATAGAAGCAGGCACAAATTCTGACATTTAAAAGCCATTTGGACAGGTTTACGGATAGGAAGGGTTTACAATAGGGACCGAATATAGGGTGGTGGGACTAGCCCAGAAGCCAACTTGGTCAACATTGAAGAGATGCGCCAAATGGCTCCATTCCGTTCTGTACAACTCTGAGTTAAATTGTTAAGTTTATTGTCAGAGAACATACATGACACCACATACAACCCTGAGATTCTTTTTTTTTCCTGCGGGCGAGGCAGAATTACTACTTATTGGTAATGCTAAAACAAACTGTACTCAGTAAGATGTAAACAAATCCCACAGCCTGACTGTGCAATACAGAGTGAAAAACATAAAAAATGTACAAAAATAAGAATTCTAAAATGAGTTTCTGATTGAATTTGTTGTTGAGAACTCTGATGGTGGAGGGGTAGCAGTTGTTCCTAAACCGAATGGTGTCTTGTGACACCTGTATCCCTTTCCTGATGACAGCAACAAGAATAGAGTGTGTGCTGGGTGGTGTGGATCCTTGATGATTACTAATGCTCTCCGATGGCAGCGTTCCCTATAGATGTTCTCAATGGTGGGGAGGATTTGCCTGTGATGTCCCAGGACGTGTCCACTACTTTTTGCAGGGATTTACGCTCAAGGGCGTAGGTGTCCCCATACCAAACCGTGATGTAGCTGGCCAGCTCGCTTTCCACTACACATATGCAGAAATTTGCCAGTGTTTCTGAAGTCACACCAAACCTTCAGAACCGCCTGAGGAAGTAGAGGCACTGATGGGCTTTCTTCATGATGCCATTAGTGTGATAGATCCAGGAAAGAACCTCCGTGACAGTGGCTCCCAAGAACTTAAATTTAATCACTCACTCCACCTCTGATCCCCCAATGATCACTGGATCGTACACCTCTGGTTTTCCCTTCCTGCAGTCAACAATCAGCTCCTTGGTTTTGGTGCCACTGAGTGTGAGGCTGTTGTTTGTGCCAAGTTTTCACTCTCCCTCCTGTACGCTGACTCATCACGCTTTTCATACAACTCACCGCCATGTTATCGTCAGCGACGATGCTGTGATTGAGGAAACCTCCATCTATCACCCTTTCAGATAGCGCACTCCAGATTCGCCCTCTGTGTGACTAAATCTCCCTGTGGAATCTCCTCCCTCTCATCTTAAACCCAGCTTTTGTGTCGCAGACTCTACCACCAAGGGAAAAAATGATTTTTGCTTTCTCTCCTTATCCATCCCCCTCAAAATGTTATATACTTTATTAAAAGCCTGCCTGGTATCCCAGGCTCTCCTTAAATTTATACTAGGAACTCCACTAGGGCCCCTGGAAATAATCTTGGACGTTAGAATGTGTTACAAGAGACCTACTGTTAAGAAGTACTGCGGCAAATGATACAGGACTTTGATGAATCTGTGGAATTCTCTGCCCAATGAAGCTGTGGAGACTGACTTGTACTGAGACCCAAATTGACAGATTTTTTTGAAAAATGGGGGGCATGAAGGTTATGGGGAAAGGGTGAATAAATGGAGCTGAGTCCACACCCAGATCAGCCACGGTCTTGTTGAATGGTGGAACCAGATGGCCGACTCCTGCCCCAGTTTCTCATGGTCTTAGACTTACGGCAGGCAAAAGTTAAAGAATATCATGTATGCTACATTTTTAATGTATTAGGAAACAGCGCAGCAATGATCCAGTCAGCTTCTGGAGTTATGAGCATTATCTTTAGAAGAGGCACCAAGCAGAAGGTCCCTGTATCTGCTGGAGTTCAGAAGAACCAGGGAAAAGCTCAGTGAAATGTTGATGGAATAGACACGGCAAAGTTTCCTCTGGCTGGAGACTAGAACAGAGGTGGAGAGCTGAGGTAGGGTATGGTTCATAGCTTCAGGATAACATGTTAGTTGGTACACTGTGAAAACGACACCTCGATGAGTGAGATTAAAGAAAAAAAATAGGTAACAGCCAAGAGAATATACAACTCGTTGAACATTTCCTGGAAAAAAAGAGTGGAGGTGAACAGGTTCTACTCACCTGCCATTTGTTGAATGCCACTGAAGGCACCCAGGTTGCTTGTTGAGGTGGCTTGCTGCAAGAGCTGTTAACAAATAGAATAACTCAATTGTAATAAGACCATTTAAAGCTTTGATTGGTCACAATTCTGTGCAGATGCTCATTATTCACTCTCTCACTGAGATGTGGAGTATTGCCATGAAAATGGAAAATTAATCCAGGTAAAATTCAAAAGCACTCTGGTTCTGCAGACACATAATCAGTTTAAATCCCCGGAAAACCAGCATCCAGTTCAAGCAATATCCCGTGGCTAATTATACCCATGAAGTACTTAAAATCAAACAGATAATCAGATGGGTGGACCAGGCAAACCCACATAAAATTAAGGTAAAACATCTATGACCCAAATTTTGGATGAATGTGGAATGGTGATTGGAGGGATCTGGTATCTTTTACTGTTTGCTGTCAATCTTGGGGTTGCACCTGTTTTAACAAGTGATGAACAATCTATATCTTTATTTTTTTTAAGAATGTAATTTATAGCAGTACTTGCTCCTGTAATAATGCTGTAAAACAGTGGTTTTCAACCTTTTTCTTTCCTCTCACATACCACCTTAAGTAATCCCTATGCCATAGGTGCCCTATGATTAGTAAGGGATTGCTTAAGGTAGTGTTATAATCGTACCTAATAGACTTGTTATGTGCATGGTTTCATAACTCCAAAGGAAATGGGCCAATGACAATTTTTCTCAAGCAAAATATTTCGGTAACAATTGGGTCTAGAGCAGTGATTCTCAACCTTCCCTTCCCACTCACATCCCACCTTAAGCAATCCCTTACTAATCACAGAGTACCGATGGCATAGGGATTACTTACAATGGTATGTGAGTGGAAAGAAAAAGTTTGAAAACCACCGCTGTAAAACAACGAATTTCGTGACATGTTCAGGACAATATATTCTGATTCTGAATGGAGTTAGTTTTGAATGAGAGTGTACAAGCCACAGATCAGTGAGATATGGGGCACATTAGTCTTCTTTCTCCCATCTCTGGGATAAAACCAGACATCAACCTTGCCAGTATTCATGTGTCCAGGTGGTTCTGCAGGGAGATCGTCTTGCTCATTGCTACCGGAACGTGAGATATGACTCCGTTTCTGATCATCGATTGCGTGGGGGTGGGCTACGATTTGGGGTGCTATGTTGAAGATTTCCCCCAGGTGAATAAATATGTTTGTGTTAAAGGGTACACATTTAGGTGAGGGGGTGGAAGTTTAAGGGAGATGTGTGGGTCATTTTTGTTTTTTACACAGTGGTGGTGGGTGCCTGGAACAAACTGCTTGGGTAGTGGTGGAAGCAGGTACAACAGTTGAATTTAAGAGGCTTCTAGATAGATGTATGAATATGCAGGAAATAGAGGGATATCTATCAAGTGCAATCAGCAGATTTTTAGTTTGTTTTGGACACCATGTTCGGCACAGACACATGAGTCTGTTCTTCCTATACTGTTCTAAAGAGCCGTGGAGGTACACTCATGAATATATTAAATTCAGGGATCAATCGGCATTCAACCATTAAAAGGATCAAGGTAGACAGGTTGTGTGCAAGGATCAGAGATCAGCCATGATCTTGTTAAATAAATAAGAGGATGGCCTGGTTGGCGTAGTGGTTAGCGCAATGCTTTTACAGCGCCAGTGATCGGGACTGGGGTTTGAATCCCGTCTGTCTGTATGGAGTTGGTACATTCTCCACAAATCTTCCTGGGTTTTCCCTGGGGGCTCCAGTTTCCACTCACCGTTCGAAACGTACCGGGGGTGTAGGTTAATTGGGCGGCACAGACTCGTGGGCCGAAATGACCTGTTACTGTGCTGTATGTCAAAATTTTTTAAAACATTAAAAATAGCAAGGCTGGGCATGAGTTACTATGCTCTTGTTATTATGCAGATTGCTGGGGACTGGTTTGAAACTGGCTGAAGGGGTACCGGGTATTGGAACCAGGATGTGAGTGGGCGCCGAAGGTTTCCTGATCGCAGCAGAGGTTTGGAACTGGAGCCCGGGCTGCTGATGGTTTAGACTGGACTCTGCGTGGCTGCGGGGGCCTGCAGGAGCGCTGGAGGTGAACACACGGACACTATTTTTGCCTCCCTTTCACCGAGAGGCGCTTCAGGCAATTTCTGCCCATGGAGAGTCTGCCTGCCTTATGGCACATGAATGCAAATTCCGTGCCATGGTGCACTGTTTTTATTACATGACGGTGAAGGAATCTTGAATTAATGCTTGCACACATGCATGCAAACAGAAGTCAGTGGAGGAGTGGGTCAGACAAAGAGAGGCTGAGTTTATATAAAGTGTAAAATCTTGACGGGCTCACTTCAAATCTCACCGTGCGCTTTGCAGCTGTGTGTGCGTCACACAGTGAACAACTTGCCATGAAATGAAGCAAAACTGTGTCATGTGGAGCAACTCCATTTGCTACTGGAGTGAGCAGTGGGGTTTTGCTGATATCAGGGCCTTTTCCAGTGCTTTGCTATAAAATTGGGGGACCCTGCAAGGCAGCAGATGTGGCTGTTGGCATCAATTAAGAGGCTAATTTTGGTGCAGTATTCAATGAAACAGATAATGTTGGTGCTGGAATGATGGCAAGAGCACCTCAGGCTTCAGCTTCAGATTAGGCATCCGCCATCGAGCCTGCTGGACTCATTGCTAGTGTGGGGCCAGCTCATATGCCCCATTGATTGGAGGTATCAAGGAAAAAGCAGTGAGGTCGAAGGAATGGGGTGGATGGTTGTGCGAAGGGTTCAGTGGGTGGCTAGAAGTCCGATCAGGAATACTCTTGATGCCATCGCTTTCCAGTTTGGCAGAGTCGTTGGTGCACTGGGGGAACTCAGCAGGTCAAACAGCCACAGCAGGAGCAAAAGAATGGTCGACATTTTGGGCTGGCTGGTCATTGTTGATTCCGACCCAAAACATCGATCGTCCCTTCTCTCCCGCTGATGCTGTTCGACCTGCTGAGTTCCTGCAGCAGATGGTGCCTTGCTCCAGATACCCACGTCCGCAGTCTCTTGTGTGTATATTAACAAGGCCACCAAAATACTCTAGATCCTACTGAGAACAGACAAACTAATATCTCCAGTGATATGCTATTAAATTTTGTGACATGAAATTGGACACAACATCTCTCAGAGGCAAGTCCCAAGGTGGTCATTAACAGCACAGTATTGTTTTTGTATCTGGGTGGGTCCACTTCTATGAAGCTAATTAATGGGAAAACAAAAGGGTCATTTCCAATCTATGTTTGGGGCACTGGATGTATTCGTCCTTCATTCAAAAAATATCAAAATAATACAGCACAATGACCTGAAAGGAGCAAGAATTACATATACAGCTAAACCAATTAACTAAAGTTTCTTGAACCATCGTCTGGTGAAAGTGCAAAAACATTCTAATTAAAAGTTTAAACAGAAGTAGCACAGTTTAAATTTGTACAGTCAGGCACAAAAACTTAATTTGAGTGCTATTTATACACTAAATACACAGTGGGTTCTAAAACATTTAACAAGCTCCTGTTCTGTGTTAGACTCACTCCCCTCGAAGGATAACGCCTCCCACTGTACAGCTGGGGAGACAAGAACACACTCAAGTTGCATACCTTGGGGGAGGGGGGTGGGATGGGTAGAATGAAAATGCTACCCAGAAGGTTAAAGAAAGGGAATTGTTCCACTTTAGAGATGGTACAAAGTGCATGGCAGCCCATTGAAATGGTGATGGCTGCAGAGTCAGTCAGAAAATAGACACAGCAAACGAGATCCCACAAATGCTTCTCCTCTGATAAACTTTGACTGATGGTGTGGGATTTTTTTTGTACATATGTCAAAGTTTGGACAGTACCTCCAGGCACACCACAGGTCAGCCAGCAATATTACTTGTGCCACAGGTCAGAACAACTTAGCTACAATTTGGAATGTGGTCTCTCAGGGGCATTTAAGGTAGCCTTAAAAGGCAACTCATTAAAGTGACAGAGAGAAAGAGAAGTTTTACTTCATATGACCTGCTGAGTTTCTCCAGTTTTAACACGGTGGCTAACGCAACACTGTTACAGCGCCAGCGACCCAGGTTCGAATCTGGCGCTGCCTGTATGGAGATTGTATGCTCTTCCCGTGGTTTCCCCTGGATACTTCAGTTTCCTCGCACCTTCAAAGTGTACCAAGGGGTTGTAGGCCAATTGGGTGGCAGAGACTCGTAGGCTGGAAGGGCCTGTTACAGTGCTGCATGTCTAAATTTAAAATTTATGAATTTGTGTGCTGCGGAAGGTTAAGGGCTGAAGGAGGTCCACATTGTTGGAGGCACTGTCCCAAAAGACATGGTTGAAGCCTCGTCCAGACCTCGAGCTGGGCTATTTTGAAGTGCCCCGGTCAAGATGCACAACTCCAACATCATTTAGAAACAGACTGCTGCCTTGTGGAATCCCTTCAAGCGCAAATAGCTGAAGAAAAGGACGGAACAGTTGACTGGAAACCACTTTTGGATATTCTTGCAGAAATGCGTCACTCTTTTCTATCCCTTCGGAAGCAGGAAACATTCAAGGGAATTTCTCCTCGCATCATGTATTTGACTTGGACTGAAGCTTTAGATTCTGAATAACAGGGATTAGAGGGGATACAGGGATAACTTGCAAGTTAAGAGTGTTCTATTTGGAGCCACAAACCAAGGCTTGCTGATAATAATCAACATTCCCACAGCTGTACAGAGGGTAGAGTCTCCTTCACACCCACCCACCCCCTCAGGAGATAAAATCACTGACATATGCCCAGTTAAGCTGCATCAAGAAAGAAAGATAGAAAGAAATAAAAAAGACTGACTGTATGCACGTTTTGGGGTACGAAAACTTCTTTTGTTCCAATTTCGCCACCGTTCTTGGATCCCCATTGACCACTTACAGCCAGGTACTGTGGCCCCAGGGCACCCAGGCCAGTGAGGTTTCCCCAGGTAGCAGTGTTCAGCTGCTGCATCTGCTGGGCCAGCTGCTGTTGCAGGCGTCTTTGCTCCTTGTCCTTCTGAGTGTCGGCGAACTTTACCACAATTGGCGACGAGCAGCCCTGTGGCGTGGGGAGGGGGAGGGAGGGGGGGGGGGAAGAGAGAGGAGAGAGAGAAGCACGTGGTCAGGATGAAGGTGCGGGCCAAAGGATCAAGTCCCAACGCACCTGCTCCGTTCGTTCAAAATGCAGCCCCTCCCCCATCCCCTGCGCCAGCGTTTAGAGTGAAGCAATGTCGCGCTGGGGAGCAGATCCCGAAATGTGCCGGAGAAACTCGGCAGGCTGTGCGGCATCTGCACAAAATAAAGGGTCTCCAGCATTTCAGGACTGGGGGCCCAGGCTCAACACGCTGGTTAGCCTTTGCTTCCGCTGGATGCTGCGTGATCTGCTGGGTTTCCCCAGCAACTTCGCGCATTACACTCAACCCCAGTGTCGGCAGACTTTCTTGTTTAACCCCAAGGAGCAGTTCCACTGTCTGTTACCAGGCATCTTCCATCAGTACTTGGCATGAGGATTCAACTTGTAGCAATCAGGAACACAACCCCTTGCAGGTTCCACTCCCATTCCCTCTCCCCATCCCAATCCATTCTGTAATCATTTTGGGATAATTTCTTCTGAAAATATGGCACAAACAGGTTTAATTGGTTCCTCTTTCCCCTGGTCCTGTGTCAAAACCTTTGCTTTCAAGCTGGATACAAAACAAGAAAGAATATTTACACGCTAATAAAGATGGAGGATGTAACAGAATCCCTCAAATAGTTAATAGCAGGCACCTGGCTTATTAATTTAGAAGTCTTCATGCCTTATTTTTAAATACTGCGCAGTACCTTTGCTGTACTCTCTTTGATCAGAGGAACTCCTAATAATTAGTTCACACTGTCAATCACAAAATCCCCATGCTGACAAAAGACTGGATCAAGGAGCATGATGTGAGCTGCTTGTGGAGGAAACCTTGGTTGAATACCCTTTCTCATTTCTATTTTAAAGCACAGTTTAATCCCCACAAATTTGTTAAGCACTTATCATAGAATAAAAATAGCATCACTCATTATTTATAATGTAATTTATTTAAAATCTTATGATAATTTTGGGGGCCCTGTCAACAAGTGCTGAACGAGGCGGTGCAAATACTAACTCTTTCTTTTTCTTTCTTTTTCTTCTTTCTTTGGCTTGGCTTCACGGACGAAGATTTATGGAGGGGTAATGTCCACGTCAGCTGCAGGCTCGTTTGTGGCTGACAAGTCCGATGCGGACAGGCAGACACAGTTGCAGCGGTTGCAAGGGAAAATTGGTGGGTTGGGGTTGGGTGTTGGGTTTTTCCTCCTTTGTCTTTTGTCAGTGAGGTGGGCTCTGCGGTCTTCTTCAAAGGAGGTTGCTGCCTGCCGAACTGTGAGGCGCCAAGATGCACGGTTGGAGGCGAGATCAGCCCACTGGCGGTGGTCAATGTGGCAGGCACCAAGAGATTTCTTTGAGCAGTCCTTGTACCTCTTCTTTGGTGCACCTCTGTCTCGGTGGCCAGTAGAGAGCTCGCCATAGAACACGATCTTGGGAAGGCGATGGTCCTCCATTCTGGAGACGTGACCTACCCAGCGCAGTTGGATCTTCAGCAGCGTGGATTCGATGCTGTCGGCCTCTGCCATCTCGAGTACTTTGATGTTGGAGATCTTACCCTTTCTTTAACCCACCACTTAATAAGGTGTAAATATAACCCTAGTAATGACAGCATGCTATTTTATGGTGGATTTCACTCCAAGCTTGTCCTTAACCCGATTAACAGTCACGATTACCCATAAGTAATCAGAAGTGAATCAGCTCAGTTTTGAGGCTAATTTGGAGAATCTTTCAGCCAATTGTTGGACCTTGTGACCTATACATTTAAAGGTGTTTATATAATCAAGGAATTAAACCGCACTGGTCGTTTCAGTGGTTGTTGCTTTCCACTGACCTGGAGTCCAGAAGCATCTCAACCCAACCACTTCATTTCATCTGTGCCCAGACTCCTCGTACTAAAAGCATGAAGATTATCCAGTCAAATCTTTACACCACCCAGCAGAAGGCACCACAGAGAGTGAAGCCCAACAAATGGGTGGCATGGTTGGCACAACACCTTTACAGCGCCAGTGATCGCGGTTCCAATCCAGCGCCTTCTGTCAGGAGTTTGCACATTCTCACCTTGCCTGCGTGGGTTTCCTCCCAGTTCTCTGTTTTCCTTCCTCCCTCCAGAAACATACTGGGTTGGTAGGTTAATGGGGGTATTTGAGCAAAACACTTGTGGGCCAAAAGGGCTGTATGTCTAAATATAATTTTAAAAATAATTTAAATGGATTAAAGATCAAAGGCCATGTCTGCACAGAAACTTCATTCCCCTAAACGAGAATCCCTTTTTACTAAACACTTAAAATACTTCTCAAAACATCTCAGGGGAAGATTTTATGTTGTTTGGGCCCTGAAATTGTGGGAGTCTCTTGAAATCGTTTCACCGTTCAACAAGACCATGATTTTACTCCATTTTCCACTTGACCCTCAATTCTCTGGACTTTTTTTTGGGGGGTGTCCGAAAATGTAACCGTGACTGCACTCGGCGACTGGGCATTTACATCGAGGGCAGAAAAATTCATATCTGGGTTACGAAGAGCGAGAGCTAGCTAGCATCTGGGGGCACAGCGAAAACAGGGGTCTATTCGCCTGTGGAGGTGACAAGTGAATGACCCTCCTTCCGCCAACCCACCTCTTCCAAACCCACTTTGGGCACTATTTTCAAAATTTACAGCTCAAATATTAATCAGGGCCAAATTTAGATCTCACTCCCATGAGTATAGCACAAATTAATGGATGCAGAGAATCACGAGCTGGTTATTAGAGCAGCCATTCTCAACCTTTTTTTTTTGGCTATGGCCCCCCCAGAACACTGTTCAAAGTTTATGGGCTCCCTTCTCCGTGTAGCAGCAAAGTTTTGGTTTCTTCCTACTCTTCTTCTCTCCGACTGATTACATAAAAATGCATTAAAAAATATTTATGTAGCATGAGGTGAAAAGAAAACAAGGATTTTATCTCAATGAGCTGTGGGCCCCAGGGGGGTCATAGGGCCCCCGCTGAGACACATTGCAATGGAGGATTGCAAATGAGATGAGAGTTTATTTCTCTCTAATTAAAACAAAAGTGACAAAAGAAAATACCAAATAAGAATTTTTTAAGTTAAAGTAAGTCTTTGGCACAACAGTAGCTTGAATGTAATTATCACCATGGAAACAAGCTATGCTGACATTTCTGCTTCTTGAACATTTCTAAATGTTTGCTTTAAATCATTTTGTTTAAATTGTTGGCTCAGGTGAGAACCTTTGGCACAACGTCCCCACCAAGAGGAGATTGTTGTGTGAATGAATGAACATATAACCCGGCCTTAACTCTTTCAGATTCCTCTGGATGTTTTGAGAGCAAATTAAATATAATATAAAGCCCTAAAGGGAGTTGACACAGGATAGGACGTGCCCATTTGGCACATCAGTTCATCCCAATCCCCAACTCTCTCCCCACTTCCCTGTATTTTTTTCCTTGAGGCGATATTGATTGAGGGGTAAGGATTAGCGTGCATGATGTGAAAAGAATTCCAGTGTTCTTTGCTGAAAGGGGACGTCGAGAGGTTCGTCCCAGCTATCATAGAGGGCGGACAAAGCCCAATCTTGTTGAATCGGTTAATAAAGACTCTCGCATTAAAATTAATTAGCTTAGTGAATTAAAATTCTTGTAAACATTAAAGGCAACCAAGAGAACTTGGGAACTGAGAAATCCTTATAAATGTAACAATGGTGTTTTCAGGAACAAAAAAATTAAATTGACCAGTGCATATATTGTTAAATAAACACCAATTAACACATTTGTGAAAGAATCCTTCTTGGTGTAAAACTCAGTCACGAGAGATTTTAGTTGTATGGTTGTTTTTGTTTATTAGAGACCTACGAGATGATGGATCAGTTCTAAATACTACTAATGCCACTGAGAGATTTACAAATTCAGGAGGATGGTGGCTTCCCTTGATCACACATAGGTCCAGTGATTCACTCTGCTTTCTTCGAAAGACTCGTGGGGAGGGGAGAATAGAAATTAGTCTTTTGCTGTACACACAAAATGAATGATGTGTTCCTTCAAGTGCATTAATCACTGCTTCTAAAATTTGATTCTACTGACTTCAACGGAATTGAATTTCAGAAGCGGTTCTCAATGCCAGTTTTTGGTGGAAACAAGAGAACTTGAGTTTCTGTCTCCCATGACTAGGGTTGTCAACTCAGAATGCAACAGATCTGAATTTGCAGCACCAGGAATCAGGGTTGTTCTGTGTGGTAGCAATGGTGTTTCACCTGACCCCATGGTGAGGTTTTGATGACAGCTCCCTTATTTCTCACTCTATAACACTGCCCAGCTCTGGCTTGCGTTTCAGAGCTTTGCATTCAATAAAAAGCATTGGCCTCGTCACCTCACTCTGCCTCATCTCCTTGCAGGCCAGACAACCGATGGGATTCTCTACACTCCTCCTTGCATATTCCTATCTCTCATAACCTCTACGTTGTCAGCGAGGACTGCACTGGAACACTCTCCTTCCAGCTCTCTCTCCTCCTCGAAGACCTCCATAAAATGTCTCCCCTTTGATTTTTCCTGATACCTCCTTTTGGGCTCAGTGTCAATATTTGCTGATACTCCTTGGAACATTTGGCTACTTTTGGTGGGGGTTTCTTTTGACAACTTGCTGCTGTGATTCTGGATTCATGGGCCCATAAAGTGAAAGCAGCAATGCTGGAAGAATATCTCCATTTGGCCTCTGGGAAAATCACCTTCACCTCTCGCGACAGTGGCACCTTATTGTATCCTAACCTCACCTTGTATCTGGACAGCCGTGGTGGGGCGGAAATCAACGGTCATCTCAGAACAGCTCGCAAATGAGAAACTTTACTACCAGAGAGCATGCATGTGGAAGGGATAATATAAATTAGATGTACAGGACAAGGTTTTTTTTAAACACCGAGAATAACTGGCTGCCAGAAATCGTGGTGGATTCAGATTCAGTTGCGGCATTTAGGAAGCTGCTTTATCAACAAAAAAGAAATGGAAGGATTTAGATCATGTGCAGGCAAAAGAGGTTCAATTTAATTTGGCTCTGTGGGGTGGAGACATCATCGGGCCTGGATATGTGATCCACTGAATGGACTAATGTAATGAGATACAAGAGGTGATAAATGAATAGAATCTAAGTGGCAGAGATGCAACATCATCTCCCTGATGCCCATCTGATGGAAACCTGAGGGAGGGTGGAACTTAGTGTCAGGGATGATTGTCTTCCTGAACTTCTGGCAGGACCCTCTAAATGGTGGAGGTGATGGGATCCATGTATCCTCAGTGCCAGCGGAGGAACTTTCCCTTGCTTCCCTTTCTCATCTCGATTGGGGCGCTGGGCTAATGAAGCCTCTTTATGTGCCTTTACAGGGAACACAAAAGTCAACAAACATTGAGTATTTTGTATACATGAATCTTGGAATTCAGGCCTATATTCAAAGTCATGCTCTACATTTCCAGAATATGACTCTGGGGGAGGTTAACTATTAGTCAGGCAACTTTCTTCCCATAGGTCACTTTTTCCTCTATTACATTGGTAATTAATTCATTAATCAGGCACAAATGTGATAACTCAGAAAACTTAATTAGGTGGGTTCCAACTTTGGTGAGGTTGGAGGGGAGTTGGTTTATTTGATAAAAGATGGTTTATGGCAAGAAAAATAAGGACGACGGGAAAAAAAAATTCACACAGCCACTACGAAGATTAAACAACTGTAAACAACATATCAATGAAGAAGAAAGTGAACGTGCTTTCGACAACAATTCCCTGTCCAAAAGAGGGTTGGCCAGAGCACAACACAGCAAAAACAAATCGAAACACATTTATCCATTGGTGTCTCCGCGGGACATAGCTGACTTCAGCATCTGCTTTGCGATGACATTAGGTTCCACAGCCATCAGTGAGCAATCCATGAAGTTAATCTTATTTTAATCAGTGTAACAAGTTATTAGTTGAGCAGTAAGTCGTACGTGCTATGATCTTTAAGATCTGCGGTTAAACAGTACTTGAAGACATGTGCAGATTATTATAAAGCTGTCATTTCCAGAAAGTTATCATCTCCCAACACATTCCACTCTATTTGAAGCTGCAGTATACTTTTGGGGGACTCGTTAGACTTTGGGTCATAATTTGGCCTTTGAAATGGCAACTAAATTCAATCATGTTCTGCATTGCACAATCACTTTCAATCTCCTCCAAGAGCTCTCTTTCCCGGTTTCTGAGGCCCCACTGTTTGCTGAGGGCAGGGAGCACCGATGGCGAAATTCTGCACGCACCAGAAGACTGGACAAGGTCTTTGGAGTTGTGGGCTCTCATCCCAGGCACAGTCTTGCTCCCAAACTCACAGCAGGTTTAAAACAATATTTGGAGCGGCCTTTTGAGGCCGTTTGAATGTAAGGCCTGATGGTGCTGATATTCCGGTGCCTTCTTTGAACATTCTAGGCTTGCTGACCTACCTGAGTAGTCTCCTCACCATTAACGGGTGTGTTGAGGGGTGAATGTGAACCCATCCAAGCTCAGGTCAACCTCATTACTTATTTAACAAGGCTTATGAATTGCAATTGGGGAGTTGGGGGTTGCACATGTTTTATTTAATTTTTAACAGTTTTAAGAACCTAAGAAATAGGGGCAGCAGTTGATCATCCAGCCCATAGAGCCTGCTCCGCCATTCAATGTGATCATGGTTGATCTGATAATGGGCTAATCTCCACCTACCCGCCTTTTCCCCCATATCCCTTAATTCCCTTACTATGTAGAAATCTATCCAACCTTGTCTTAAATATATGGATTGAGGTCACCTCCACTGCTCCAATGGGCAGTGAATTCCACAGATTCACCACCCTCTGGAAAAATCCTCCTAAATCTACTACCCTATACAATACAGTTCATGAAACCCATGCTGTCAAGTTCTACCCAATTAACCTACCAACCCCATACATTTTTGAGGGTACATTACAAGGCGAAGATCCTTCTTCTATCCATCCTTCCCTTAGTTTGCTACAGCAGTGATCCAACTGACAAGGAAAGACCGGTGACATCGTTCAGCCCACTATGAACCTGTTGGGGTTCCTGTCGCTGCTGCTGCTCTTCCGACCCTCCCCCCTCTTCCCCCACCACTCTGAAACTCTGCTCCACACTGCAGAGTCCTTTCACTGAGCTCCTTCAACGCCTCTGATACATTTGGAAGAACAACCCTCTTTGCGGCAGGAAGTCAAAGTCTGCCTGCCTGACTTCTCAAGGGATTTGAGGAAATAGAAAGATGTTGCTTCAATGCAGAAAAGTTGCAAGCAGAATTGTGTGTTCAAATCCGAGCTTTTGTGTGCATTTGGCGAACTCTTGGCTGTGGACAGGGTGATGTTTTTTTTCAGTGTGATTGTATACTGCAGCTCTCAACATTCCACATTATCCACAAAGAAACAAGTAAAGGGGAGACATTACAGTACCTCCATTGTCTGGGACTGGTGCATGGCTTTGATTGCATTCTGTGCCATTGCCCTGGTAGAAAACGTGACAAATGCACAGCCTGTGGGGACAAGGGGGACAGGGGAGAAGGAGAGACAAAAAAAAAACAACAAGACAAGAGGATTGGACGCTTGTTAAACCAACACAACTCTACGAGAACGGCCACAAGACGACACTGTTCTCAGTAGTACATGAAAATACAACAGCTTTTTAACATTTTAAATTTTCACTGACAATTTTGTTTATAAAAGCCAAGAGCAGTCTGAGCAAGCCATGCCTTTCCCTCGCTTTGCTGCCGGCCCCTAAAGCCCTGAAGCATCTTGGTTAATGCGCTCACAAGATAAAGGAAAGTAGGTCAACACACCATTTTACATACACAGCTGCTGCACTGAAAGACCACATAAAACTCACTGCGCTATTCAGCTTTAGTGCACATGGATTCCAGTTATCCACTTACACTGGCGTGGTTTAAACAACACACATTTGTTCTTCCATCAGATTCTCACTCCATGTGGAGCAGGCTGGAGGGGGTTAAAGCAAGGAGGAATTGCCGAGATTTTATTTCAGGGGCAAAAACTAAAGATAGGTTTCTCCACCTTGAATTGAAATAATAAAAAACACATTGAATGTTCATCAAAATCAGCCCCTTGTCATTAACGTGCCCTTAAGGTTCGAGTTAACACATTCTCGTGGGGAAGGGGGTTTGGAGATGAGCGTTGTTGAGGAGCAAAGATGCCAGTTGGTAACAAAACTGAGTGGAATGATGTTCACCTTCATGAAAAGAACTGATTGTATCTCATTGGGAGAATCTTGTAGTGATAGAAGGCAAAAAAGCCTGGTGATTACAGCTCTAAGATTTCCTTTGATATTGCAAAGCAACTAAAAAAAATCTTTGGGGAAATTAGTGAGCCAATTTAATTGTCTTGTACAGTTTTCTTTGCACCGTTATAGTCTTTATAGTTGTGAATGTAATGTACAAAAACACAGTTATAAATCATCTTCCCAACCAGTGACCCATTTAGAAGACAAGCTGAGGCAAGTTCATTTTATTGCCTAATTTCTAACACTTTTGTTTGCTCTCTTATACCCTCCTACGGCGATTGCACAGAGAGATTAAACCATTTAAATCCCTCAACCACTCAGGTAAGGTACATTGGTTTCCCAATATAAAAATATTCTCAGTCTTTTATCCTAATCTCACCCCCAACCTATCTTGGCAACCCTTCCAGTCCCATAAACCTTTGGAGTAATTTGCCTTCCTCTTATACATTCCTCCTTGTTTTTCCCAAATTTAAATGCTCCACTTTTGAGGCAATGCCTTCAGCTGCCAATCACTTTAACAACCCCCTCCTCTAAGATAGGCCTCAAAAGCCTCATTCCTGTCTGATCCAATGTCTCCTTGTGCAAAATGGATGTCAAAGTCTTTTTGATCATACTCCAGTGAAATGCCGAGGGAGATGTTTGTTACCTTAAATTTGCTATTTAAGTGTATACTGTGGTATTCTTATTGCCTGATGGCTTTATGTTGGTCAATTGGAGAGAGACACTTCTGTGAGAGGAGAGGGATATAAAAGCCAGTGTGCGTTTCAGCCTGATTTTTTTAAAAAAATGTATGCATTAATACATTGACATCGGAACATGATATCGGAAACGCTGGCAAATTTCTACAGATGTGTGGTCGAAAGTGTGCTGACCGCTGCATCACAGTCTGGTAATGGGGACACCAATAACCCCCTGAGTGTAAAGCCCGGGACATCACAGGTAAAACCCTCCCCACCATCAAGAACATCCACGGGGAACACTGCCGGCGGAGAGCAGCAGCAATCATCAAGGATCCACACCATCCAGCACACGCTCTGTTCTCGCTGCTGCCATCAGGAAAGAGGTATCGGTGCCACAAGACTCGTACTACCAGGTTCAGGAACAGCTGCTACCCCTCCACCATCAGACCCCTCAATGACAAACTTAATCAGGGAATTATTTGAGGACTCTTAGCTTTGCACTTTATTGATTTTTTTCCTCGGTATTTGTCAGTTTGTTTACATTTTATTTGTTTACATGTGTATGCTGAGTAGTTTTTTTTGCACTGGCAATAAGTGGTAATTCTGCCTTGCCCACAGGAAATAGAATCTCAGGGCTGTATGTGATATATCATGCATGTCCTCTGAAGTTTCACTGCATAATTGTAAAGTCAGGTTGACTTGAAAATAACCAATGGAAACACTCCAACTATCAGGGTCATAGGGAGCAAGACAGGAGGAAAACAGGCCCTTTGGCCCATTGACTCAGTGCTCTCAATCTATTTATTTTGTTTGAGCTCTTTCACTCTCCAACAGTGACTGCACAGAGATTAACTCTTTTCCACGTTATTTTTAGAACACATTAATCCCATTATTTTATTCCCAAATTCCCATTAACTCTTCTACCACACTTCTAAATTGTGGGATAATTCACAGGGATGAATCAACAGGGGGTGGGAGGGTAACCAAAGGCCATGGAGGAGATCCACATGGTCACAGGGAAACATGCAGACAGCACCCTCTGTCAGGAGTGAAGCCAGGTTTCTGGCACCGTGGAGTAGAGGCTCGACTAAGTCACGTTCAGCAACTGGAGCTACATTTCCTGTATAACTTCTCCAGGGTAGCAGTGTTGGAGAGACAAGGAAGGTGAGCAAGAGAAATGGAGGACTTTAATGATAGTTTGAAATAGATGGTCTATCTATTAAACAAGGAAGCCTGCAGACGCTGGGGTCAAGCGCAATATGCTGGAAATATTGGTTACCCTTTTACTTGCTATGGATGCTGTGTGACTGGCTGAGTTTCTTCAGCACTGTTGTGTATTGAAGACACTCCAGCCTTGCAGTTGGCTTTGCTTCCAAAACTATCCAGTGACTCAATTATGGAATTTGGTGACAATGCAAATTAAATTGCTCTTGTGCCCTTTGAAATGTCGGCATGGTTTTTGACAGGAAGGCTACGGAGCAGAATACCATAAACAAGGCTATTCTCTGTTGCGGGGAAAACATTCGAGGAACTTGCACTAGAATGTGTTTATGAGCCTGGCCATCATGGAAGTCAGGATGGGAATTGTGTTGGGGATAGTGGATGTTACCTTCTTTGGCTTGGCTTCGCGGACGAAGATTTATGGAGGGGGGTAAAAGTCCACGTCAGCTGCAGGTTCGATTGTGGCTGACAAGTCCGATGCGGGACAGGCAGACACGGTTGCAGCGGAAAATTGGTTGGTTGGGGTTGGGTGTTGGGTTTTGGGATGTTACCTTAAAAACCAATGAAAGGATCGATTTTAATTGGGAAATAGAAAATTATGAGTATTAACTCGGAAGGTAAACCTTGCAGGTTTCAGAATATCATTCAACATGGAAACAGGCCTTTCATCCCAACTTGTCACCCTGTATTTCTCCCCCTGCCCCTTTCTCCCTCCACCTTTTTATTGAGACACCTGCTTGATTTTGCTTGTACCATGGTGACAGGCCCAGGCCCGGAATGTTAGTTATCCTATACTTCCTGTAGATGTCTGACCTGCTGAGTTTCTCTGGCATGTTTGTATGTTGCACTTGACCCAGGCATTTCTTGTTGATCAGAAGGACCCTCATTGAGAATGGTTCTGGAAGGCTAATACAACAACTCTGCTATAATTCCTTACCCCTACTACCCATTTGGCATCTGTAAGAGATTTGGGATAAAGAAGAGCCAGTGGTACATGGGGTGAGAGGGGACAAGGGAAATTCCAAAATAAATTCAACCAGTGACTTTCAATTTATTGTGTTTGTCCAAAAGCAATCACTTACATTGGAAGAAGAGACTGAGATTAGGGTGGGGAGGTATGAGAGGTTTCAACTTGCTTTTTAATAATAAGTTTTCAAAGTGCCTTCCAAACTTGCGTTCGTTCACGCTGGATTAAACTCTTTGTCCCCATACATTATCAACAGGCAATAGGCAAGTACTTCCCTCAGCCTGAGGTGCTTTCAATGTGCTCCAACACCTCCCTCAGCAAGGTCTCCTTTTAGTCAGGGCAGCTGGTGCAATGGGAAAGCAACCAAATAATAGAATATTACAGCAGAGAAACAGGCCCTTTGGCCCTTCTAGTCTGTGCTAATCCATTTTTCTGCCTAGTACCACTGACACCCAGTCCTTAGCCCTCCATACCCCTCCCATCCACGTACCTGTCCAAATTCTTTTTACAGGTTAAAATTAAGCTCACATTCACTTCAGCTGATAGCTGATTCCAAACCCCCACGACTCATTGTGCGAAATTTTCCCCTTTCACCCTTAACCCATTATCTCTGGTTTGTATCTCACCTACCCTCAGTTGAAAAAGCCGACCTACATTTACTCTGTCCATACCCCTCATAATTTTAAACACCTCTATCAAATCTCCCTCACTCTTCTATGCTCCAGGGAATAAGGTCCAAACCTGCTTAACCTTTCCCTGTACCTCAGTTCCTGAAGTCCAGGCAACATCCTCGTAAATCTTCTCTGCAGTCTTTCAGTCTTATTGATATCTTTCCTGTGGTTAGGTGACCAAAACTGCACATAATGTGTTTGAAGTTTGATTCTGCTCGGCGTTAGTTAATTGGGGAACTGACAAAATTATGACTTTTGTGTAAAATGGTCAAATCAAATTGATCCTTCTTTGACCCACTCATGTCGGAACCCAGCTTAATCTCACCTGCCAGTCCCTGGTTTGATGCCTTGCAGATTAAACCTCATTGAGTCCACGTTCAACTACTTCCTAAATGTGATAAGGGATTCTGTCTTGAACTCCCTTGTTCCAGACCACCAGCAAGCCCTGAATGTGGAACATCCCCATTGTGGTTTCAAGGAAATAAACTTTATTCAAACTGCGCCTTTTGCCCAGAGCTTTGGCTGCTCAAAGCAAATTGTGAAATGGAACTTTCTGTCACATCAACACTAGTTCAGGTACGCTGGAGCACAAAATTATACTCTGCCTCACACAATAGACGTAAATAGGAGACGTGTTGGACTCAGCTCTCAAAATTTTGTTCCATTGCATTTTTGAAACATACTTTTAAATGCAAAGAAATTTCAACCTTACTGCTTTTCTTTTCAACTTCACAAATAGTGTGGCCATCCTTCCCTGCTCTTCAGTGACCACAGCATGTCTAACTTCCACCAGTTCAGAATTGGTTAATATTTCCCCTTGAAATCTTTACCTCTTCCCTTAAATTAATAGAAATCCGCTTAAAATAATTTCCTCTTCAACCTAAAATTTCTCTCTCTGATAATTGTTGCTGCAAATCTCAGATAGTTAAACCTGTTCCCTTGTGTCTACCCTAAAGGAGGCTTTGAAACATTTGAAAACTTGAATTAGATAACTCCCGGAGACAAGAATGAAGGTTATTAACCTGGTCACAGTTGGGGAACTTCAATAGGAATAAAAGATCGAGTTATTTTTTTGGTTGTCTTTTGAAACTCACCTCTAACACGAGTCAAATTCATGAAATAGTGGCAGTAAACAGAGGCCAGTAATTAATGTGGTTGCATCATGGACTTAAAATAGCTAGAGGGGGTTGCTTAAAGAGGTAAAACTATGCTGGAGAAGACATATTGATATGGAGTGTTTGGAATGGAAGATGGAGTGTTCGGTTTCACTCCCTGTGACATACAGTTCCAGTTAGCACTGGGACAGAAGAACAGATTGGATAGATTTCACACTTGCCTCGACTCAAACCATCAGGTCCCCGTAGAATTCTGCATTCCTCTATCTGCCCGAATGTTGAGAACATCACTCTGATGTCATTCTCGTTGCATTTTTTTGAAACCATCCCAATGAACAACTTCCTGTCTTCCACGGCTGGAAGGAAAAGAGGAGAGTGCCTGTTAGTGACAATGTTTGATCATCCTCTCCCAACACCACTCACGCACACACCACAGGCCATGAGGTGAGTTTGTACACGGCGCTATCGATAACAGTTACAGCCCCTGCTGCAAGGGACTGCTTTTACCCTCTACGAGCAAGCGCTAGTCTGAATTACAAATCAAATTCTGAAAAATGTGTGCTTCTGCCGCTCACTCTATGGACACCAGTCTTTGAGGACAGCCCCAACCACAGCAGAAGGCAATTAGGAAAGGTAATGAATAATGTCCTTCAATCTGACAGGCTGGATTGGTTGTACAGTAATAAAGAATTTATGAGTGAATACATTTGCAGACAGGCAGGGTCGATTTGAACCACACCTCACTGCAAGCTTTTAAAAAAGTGCATCTTGTCTCACATTTTTGCCACCTCAAAAACTCTTAATAAGACTCAAATCAAATTGACCATTTAAAGGCTCAGGTTTTGCTAAGGGAAATGACAGCAGCAGAAAACATCCACTTGATTTCCCTCCATCCTTCTGCTGCACAACATCAAAGGAAGCTTCCAGAGTAAATATTGTGGATTGCCCTTCGAAAACAAGGTCTTGTCATCTTTACCAATGGACCTACATCAGAGCATCTGGCAATGGGCAGGAACTGTCTCGAATTCGACTGATGGTGGCTGAGCAGTTGAACTCCATCCAAGAAGAGCCATACATTGTCAAAGATTTGGGGAGCCGCCAAGCTTAGTGTAGACAATAACAGAAATAAAATGATAAAACTTTGCGTGGGTGGTACGGTTAGCGTAAGGGTTAGTGCAGTGCTGTGACAGCACCAGGGATTGGCACTGGGGTTCGAATCCCACGCTGTCTGTAAGGAGTTGGTATGTTCTCCCTGTGTCTGCGTGGGTTTCCTCTGGGGAGCTCCGGTTTCCTCCCACCCTTCAAAATGTAACGGGGTTTGTAGGTCAATTGGGTGTAATTGGGCAGCATGGACTCATGGGCCGAAAGATCCTGTTACTGTGCTGTATGTCTACATTTAAATGTAAAATTCTAGCTGCCCCAAGCTCACTTACCCATTCATATTATTTTCAATGTAACTCAGGGTTTGAGTTACAGAGAAAGGTCGAGGAGCCTGGGGCTTTTTTCTCTGGAGCGTAGAATATTGAGGGGGATTTGATGGAGGTGTTCAAGATTTTAAAAGGGATGGAGAGAGTCAACGTGGATAGGCTTTTTCAATTAAGAGTGGGGGATATTCAAACCAGAGGCCATGGTTTAAGATTGCAGGGGGAAAATTATAAGGGGAACATGAGGGGAAATTTCTTCACGCAAAGGTTGGTTGGGATGTGGAATAAGCTTCCGACAGAGGTGGTTGAAGCAAGGACATTATTTACATTTAAGGAAAGACTGGATAATGACATGGAGGGGAGAGGATTGGAGGGGTATGGAGCAGGTGCTGGTCAGTGGGACGAGGAGGGTGGGGATTTGTTCCGGCATGGACTAGTAAGGCCAAACTGGCCTGTTATGTGCCGTCTATGGTTATATGGTAAAAGATGCTTAGACAGGCAAACAGATAGGAAAGCTTTGGAGGGGGTTACAGGATGAACACAGGCAAATGGCAGACAACATGGAGGAAGTGACAGAGGCGGGTAAAAGGTGTTTAGATTGATAGATGGAGGAAAGGTTTAGAGGTGAGCAGGATGACTTCAGGCAAATGGGGTTAGCCTAGGCAGACAACATGGTCGGCAAGGACAAGATGCCTGTTTCTGTGCTGTGAAACTATGATTCTATGTTTAGATTCCAGGTTTTGGCCATGCATTGGCAGATGTCTTTTTCCCCTCACGTGCATGTCTGTGGAAACCCCACTGCTGCTTTCATAGCTCTGCACAGTCATGCACAAAGCAATAAATGATAAGCTTTGGAATGCAGCCATCACTTCACGTGGATCTCGCTGCCAGGTGCCCAAACTGTAACAGAACATAGACACTACAGCACCGTATAGGCCCTTCAGCCCACAACGTTGTGCTGACCTACAACAAATTTTAAACCCTCCCTACCTCGTAGCCCTCTATTTTTCTTTTATCCACGTGTCTGTCTAAGACTTTCTGAATTGTTCCTTTTGTTCCAGCCTCCACCACCATCTCTGTCCATGCATTCCAGGCACCCACAACTGTGTAAAAAAAAACGTACCCCTGATATCTCCCTTAAACTTTCCTCCCTTCACTTTGTACTGATGTCCCCTGGTATTTGCTACTTTGCCCTGGAAATGGCTATCTACCTTATTGATGCCTCTCAGAATTTTGTAGACCTCTATTAAGCCACCTCTCATCCTGCTACGCATTAAAGAGAAAAGCCCTAGCTCTGCTCACCAAGCCTCATAAGGCTTCTTTTCCAATTCAGGCAGAATCCTGGTAAATCTCCTCTGCATCTTCTCCTACCTGATCGATCCTCAGGTGCCTCATTCACAGACAATCCCTTTACATCCTGAATCGAGAACAGGGGGGCCCACTTAAATTGTTGAGAAAACAAGGTGAAAAGGCACTGGTCATCATGGAAGAAACCAATGAAGCTGAACTGTGTACCAGACGAGCCAATGCTCAGACTGCACTGTTGACTTCAAAGGGCAGAAATGAATAAAGGATTCTCGTCACATCAGGAAAAAATTCAGAAATGGATGACAGGGAAACAGAAGCACAAAGGTTACGCCTGGTTTAGAGTACAATAGAGATGAATTGTTTATAAGTTTCAGTATTCTATGCAGATTCCAGGACATTGCAATGTAATGGGTTACAAATGGGTTCAATCACTTCTTATATTACAAGTCAACACTTTTGCAGGAAGCCAGATTCTTCAGGGAACAAAAACACATTCACCAAGGTAAAACAGTGGGATAAAATTAATTGAAATGTAATCTCACAGGCTCATAAACTATACTTTGTGTAGTAATAACCTCGTATTTATATTGTGTCGTTTTACAGTGAAATATCTCTGGGGCCCACATGCATTTCATGCAGAGAATTACTTTTTGAAAAGAATCGTCTGCAAACAACTACCACCTGTGAATCTCAAAATCGACTTCGCATGGCTTCTACGATGTATTAAGAGAAATGTACGTGCAGTTCTAAAGGTAGCTAGTTATTAAATTGACTGTTGACAACCAAACCATATATCCAGTCAGTAAGATTAGAAGTTTCTAAACTTAATAGATTTTGGTGGGTAAAGCAGAACAAGTTCGTGCAGCCTAATAACCTACCATTTATCAATGCTCAGTGAGAGTTCCATTCAGTATTTCTGAAGGCAGCAAGAAAATGGAATCTTCAGCTACCTTGAGGGACGGCAATCTCCAGGGAAGCTGAGGACCGGCGCAGGGCACCAGAAAATGGGGAGAACCCCACCCCCCCCCCCCCCCACACCACCCCCCGTTTGAGAAAGAGAAGCAGAGGAGATGACCCTACAGGGTGGCGATCCCGAAGGCAGAACAGTGAGGGCCTCTGCGGCTGAAAACCACGTGGGCAGCAGGCCGTTGGCAGATCGAGTCGAGGAACCCGTGCAGGCTGTGGGCTGTTGGCGGTTCGAGGGGAGGAACCCGTGCAGGCTGCGGGCGAATTAGGGGTCAAGGACTCACACCAGGCTGTGGACTGCTGAGACTGGCTGAAGGAGGTACTAGGTATCGGATCTGGAGCTCAGTTGCTGATTGTTTGGACAGGAGTCTGTATGACTGCAGGAGCACTGGAGGAGAATGCACAGACACTCGGTAACTCGGGGTGGGGATCCTCGTTTTCCTCTGACTGTGAGTGGCGTGTGCAATTTCTGCTGATGTGAATCTTTGTCTGCCTTACAGCAGACTAAACGCAATTACATCTGTTTTATTACACGACAATAAAAGAATCTTGAACCTTTTTACATAGGCAAGTGTGGCCTCACCACTTCAGACACAATGGCCCCAGCTGCTTCCAATGCAGTGAGCTACCACTGCCATTTCTTGGCAGATCAACTCACACCAGGGATCAAAGAGTCGGCTTCCTGTCTGGCACAGATGATTCATTTGCCCTTGTTTGGTGAGGCATTCGAAGTGAAGAAAATAAGGCAGATGGTCGTATACAAGTGAAAAAGTTGAACTGGGGGATATAACAGGGACAACACCTGCAGATAAAGCATCCGAGGCAAAATGGCTTAATTGGCCAAGGCATAGAACACAAGAGGAGGAAAATCCTGCTCGAACTTACAACACACAGGTAGGATGTGATAGTGTTGCAGGGAGTGGATAAAAAATTTACAAAGGTATTGTCAATAGAGGAGACATAATGGTAAACAGAAGATTGCCTTGAGATGGGATCTTTTTCCCTTTTAGAACAAAAAGGCTTGGAAATATATTATCCTTATCATTTAAATCCCAAAAACCACAACCCAACATCATTGTGACAGTACTCCCTCTGGAAGCACTGTAAATCTTCACAGCCAGCAGTTTACCACCATCTTCTCAAGGACAATTAGAAATGGGTATTAACCACCCAACTCCTGTAATTTAGTACATGCATTTATTAATAGATTAAGGGAAGACTTGATTAAACTGTATAAATTTATGGGAGACTTGGACAGGGTTAGCAGAAAGGACTGATTTTCTTTTGCAGGGAGGATTGTAACATGGGACATAGGTTTGCAATAATGTAACTTTATTTATTTACAACACGATAGAAGCAGATTCTGCATAATTACACCCAATCAACCCTGAGGGCGGGAGGAACCCAGGGAAAACCCAGGTGGACATGGGGAGAATGGTCAAATTCCTTGTAGACGGCACTAGTTTGGAACCTGGGTCACTGGCACTGTAATATAGTGTTGTCTAACTGTGCTGCCCTTGAAGAAGAGAAAATAATTAGTGATGCCCAACAATGGTCTGGAATTGGACGTCCAATACAAGGATCATGGCAGAAGCCTTCAATGCGTTTAAAAAGCAGGTGAATGAATAGTGGAAGAGCTATGCCCAGCAGAACAAAGTACCAAGAACTTGACAGGGGTGGGGGTGCAGGGATAATTACACCAAACCTCTGGGCTGTGATTTTATGGCTGTCAACTACGTCACCCACCAAGTTATTGTCCACTCTTTGTTGAGTGGATGGGATCGTCAAGGGATGGAAATGATCTCTTCATTGTTTCCCTCACTTCAGCCTGCTGCAATACAAAAACTGGCTGCGACTCTGACAAATAGTCACTGCAGAAACAGCAGCTAAATTATCTCAATTAATTAACCAGCTTCCTGTTTCTTAATGTCAGCATATGGTGTCTAATTACTGTCTAAAAATTCATAAGTCTACTTGTTACAAATTTTTATGACAGCTTAATCTTTAATTGGTATTACCCGAAAACAGTGTCTTTTTTGTATTAATTTGATATTGTAGCTAGACTATTATTTATCAAACAATTCCACGTGCATTGTTTCAAAGACCAGTGTTCAAGACGAAAAAGCTCGAAGTACGAATAAAATGCAGAAACGACGATCTCTGTTTCACTTGTGTTTTTGATGACAGACATCTTTGACAGGTGACTTGTGCCAGATGTGAAAATGAATGATTCATCAGACCCTTGCAAACCACACGAAGTCAAGACAAAACAATTTCATTCTCGATCAGGGGTGGGCAACCTGTACCAGCTGGCAATCCAAATTTATCCAGGCCGCGATTTAAATTAATCCGTAAAGTGTCGCTGCCACCCTGCTGGTCTGACGCTGCTGTCATTTCCCCCGGTTCAATGCTGCTGCCACCCACCCCCCCCCACACCCCAGTCTAATGTTGCTGAATAATTAGCGCACCCTCCATTCAACCACTGACTCACCATCTGGCCCATGCATGGTAAAAGATTGCCCCCCCCCCTCCCAGGTATAGAGCAATTAATTATCTCAAGTCAAAGACTCTACTGCCCTCTTTATTAGAATGCGGCTACAAACACATTGCAAGGATCATCCGAGAGGTGAAGGCCTCCTTGGAGGCAAAGCTCATATCGTTTCTTGGGGTGTTAAAATTGCCAAGTGTGAAATTAAAATGGTTGAGAATATCTACATGAGCTTGCAATCAAGGTGAGTTTTATGCTCTGTCCATGCAGTCAGGGTGCAGTTATGGCTGATCATCTTAGACACTGAGATGGTTAGTACAACATCTAGTAGTTAGAAGAACAGCGCTAGTCGTTACTTATTGCAAAAGTAGGGAGGTTATGCTTTCATTCTATTGGGTACTGATGAGACCATGTGTGGACGTGTCTGATACTGGTCTCCTTATTTAAGAAAGAAAGTGAATACATTGGAAGCAGTTCAAAGGAGGTTTATTAAACTGATATCTGTCACGTTGGGTTGGTCGATGAAGCCAGGATTGTATCTGCTGATTCCTTAGAATAAGAGGGGACTTTATTGAAACATAATCCTGAGGGTAGATGTTCCTATTGTTTGGACAATTGAGAGCTAGGGTTCACTGTTTAACAATAAATGGTCAATCATTTAAATCAGAGATCAGTTAAACAATTTTTTTAAATCTCAGAGGGTAATCATTCTTTAGAACTCTCTTGGGAGTCTTTTAATATGTTTAAGCAAGAGGTAGATATATATTTGATAAAGAAAGGAGTGGGGTGAAAGGTTACTCTGGGTAGACAGCAGTGTGGAGGTATGATTACAATCCAATCAGCCATGGTGAAGCGGACTTATTGTTATCCCTGCTCAGATTCTCAAGTTCCTATGTTCTGTCTCAGACCAGAATGCCTTCAACGGGATGGAAGCACTAACGTGGGGTCGGGTGCATTGTTGGGCATTTATGCAATCTGGACCGAGATCAATGCAGGGCAGAAAAGGACATAGCATTCATCTGATGCCCAATGATGCACCTGGCTCCATCCCATTGAAGGCATTCCGATCCGATACAGAACTTTGGAATTGGAGTGGGAATATGCCTCTCATACGTCCCATTGGCCATGATCAACAGCATGGAATTGTGCCTCCCTATGACCATGCATAGCCAATGGTCCACTCGTTTTGCCAGACTTCCTTTGATCTACTTTGAAATCATACCCACCTTGTCAGTCCTTGGGGACAAAAAGGCAGAGAGGTTTGAGAGGGCACGAAAACAAACTCAACAGCCATGAAACCCCAGCTCCCACTGGTTGGTGCCACATGCTTCACTTACCATTTGATTTTTCACTATCAGCAGGTTTCATCTGAATAGGATGATGCATCTGAAATGAGAGAGAGAAAAATCAAATTAGCCGCTGAAAACAAAATAAAATGACTGCAATACCCCAACACAATTTTGAATGTTCCCAGCTGAATGACACTGCAAAATGGCATCAGTTCTTTATTATTTAAAATCACTCTACCATGAAAAACCAATGGTTTAAATAAAAATGATGTTTTTTTCCTAAAAATGTGCAATTCTCCATCATAATATGGTTCTTATTGGCACATCCTGCACTTTATTATGTGGATTTGCACTGAATTACTCCCCAGCATCAGCTTTGCTCAATCTTATGGGATGTTTATCGTCGAGACTGTGTGTGACATTGCAAATGTACACAAAAGTGAATTGGGTGAAACACAAAAGCTGCGGACGCTGGAAACTTGAGCAAACAAAGAATCGGTGGAGGAGCTCACCAAGTCAGACAGCATCCACGGTGAGAAACGGTCTGGATCCTAAAGGGAAAGGGAGTGATGCTACACATATAAAGTGGGGAAAGTAGCTGGGGGAAGGGGCCCAGCGGGAGGGTATAGGTCAGACAGTTTGTGAGGTAGAGAGACAGGTTGTTGGAGAGACCACAAAGAAAGGAGTTGGGGTGGGTGGGTGTGGGGGAGGGGGGGAAACGAGTTGGTGGTTGAGTTGGAAAGAGGGGGAAGAAAAATGGCAGGTGGGCAAAGGAGAGATGGAAACGGTGGAATCAAATGGGGGTGAAGGTTCCTTACAATTCGAAAAATAATGTTCATGTTTTTAGATTTAAGGCTATCCAGGAGGAATCTTAAATCCTTAAATTTACTTATGATAGTGAATTGGAGGCTCATTTAAAATCTATCGCAAGTTTTGTATCAAGTTCAATAGCCTGCCCTCAACAAATCATTGTTACCCAACCTTGTCTTTATGGCTTTGCCTCATTCTAACTTCCTCCAATTCTTCTTACACTTCCAACATCATCCCTTTCCTTTCAGTTGATATTAATGTCCACAGTCCACACTTGCACTCTTCCCTAAACCCCCCAACTAATCCATCCCCTACCCCCCTCTCCGCCCCCCACCGATGGAAACCCGAAAGTTTATATTAGGGGTGACCAATTCATATTCTTAATGCTCTAGTTGGGAAGAACGAAATGACATTTGAAAACTCTTCACTTGGACAGACACTACTAAAATATTGGACTGTCTTCTGCTTGGACTTCACATTTCCAGCATTTGAATTTATGTATCACTCCACCTCTATTATTACTAATACATAGAACCAGTAGGTTCCAAGGCAACCTTGTCAGATCAAGGTTATGCTCAAAGAATATAAAACAATTGTGTTCCATTTTTTTGCAAAAGCAAACACGTCTATTAAATTCAATACTGAACTATTCTGTACCTCGTATCCATTTGCTTTACTCCTGTAAATAATGGGCAATAAATCTAAGGAGGAAAATGTGTGAACTGTCCACCTCTATAAATCACAGTTTAAAAAAAACCCCTGAAAATCAATACTTTAACACAGACAGTAAGCACCGCTCACTTTGTCACCAGTGAATAAAGTTAATGGTTGGCAGCTCACAAAACAACCACCAGTAGACAGTAAAGCACTATTAACAGGGCATTAATATTAAACGCGAAGCAGTCAGGTATTGCCAAAACTTGCAAACCATTTTGACTTTAGAACAGAGTACAGTTTCCTTTATTATAGCTCAACTCTCCCAGGAGCATCTTTTTTTTATCACCCTTCCCCTCACAAAGAAAATGCTGCTTTCACAAAGATAAACAAGATGAGAGACCAATGCAATGGAAAAGGTCAAGTAATATGGGTGGAAAAATCCACGGCACATTATACTAACTCATGGGACATTTCTCCTGTGATGAATTGTGTTGGGAGAGTTCATCCTTGAGGAGACTGACTCCAAAGGTACAAGGAAACACTTGACCCAGGATCTCTAAGTGGCAATTAAAATTCCATTGATATTCTATTTCAAACATGTCTTTGCATCCTTCAGTGAATCCTTCAGTGTTTTTCTACTTAACAACTCCCAAAGCAATCCAAGATGTCCAGCCTGACTTTATTCACTCTGAGTGGTACCTAAAGTACTGACATACACCAAGCTTTGTTAATCCATATCAAGGGCATATTTGTAGAGCAGAACCATCAGACTGAGAAACAGTGGGACTGCTGGACAACTGAATGAACTGCTCAAACTAACCCTCCAAGACTCTACTACAATAAAACCCTTGGTATCTGGCACATTGTGGATTGGCAAATAACGGATAAGTGAATTTTCCAGTGGCTTGAGATTGTGTGTTGCGTGATTGGCGAACTAATGGCAAGTCACGCCTATTTTAAACGTATGTATTTTTTATCGATTTATTTTCAGTGATTTTTTTTGCCAGTTGCTTGAATTCTGGATAATTTATTAAACAATATTTTTTATTTTCTTATATGTAGATACATACTGCATATCTAATGCTTGTCAGTACATGTGTGACACTGGTTGAGTGCTTTTGCACTGAGAATCAGAGAATGCTGCTTCATCAGGTTGTACATGTACAATTGGATGATAATAAACTTGAACTCAATGTATTTTGTACTTAATACTGTGCTTTATCTAATAAATGCAATAAAAATGCACATTTATTTATTGTAATAATATTACAGGAGTCTGCTGTGACAGAATACAGATATGTTTTGGGAGATAAATTGGCACAGGGTTTGTTAGTGTAGGTCACATACAAACACTTTAAAACAGATCTTATTTAAAATGCTGGAGCTCTGCTCATGCTAGACATGTCGGGGCCTCAGAGCCTTTGCAAAAGCTTTGGAGAGTGCCCAAGAGACCTCACTAATGGATTGTTGTTTACAAAAAAGGCAACAGATGAAAGAGCTTGTTGGAGCCGCCTTCAGTCTGGAGGGGAACTTGCTGTTCTAGGAGGGTCAAACAGGTTTTCTCTCAGAGAGAGACTCACACAGAGATCACTTTTACAAGGTTACAGTCAGCAGCAGCAGCTGGGACTGGAACAGGACAAGCTGGAAAGCTTGTGGAAAACCCCATTTGGAAGACGGGTTGAGAGTGCCTGGTCAAAGCCCTCGTGGTTCATGCAAGAGGAGAGAACTGACTGCCTATTGTTTCACTTGGAATATGAGAAAACAAAAAGGCACTCTGTGGTGACCTGAAAGAAAGAGGTTATCATCTGGAGAACCCTGAGAGGGGCAAGTTTATTCGGCAAGACACAGAAGTGGCTGATGGAAGTAAATGTACAACAAATTGCCCTCTCTGAAAACTAACAAGAACCTTCCTGAGCGGTAACCATTTACCTTTCAAGCACCAAAGCCTGGTGAACTTTATAAATGTTAAATTCTGTGCACAGTCTAAGAATTGCCTGCAACCAGTGAACTTGGAGGAGTGAGATTCGACTGTGAATCAAAGAACTTTTCTGAACACACACATTACATACATGTGCACTTAGAATTAGAAGGGGTTAAGTTAGGTTAGTTAAGTCAATATTGATAAGTTAAAATGTGATTCTGTTTTCATGTTTAAAGATAATTAAATGCAACTTTTGTTTAAGTAACCATTTGTCTTGGTGAATATCTACTGCTGCTGGGTTTTGGAGTCCTCTGGGCTCGTAACACCACAAAACCAGAAATGCAAGTGATCCCGTCCAGAAATTCATGATCGAAAGCAATAGGAATTTTCAAAGTGGTTAGACATAGTTGAAATTCCCTGTACTTTTATTTTATTGTAAAGCTGTTTTCATTCTCACTCTACCTGCTGTGCTATGTAGAGATCAACTTGCCTGGATAACATGGAAAGCAACATTTTTCACTGCATCTGGGTATACTCGACAATAAACAGTTCAATTACTCTTTGCCAAATATTTCATCCATTTGTACCACGCTTAAAGTCGACAGTTTGAACATTCATGGACTGAACACATCCAAGATATCATTTGTAAGTTACTTCTGAGCCAAGAAATGTAAGCCACGGTTCAAGGATTTAATGCTGTGTCAGATGTTGGAGGTAGAACTCTCCAGGCAGTACCTTTTTCTTTCTTTCTTTGGCTTGGCTTCGCGGACGAAGATTTATGGAGGGGGTAAAAGTTCACGTCAGTTGCAGGCTCGATTGTGGCTGACAAGTCCGATGCGGGACAGGCAGACACGGTTGCAGCGGTTGCAGATTGAAGACACTGCCATCCGTGTGGTACCGGATGTAAACACCGTCTTCATTGTTGAGGTCTTTCATGGCTTGGTTCAGCATCCATTTTATCAGATGCAAGGATCGACAACGAGATAGACAACAGACTCGCCAAGGCAAATAGCGCCTTTGGAAGACTACACAAAAGAGTCTGGAAAAACAACCAACTGAAACCAGGCAGTACCAAGGTGGTGAAAAATAACTGCTGCTCTTTTCCACAGACACTGCCTGCTCTGCTATGTCTTTGAGTTATAAAGAAATAGTAAGATTCAAGATTCCTTTATTGTCATGTAATAAAACAGGTGTAATATCACATGAAATTTGCAGACAGATTTGCTATCAGCAGAAATTGCCAGGTGCCTCTTACAGTCAGAGGAAGAGAAGCAGAAGAGAGTCCTTCCAAAGTCAGAGTGTCTGTGGATTCATATCCAGTACTCCCACAGCTTCCACAGCCACACAGACTTCAGTCGATACCATCTGCAACCTCCACATCCAGATATGAACCTCTGCCCAGATCAGGAAACCCTCAGCACCCTCGAAACCCTCTCACATCCAGGTTCCATTACCTGGTATCTTTTTAGCCAGTCTTGAGCCAACAGTCCTCAGCCTGGTGCGAGTCCCTTAACAGTAGTCACCAGCACCCCACAGTCTGTGTGGGTTCCACGCCTTGAATCACCAACAGCCTGCCACATATGTGTTCTTCAGCCAAAGAGTCCCTCACTGGTCTGCCACCATGGTTACTGTCCCATGGGTCATCTCCTCTGCTTCACCTTTTCAAGTAGGAGGTGGTTTCCCCGTTTAATGTTATCCTGCACCATTCCTCTACTTTTCCAGAGTGTGCAAACCCTCGTGGCCGCTGCCCAACACAGGACCACCGTCTCATGCCCAAATCCTGCGGTTGCAGCGTTTTAAAATAAACCAGTCCAATTAAAGCCTGTTTGGAGCTGTCATCAGTCAGATTGAGCGCCTGGAGTCAAGCGCAATACACAAAGGTGCCAGAGGAACTCAGCAGGTCCCACAGCGTCAGACCCCAAACAGTCACACTTTACTTCACGAGATGGTTCAGTGAACAACTTGGTAATTCAGAACCACAGAACATTACAGCACAGAAAAAAGGCTATTTGACCCTTCTAGTCTGTGCCAAACTATTATTCTGCCTTGTCCCACTGACCTGCCCCCAGTCCATAGCCCTCCATACCCCTTCCTTCCATGTACCTGTCCAAATTTTTCTTTCACGTTAGGATTGAAGCTGCTTTCACCACGTCAGATGGCCCCTCGCTCCTTCCACACTCCCATCACTCTGTGTGGGAAGAAATTCCCCCTCATGTTCCCCCTAAATCTCCCCGATCATCCTTAACCTGTGTCCTCTGGCTTGTATCTCACCTAACCTTAGTGGGAAATGCCTGCTTGCATTGACTCAATCTATGCCCATTATAATTTTTTTTATACCTCCATCAAATCTCTCTCATTTTTCTATGCTCCAGGGAATACAATCCTAACTTGTTTAACCTTTCCCTATAAGTCGGTTCCTCAAGTCCCAGTAACATCCCAGTAAACCTTCTCTGCACACTTTCAACTTTCTAGTCATCTTTCCTGTAGTTACGTGACTGAAGCTGCACACAATACTCCAAAGGAGTACAACACCAGAGTCTACAGACACTCTTCTTTGGCTTGGCTTCGCGGACGAAGATTTATGGAGGGGGTAAAAGTCCACGTCTATGATTGAAGTAAAAACACAAAGCTGGAGAAACTCAGCAGGTCAAGCAATGTCCTTTATATAGGAAAGATACCTTGATGGAAGGGCTCAAGCCCAAAACGTTGGTTATGTATCTTCACTTTGCTACCATTGGGGAAAAAAAAATACATGATCCTGAAGACCAGCACTCAATGGCACAAGGACAGCTTCCCCCCGCCACCATCGAATATCTGAATGGACAATGGACAATTGTACTATTTATTTATGAAATGTAATTTATAGCAATATTTACCCTGAGTTGCTGCCACTAAACAACACATTTTGTGATAGGTAAATGACAATAAATTCTGGATTGAATAAATTTGGAATATAAAGCTAGTACAATGATCTAATCAATTGTCATGAAGACCCATCTGATTGATGGCAAAAAAATGCAATCAATGCTGGAGGAACGGCCGGTCTTGCAGTGTCGATAGGAGGTAAAGGTATGTATATTACTGACATTTCAGGCTTGAGCTCTTCCTCTGATTGACAAACAGCTTTCAAGGAAATCTGCCATCCTAGCCTAATCTGTGACTGATTGCTGAGTGACCCATGCAATATGGAATGGAAGGAGAAGGGCAATTAAGATGGACATTAAAAGCCAACCTTGCAAAGCAAAGCCAAAGCCCCATGAGTAAACGAAACAAGCATTCTATTTGGAATTGAATTGGAGATTTGGTGGAGAGTGGTGGTAGGTGAATTCAGCTGTGAATTATGTATTCCAGTGAGTAGAGGTTCTTTCTAAGTAACAACTCCTCATCTTCCAACCAGATGGCATTAATATCGACTTCTTCTGCTTTTGTTAACCCCATCCCCCCCTCTTCTTCCCCCTCCCCAGTCACCTTACCTCAGTTGTCTCTCTCCCTTTTCCCTGTCGCCTTTCACACAGACATAATAAATTCTTCTCTCCCCTTATCATACCCAATTTTTGGTCCGGACTCCTCCCCCAGCCAGCATTGTATTCAGAGATTTCCTGTTCTTTGCTCATTCTGCTTATTCCTTGAAGAAGGGCTCAGGCCCAAAACGTCGGCAATATATCTTTGTCTCCTACGGGCCCTAAAATCCGGCTGGGTTCCTCCAGCATTTCGAAGTGTTTTTTAGTTTCAAAGAAACTGACAGTCTCGATTCACTGCAAAGCACCAACTCTTTTTGTTCCAACCTTAGAATGACACGCCCTTGAGGAAATATTCCACAGAACACACAAAGAACATTCTCTCAAAAAAAAAATGAGGCAAGGATAAGAAGTAATTTAGTGTCACGTGCACCTTTGTACATCATCACCGACCAAGCCTTGACAAGAGAAAAGTGCTGGAAAAAAAGCCCTTGCAAGTTTTTCAATTTCACTGAGCTCTTCAACATTTTTGAAAGAAGAAAATGGGAGGAAATATATTGCTTGACAGAGGTCAATCAATAACTCACATTTGATTCAACAAATCATTTTGCCTGAAAACCTTTAAGAGTTGGATAGCGTTATCCTTTTGCATCTCATTAAAGGCACCCAGTGATGTCGTCTGAAGTCTGGGAATCGTGATGGTCCATTCTAATCAAGCTGGTGCCCATGAAACATTTAGTGTCTGACAAATGAAGGTTTAATAGGTGTGTGAGCTGAATAAATAACTGAAATGTACAAACTCGATTTCCTACTTTTACTGAAAGAGAGAAAATTAGAAATCAAAACTTGAGAAAGAGTCAGAAAGTTTATTTTAAAATCCTGCCACCATAGGGTCTGGGCCCAAGAAGGTGGAACCTACGATTGGCAGCAGCCACAATGGGTTGGAGACTCCAGGGAAACGGAGGAATGGTGCAGGTTACCAGATGACAGGGAGATCAACCACCATTTAAAAAGTGGAGGAGATGACCCATGGGACGGTGACCTTGGGACAGATAAATGAGGGGCTCCAAGACTGAAGAACAGACTGCTGGTAGCTCAAGGCAAGGAACCCATGGAGGCTGCAGGTGACTGCGGTCGAGGGATTTGCACCAGACTGCTGGAGACTGGCCGAAGGAGTGCCAGGTAATGGGAACTGGGATGCGAGAGGATGCTGGAGGCTTCTTGATTGTGCCAGAGGTTTGGATCTGGAGCTTGGGTTGATGATGGCTCTGACTGAAAGCTGTGTAGTTGTGGTGGCTGTGGGAGCACTGGAAGTGAAGTTATGGACACCCTGTGCTCTGGGGGAGAACTCTCTTTTGCTTTTCTTTCTCTGGCTGTAAGGGGTACCAGGCAATTTCTGCTGATAGCGAATCTTTGTATGCTTTAAGGTGGACTAAAGGAAATTTGTGTAACATCACATTTTCTGTTTTGCTACATTTCAATAAAATAATCTTGATTATACAGTGTGGAAACAGGTCCTTCATCCCATTGAATCTTAGCCAACTCCCAATTACACAAATCTGAAATGAATCCTATTTTAGTATCCCCATGTTCCTGTCAACTGCCCTCCACCCAGATTCTATCACTTACTGCAAAACCAGGGGCAATTTACTGCAGGCAATTATCTCGCCAACCTGTGTCTTTAGGATGTGCAAGGAAATCGAAGCACCCAGGGGATACACATGTGGTCAGGGCTTGCAGAGGAGAGCAAAAGTAATGGGCTTGGTGTTGACACTGAATGAATGCAAGTGATGAGAAGAATGGAAGAAACATAACAATTGGAACTTAGGAGGAAAAAGATTCATTGGGAGGTCACCTATCCTCTTGGCCCTGGACCACCATTCAGAGAATGGGGCTGATCTGTGATCTGAAATATTACAATGTCCTTCTCAACATGTGGGGCTCAGAACTACTCATGGTCTGATCATGACTTTGGATTCTGTACCACTGCTCTGCTCTAGTCGCCTGAACACAAGGCCAGCATTCTGCTATCCTTTCTTTATCGGATCCTGGATCGGACCTACGCATGACGTTGTCACAATGTACGTGCGTGGAACCAAGACTCTTTGGATCACCAATGTATATTGCATTGAGAAGGTTCACTGTGCTGTCCTTCACATCTGCCCTCTCTGAAATCTATCTTCTACATCCAATTCAATCACTCGGTTTTATTACAACTTAATGCTCATGTACTTAATGCTGGTATTATACTCATTTGGAGTTTGAAGAGATCTGGTATGTAACCAAACACATTTATGGAAAAGCAATTCATAGCAATTTTTGCACTGGTAATGCACCATAATGCTGCCACAAAGCAACAAATTTTGTGACATGTTCATGACATTCTGCTTCTGCTTACAATAGAGCCTATCATTATGTCACTGGTAAACCTGGATACATTATTTTCACTTCAATTAGCCATGTCAATCATAAAATGTTGAATATTTTAAATCCATTGGCACAAATCATTGGGGATACCACTTGTCACAAGCAATCATCTTGAGATCCTACCCATTAACCTTACTCTGTTTCTTGACTTCCTGGAGTCAACACCATGCTATGCGTCGTTTCTGTGTAGGGGGTACTGTGTATGTGCCCAATGGTCCAGACAGATGCTGCTTCATCCGGTTGTATATACGATCAGATGATGATAAACTTGACCGTCTTCAGTTCCAGGAGTTTCCATTCGAGTCCAACTAGTGCCCCACGCAGGTTCACTGGCATTGGCTCGTTTTCTGCTTTAGACCTCGAAAGTACATGCAGGAGACATAAATACTGTCACAAACTGAGTGGAAGTACTCGACAGGTCGGGATGTGGAGGACACCCACCTCTAATTAAGCTGCATTCTCTCTGCTCCTAATGTAATTTTGGAATGCTGGGAGCACATCCTGAATGCTCCTTTCCTATTTTGTCATGGGCTAGGGATTCTCCTGAGTTGGGTTATATATTTTGAAGATGGTGCTAAGGACATGGATAAGATTAGGCAAGTTGTTTTCATTGGTGGGGAAGACTACAGGTAGGGGACGTTGCCTCAAGATTCAGGGTAGTAGATTTAGGATGGAGATGAGGAGGAACTGCTTTTCCCAGAAGGTGGTGAGTCTGAGGAATTTGCTTCCCAATGAAGTGACCTCAGTAAATATATTTAAAACAAAGTTGGACAGACTTTTATACAGAAGGGGAATTAAGGGATATGGGGAACAGACAGATAGATGAAGATGGAGATGAGGCTATCATCAGATCAGCCATGATCTCATTGAATGGCGGAACAGGTTTGATGGGTCGGATGGTACTCCTGTTCCTATTTCTTCTGACATGAGAGACTTGGATAGTTATTGAGAGCAGCTCATTTGGATGTTCAGCATTCTCACTGACCGTGGGAAGAAGTTGTTCCTCAGCCTGGTGGTGCTGGCTTTGATACTCCTGTATCTCTTTCTCAATGGGAAGGGGGGGGGGGGACCACTGAAAGATGCTTTGTGTGGGGTGGAAGGGCAATGCGGTCAAGGGAACCAGTGTGGGTCTTTCGGGGAATGAAAATTAAAGAATAGAATGGAGATGCTGGAAATTTAGGGCCGCACAGAGACACAAACAGGGGAGCCACTGCCTTTCAATGATGGAGATCGGGGTTCAATCCTGACCTCGGGTAATGTCTGCGTGAGATGGCACGTTCTCCCTGTGGCCATTTGGGCTTCCTCTGGGTTCCCCCTCACATCTGAAAGATGTCAGTGAACTAACCAGTCACAATAAATTACCCCTGGTCTGTGGGTTAGAAGTGGAATTGGGGAGGAGTTAAAAACTGGGTGAATCAATAAAAAGAAGTATGATGAATGTTGTTTGAGTGTGAAGTGGGGTTTGATGGTCAGTGCCCGGTGCTGTGAGAAAGTTCAATTTGCGTGTAATGTTTCATGTCTACCTGAGACGTTAAGCATGTCTCTTTGCACAGGTCTGCCTGGCCTACCAAATGCATTTTTTTTTAACCTGGGTCTTTCGGTTGACTTTTTGAAACAAAATAGAATTGTCTGCTATTTTTCTTTGAAGAGAAAACAGATCGTATAAAAACAATGAGCAGAGGAACGAGTTGTAAGTTTACAGAATCTTGGCACAGGGATAAGACGAACAAGGCAAGGAAGATTTACATTCACATTGCCTTTTTATTGAAGCCATTGATGGATGTGAATCGCATTAGGAATGTGTCAAAGGAGTTTGAGATTCTCTCTGTCAGCAGTCTTGAAAATTTCTACAGGTGTATCGTGGAGAGCCTTTGACTGATTGGATCTCTGGTACAGGACAGGACAGGAAAAAAACTAGAGAGTTCTGAACTTGGACAGCGCCATCGTGGGTATCAGTCTTCACTCCATCAAGGACATCTACAAGAGGCAATGTCTTAAGAAAGCAGCCTCTATCGTCAAAGATTAAAAGGTGACACTGTGGCCATTGCTTAATGTTGGATGCGATTGGGAGCTGAATGTCCAAGGGTGCACAGGATATAGGAAAGATAGGGAGGTAGGTAGAGGGGATGGCATGGCCCTGATGGTAAGAAATGATATTAAATCTCTAGAAAGAAGGGGTATAGGGACAGAAGAGGTAGAATTCTTAAGTTGAGTTAAGATACGGCAAGGGTATAAGGACCCCAATAGCAGTTATATATAGGCCCCAAAACAGCAACTGGGGGGTGGACTACGAGTTACAGCTGGAAATGGAAAGGTCTTTGGTCCTCTTTCAGCAATCCTTGCAATTGATTTACAACCAAACCCCTATCTGCTCTTTGTGGAATTTTAGGTCCAGATGTAGGTTATTGTCCAGATTCCGCTCATCGGATGAAAGCTTTTTACCACCCTGATGGCTAGGTGGGCAATTCTTCTTAAATGGAAGGACCCCACTTCACCTACTTCAATGGTTTTCTCAAACCACGCCCTGTTTGAACTTTGAAAATTAGAAATGCTACATTTGATCCCTCTCAAATATGAAGAAACTTGGCTCCCACTCACACAATATTTCGTATGATATCATTTCTAACATTTTCTTTGATTTATTGTCCCTTCCCGATACCATTAAGTTTCACTTTTGGATGAGAACCAGTCTCCTTACGTTTGATGAACGCTGATCCAAGGCTTCCAGATTTTGCTTCTCTTCTTCATTAGATTAGTGCAAGGGGCTTTACCAGAATGTGAATTTTTTTTTGATTGAGTGTGAGGAGGAGATGAAGAGACAATTGTTATGTACTGATCATTGAATATAGTTATCTTTTTAATTATATATCCTTATTCTCTCCACCCATTGTTTATTGTACATTAAAATCAATAAAAAGATTGATAAAGGAGATAGAAAAAGCATGTGAGAAGGAAAATGGCTATGGGAGGTTTTTTTTTAAACATGAAAGGGGATTGGGAAAGTTAGGAAGGGACTGGATTTCAGGAGGGAGAGTTTGTAAAATGCCGAGGGAATGGCTTTTTGGAGCAGCTCGTCGATAAGCCCACCAGGGGTTCAGTGATTTTGGATTGGGTGATGTGAAATGAAGCTGAGGTGATTAGGGAACTAAAGGGAATCCTTTGTGATCATTAATATGATTGAGTTCAGTTTCAAATTTGAAAAGGGTATCAAGGGATATGGGGAAAAGGTCGGAAATTGGAACTAGATATAAGAATAGTTTAGCTCATGGTGGAGTGGCAGAGCTGACTCAATGGACCAAATGACCTACTTCTATTCCTTTATCTTGTGAAGACCCCCACCACCCAGGACATGTCCTCTTCAAACTGCGACCATTAGGAACCTGCAAATGAACAACATCAAATGTTGCCTTGATGACGAGGAGGTTCGGAAACTCTGGTAAAGTTCTACAGGTGTGTGGTGGAAAGTTTGCTGACCGGCTGCATCATGGTCTGGTATAGGGACACCAATACCTCTGAGTGGAAAGCCCTGCAAAAGGTAGTGGACACAGCCCAGGTCATCACAGGCAAAACCCTCCCTGTCATTGAGAACATCTACAGGGAATGCTGTCGTCAGAGAGTGGCAGCAATGATCAAAGATCCACACCACCCAGCACATGCTCTGTTCTCGCTGCTGCCATCAGGAAATAGGTATCGGTGACACAAGACTCGCACCAGCAGGTTCAGGAACAGCTGCTACCTCTCCACCATCAGACTCTTCAACAACAAACTTAATCAGGGTCTTTTTTAAGGACTCTTTGCACATTAGTAATTTTTTATTTGTTTGTTTACATGTATACATATCTTCTTGAGGACAATTTTTTTGCACTACCGATAAGTGGGAGTTCTGCTTCGCCCGCAGGGTTGTACGTGATGTCATGCATGTTCTGACAATAAATCTGAACTTAAAATTTAACATAAATTTTAAGGGAGATGTGCAAGGCAAGTGTTTTGTTAAAACAGAGAGTTGTGGGTGCCTGGTACAGGCTGCCATAGAGAGGTTGAAGCAGAGGTGATTATTGTGCCTAAGGGACTTCTGGATAGATAGGCGGTTAGTCCAACGTTATTACAGCGCTAGTGATCTGGGTTCGAATTTGGCACTGTGTCCAAAGAGTTGGTACATTCTCTCCCATGGGTTTCTTCCAGGTGCTCCCAGTTTTTTCCCATGTTCCAAGGACATACGGCGTTAGTAGATTACTTTGGTCATGAGTGTATATAGGAGGCGTAGACTCATGGGCCAGAAGGGCCTGTTACTGTGCAGTTTCTCTTAATTATAAATGCAAAGATAGGAGGGATATAGATCATGGGTAGGTAGGTATTTGACATGTCACGTTTAGTCTAGACATTATGGGCTGGAGAGCCTGTTCCTGTACTGAATTGTTCTATGTTCTAAGCAAGCACTGCATGTTGACACCATCAACCTCCCTTCCACCACTTCGCCGTGATTCCGAGCAGTTCAGCATAAGCAGGAACAGTCACAAATCTGTGATTACTGATCTATTCTTTTTTATTTATGATTTATTTTCCTGTCTCGTGGTAATTTAATGTATCCTATTGTCATTGGTGTATCCTATGTTCCTGCATATCATTCTTTCTGCACTTTAGGTTTATGACAATAAACTCTCACATTCATTTGAAAATATAATAGGGCTGGCTGCTCACAACTGAAATTAAATATTTTTTGTCCCCAGAAGGTAGAGAACCTCTCAAATTCTGTTCAGCAGAGGGCTGTAGATGCCTCCTTGAGTATATTCAAGACAAGACGTGTTGTTTTTTGTTTTCCATTGGGAACAGGGGAGGTGAGAATTGATGGGGGAACTGGGTTTGAGTTGGACCATTATTTGACTGACTGTTGGAGCAGGTTTGACGGGCAATCCGTGCTCCAAATCCTTTTGGTCAGATTTCTCAAAGAATATGCAAGTAGTAATCTTGACCTGCTTTTTTTGAAAAGCCAATCCCATTAACATTGGAAGTCTACCAACAATTCTTTAGACTTCACAGATCGACTTGACAGGGCTGTCAACTCTTTCTGAGACAAATGTATCTGAAGGGGCTCCTTACCGAGTAGATCAAAAGTGGGTTTGCAGAAGGAGCTGTTTAATGACATCTGACTTGTGCTCAGTACCACCTGATGGAATGATGGTTTAATCTACAAGGCTGTTGTGAATTCCCAGGTAGAATTACCTGCCTTAGCCTGATTTAGATGGAGTACTTGTGCATGAGCGAGATTGTGCTTTGTTTTGCAGAGAAGTTTCTGAACATTTGAGCAGTATGTGACAAGGCACTCTGCAAACCAGGGACACTGCATTCTGCATACGCTCAGAAGTCTGCAAGCTTTTATTTTCCTCCCCCAGCATGGATCAGTGCCTGGTGTGGCATTGAGCCCCCAGCCTCTGGAACTAGTCTACATCCAATGGCTTTAATGAGCAAACTCCAGAGACAGATCCAATATTCTTCCTACTAATTGCAAATATGCCAAAACAGATTATCCAGCCATTATCTCAGGTGAGCGATATACAAGATGCTTTCCTTTTTTAGCAATGTGATTATATTCCAGCAGTGCCTAATTGGCTGTCAAGATCTGAAGAATTTAAATTGAAGTTGAGACATACAGCCTGGTAACGGGCTCTTTCGGCCCAGGAGTCTGTGTCCCAATTAAACCCAATTGGCCTACAAACCCCAATAATTTTTTTGAGAAAACTGGAGCACTCGGAGGAAACCCATACAGACAAGCAGAGAACGTACAAACTCCTTACAAAGAACGTGGGATTTGAACCCAATCGCTGGCGCTGTAACAGCATTGTGCTAAACTGCTACGCTAACTGTTCTGAGGTTATGAGAAGAGAGGACTTCTCCAGCCTAAAGTTACTAATAGAACAACACCTAAGCAGAGGGAATGTCATGGAGCCAGATCCCAACAATTCATGAGATGAACTATGAGGAAGTAATGTTCCTGTACATTTGGATGATCTGAATTGACATACCTGAAATTATAAACTTTGTTTCACAATTCAGAGGTTCTTGATTTGCCAAGGTATCAAAGGTTATGGGGAGAAGGCTGGGCAGTGGGGCTGAATGGGGAAATGGATCAGCATTAAATGGCAGGGCAGACTTGATGGGCTGAATAGCCTATTTCTGCTCCTACGACTTATGGTTTTAACCTTGTGACACCATGTGTATCAAACAAGCACCAATCACATAATTCGGAATCAAGGCCAACATTCGTCTCAGGAATTCTGACAAGGCAGTTCACACAACACTGCAATATTGTCTATCTGTTGATATGTGTGTTATGTTTTATTGAACATCTGCATGCTTTGCACCGAGGATTGGAGAACACTGTTTCATCGAGTTGTACTTGTACAATCAGGTGATAATAAACTTGACTTGACCGCTCCCTGAGGTAAACTTCAAAAACTTGAGATCATACGTTGAACGTGAAAGGGGAGAGATTTAAGAGGAACCTGAGGGGCAGGGTTTTCAGCCAGTCTGTATCTGGAATGAGCTGCCAGAGGAAACTACACAGGAGAATACAATTATACCATTCAAAAGTACATTTATGGATATGAAGGGTTACAGTGGTTCTCAACCTTTTATGGTCTGAGGCCCACCTGCCTTCTGGCTTAACATGCCATGGCCCACTAGTGGCAATGACTGAGCAATATTTTATTTAAAATTTTTAAGGACCCACATGGAAACATGCCATGGCTCACTAATAGTAGAATGATGTGGACCAAATGCAGACAAATGGGACTAGCCCAGAATGCCATCTTGTCTGGCATTGATGAGTTGGGCCAAAGGGGCTGTTCTGTGCCGTATGGTTCTGATGGCTGGTTGCCTTCACTGTCAGATAGTCATTATCGACATACAGAACTGAGTCACATTGATAAGTATGAAGATTGCAGAAGTAAATTTAAATTTTAAAATTTAGACATACAGCGCCGTAACGGACCCTTTTGGCCCATGAGCCTGTGCCGCCCAATTGCACCTAAATGACCTACGGCCCCCATACGTTTTTAACAGTGGGAGGGAACCGGAGGTCCCAGAGGAAACCATACAGATGCAGGGAGAACGTACAAATTTCTTACAGACAGCACTGGATTCAAATCTCCGGTCCTGGTCGCTGGCATGGTAATAGCGTTGCGTTAACCACTACACTAACTACGTTGCCCCATTTCAAATGATCAAATAATTGATGACAATTTTTTTTTAGAGAACAATAGACCACTACAACACAGAAATAGGCCCTTTGGCCCATCTAATCTGTGTTGAAATATTATTCAGCCTCGTCCCATTGACCTGCACCTGGACCAGATCCCTCCCATTTATATACCTACTACAAAATAGATTCAGGATCACTCAACCTTGGTTCATGGTCTAATCTGAACTTTGTGAATAATCTGCTGTGTGCTGTATGGAGGAACTCCACTTCTACATTCACATATACCACACTTCAGTTCCATCAAATTCCCTCTCTTGTCTGCTCTGTACCAGTGCATCCAAGAGCCCATTATTCAGGCACGATATTCAACTGTGTAAGGAAGAGTGGGGGCTCCGTGGATTGAAATCAGGAGCGGAAACCCTGGCAACGAGATTTCCAAACTCAGAGTTCCAAGCCAATTGGAGATTTTACCAATGCCCAACAGAGTTTAGCTGAGGCAACACCACGAGGAGGTGAATCTATTGGCTTCCTCTTCTAGTCGGGCCAACCTCATGCTGTCAAGCCCCTTGAGAGGTTGATTTACTTATTTAAAAAATAATTCTGTGTTTTGTCAACACCAGGGTCATTGTCCAGAGAAAGGTCCAGGTTTACCCTTTACTTCTGTGTAACCTGCTGGGTTTCTCCAGCACATTTGTGTATTGCAGGGTTATTGTCTAAATTCATTTGTGTCACTTTCAGTCATTGAGGTACAGTGACTTATCCTCAGCTCACTGAGTTTGCACCAATTTTCCAGCATCCATTTTCACATTGAACCTGCCCGAAACCATTCAGAATCAGATTTATTGGCCATGAACGTGAGTCATGAAATTTGCTGTTTTGTGGCATTTTCAACTGTGATGGAACCCACGTGGTCACACGGAATCAGATTCCAAATCAGAATTTATCGTCATGAGCAAGTCACAAATTTCGCTGTTTTGCGGCAGCGTCACAGGGCAAACATTTATATAAACCACCTTACAAAAATAAATCAAAATAATGATGAAAAGACAGAGTAAGGCAGTGTCTTTGGTCCATTGATGATTCAGGAATCTGCAAAAATCAATAAAAGCCCATCTTCCTTCACCAGAAGAGTTCAGGAGGGAAGCAGAAATGCATTTGTGGACTGCAACTAGTATGGGTTAAGTGGTGTGCCTTAGGATTGCAAAGTTGCAAATGCTCCTTTATTCTTTGAGATGTTTGAGCTAGGCCACATCAACATAACCTCAAGCACTACCAAACCGAGGCAGCATGCAAATAGGAAGAAGACCTCACATTCCATCTGGGCACTCTTCATCCAGATGGCAATAACATAGAATTCGCCGGTTTCCGTTAAGTAACTTCTTCGTCTCTGCCTCTCTCTTTCCCTATCCTTCCGTCTCCTTCCCTCCAGTTCCCCACCCCCTTCCCTCTCCATTTCGACTGTTCCCCTGTCACTTCTCTCCTACCCTCCCACTCACCTGTTGGCCACTGCCCCTTCCCCCCCACTCCTTCTTCCCTCCTCTCCCCACCATTTTATTGAAGTACCTGCCTGCTTTTGGCTGATATCAGGCCCGAAATGCTGGTCAGATCCCTTTCTTCTCCTATGGACTCTACACAACCTCCTGAGTATCCCCAGCCCTTTAGTGCGCACTGTGCTACTCCAGGCTTGTCAGTCTAACGTCAGCTTTGGTGAAGTCACTGGAATGTGTGAAAAGAGACCAGATGACTGTGCAATTGGCAAAGTCAGAGCTGATCAGGAGAGAGACAGAGTGTGCTTGTAAATTCAGGATCCTATTGCACAGCTTCTGGCTTTCATTGAATGAAGGAATGTTCATCCAAAATAGCTGCAGATGGCACCGAGTGGACAGACATAATACATTTTGCGGGTGAGAGCAGGAAACACAGAGGACATCATGGAGTTCTCTTTGGAAGGTTGTCACGTGGCCTAATTTAAATCCGACACAGACAAAAGAGAGTGTATGTTTCCTGGTGGAGAATTGGGAACAGTGGAAGAACAGGGAGATCTGAATGCACATGTCCACAAATCAATGAGAGCTCGTGGGCAGGGAGAACAAATACTGAGAAGAAAAAACTACTGGCATTCTGCTTTCATCTCAAAGAGCCGATCCACAAGGTAGGAGGCAATGATTTGGATGACTGAGTACTTCTGGGACCACTGCAACATGATCCAGGCATTTCACTGAAGATTCTTGAGGTATGTGCTCATCCAGACCAAATTATCTCCTCTTGTGGCATAATGATTCTTGGAATAGGAACACTGAAAATTCACTGCAGTAACAAATCTGGACTAAAATAATTCATCTCAGGAGAGGTTCTTGTTATTGGAGGTCTAACACTGTCCAGGAGAAAGCAGCCACCCACTACACATTGGCTACGGTGCACAAAAATCTATGATCTCACCCACCAAGAAGGGCAAGGGCTTAAGGATAAGAGCGGCACAGCGGTTAACGCAACACTATTTCAGCTCCAGCGATCGGGACCAGGATTTGAATCCCGCATGTTCGGTAAGGAGGTTGTACGTTTTCCCTGTGTCTGTGTGGGTTCCCTGTGGGTACTCCAGTTTCCTACCATTTAATTGGGCGGCATGGGCTCGTGGGCCAAATGTTACCGTGCTGCATGACTGAAAAAAAAAGATAGACGTTTCTAACACAGTGAGGATATGGATAAGAGGCAGGTTTATAGGGAAGGTAGACCTAGTCAGCTGTGAGCAAATCAAATGGGCAAATCCGGATGAAAAACATCACTAACCTCCTTCACGTTGCATCTTCACATGCCACAGTACAGCCAAAGCACTTTACTGGGATCATTCACTATATTGGTAGCATCGAGACTTTCTTATCACATTATGACAGCTGAAGGAATCAATAAATTTCACATAAAAACTTGCCTTGCCAGACATTTACAGAAGTTCGTCTGTTGTGCTAATATCCCTTCAGAGATGGAAACTTACCAATTTTTTAAAACTCTGAATAGTATTCGACTCCAGGCCGTTAGCGATATCGATGTTTTTTAATGACTTTCTGAAATCTCTCATTAAGTCACATAGTTAGGACCAATGCCATTCTCTTTCCATGAAACAATACATATTCCAATGTGTATTCCTTCATGCCGTTTTCCAAAATTGTCTGCCATATTTTCTATCTTTTTAAAAAAAATTTTTTAGACACAGTAACAGGCCATGTCGGCCCACGAATCCGTGCCGCCCAATTACACTCAATTGACCTACAACCCCGGTATGGTTTGAACGGTGGGAGGAAACCAGAGCCCCTGGGGAAAACCCACAAAGACATGGGGAGAACGTACAAACTCCTTACAGACATGTGGGATTTGAATCCGATCCCAATTGCTGGCACTGTAACAGCATGGCATTAACTGCTACACCAACTGTGCCACTCTAATGTTGCAACTACAATCAGACATGGCTTGGTACATCCTGAAAGAAATATGAATAATGTAACAGAACACAAGTCAATTCAAGTCCCCTTTATTTATCATTCATTGCTCGCTCAATAAAGATGAGATAGCATTTCTCCAGGACCATGGGGCATACTTACATACATATAAGTTAGAATAGAAGTTAAACACATTAAAATATTAGGACTTATGCAGTTCAAAGTACCCTATCCCCAAATGTTTTGGGAGTTCAGGAGTCTGTTGGCTTGGGGGGGAAAAAGCTTTTGCCCAATCTGGATACAAGGGCCCAAGAGCTACGGTACTTCCTACCAGATGGCAGGAGGGAGAACAGTTTACTTGAGGGAGTCCTTCACAAAGTTTATTGCTTTTCGCCTGCATTGAGTATTGTAAATGGTTAGGTTTGGTTAGGTTAAGTCCAAAGATCTGATGATCTTTCTGGCCCTGGAATGACCTAATATCACAACTCCTGACTCTCTGTGTGGATTCTCAATGTTTTACCGTGTGTTCCTTTGGTTCCTCCCAGGTTCTTCCCACATCCCAAAGACATCCCGATCAGTCGGTTAACTGCCCGTCGTAGACTTCTTTCAGCATGCAGGTGGGTTGAGGGAGTTGACTGGAATGTGGGGTGAGAAATCCTGGGATTCGAGAGGGGAAGAAGGGCTTGCGAAGGGCCACGGAGGCGGTCGATGGTTTGTACCGGAGTCCGTGCGGCTGCAGAGGTTGCGGAAGCGCTGGAGGCGAATCCACGGACAGTCCGTGCCTTGGAAGGCTTCTTTTTCTCCTATCGTTAGAGGCGCCGGGCGATACTCATGGCGACTCTTTGTCTTGTGGCAGACAGAAGTTGATATTACAGTTTTATGTAGTATTACGTGGCAAAATCCTAAAGGGCCTGTTACCGTGCTGCATGCCTAAATTAAATAAAGTAAAAGGAACCTTGAAAATTGGGATTAGTGTAAATTAACAATTGGTTAACACAGACTCAAAGGCTGAAGGGCCTTGTTTTTATGCTGTGTATCTTTATGAAGTGAAATTTAACATCAAGCTCGGTAGACAATGTGATGAAAGAGGCTACTTTGCAGGATTCAACCTGATGGCAATAGCTCAGTGAGTAGATCTATTCGCAAAACGCTGTGTTAGAGACCGGTACTATAACTGCATGTTGATTGATGCGATTATCTGTGTAAGCTTTTAAACCTCGATTTAAATCACAGTGTTAATCAAGTGTAGCCGCAATAGAATTGCTATGTAAATTACATTTTTCATTCATTAGTTGCAGGGAGAGTTCACAATTACTGCAGACAGGGCAGCTATTGACACTGGTCTCTGGGGCTGTTGTGGATGCCTGATGCTTTGCAGTGAATCTCAATGCAAAGCAACTGTTAGGAAGCCACTTCTCCCTGACCCGTGAAAACACAATGGATCGAGAACTCCTGCTACTTGTCAGTTTCACCTCCACATTATTTTCTGATTTTTACATGGAGGGGAAAAAAAATACAAAATATTTTTATACAATTTAAATTTAGACATACAGCATGGTAAATAGGCCATTTTGGCCTGCAATCCCGTGCCACCCAATTGACCTCTACAATCCCAGTATGTTTTCAATTGATGGGAGGAACCCACACAGACACAAGGAGAACATACCAACTGCTTACAGACAGCGCGGGATTCGAACCCTGGCCCCGATCGCTGACGCGAACCGCGCTGCCCTTCTTTCTTTTGTTCCAAGGCCACAAAGCCTCGTTTTTGGCACCTTCACAACTTGGTTAACTTTGCTTCTCCCTTCACCAACTGGCTCCTCCAACTGCAGGGCATTTTGCATTTAATTCCAGATTTACACCATATACTTTTGAATCATTTACTGTTGTTTGAAAAGGAGATGGGTCAGAATGACACCGCAGCAATACAATGCTGCAGATGTTATGCAAAAGAATTGCTTACTTTTGAGAAAGATTATTTTTATAAAAATCAATAAGAGAAAATAACCTTTCCTTGGATTATAATACAGCAGTAATATCGAACAAGGGCATAGCCCTTCAGGAAAAGACAGTGGTAATGCCTCCGGAGATGTAATGCCAGCCAGCAGCATTATATTACATCTATCCACTGGAGACAACATTACGAACAGGCAGCACCAGGTAACAACTCGTGACACTCATGGCTCTGGAGATAGCATTGCATGGCAAAATCGGGAGCACCGCATGGCAAAATCGGGAGCACCACACAGCAAAACCGGGAGCACCGCATGGCAAAATTGGGAACATTATGAACTGCCTCTACAGAGAGTAATGTGATGCAAACAGGCATCAATGCACTTGAACCAATATTACCTTGCAAAAATAAGGCTAGCTTTATGGAAGCTTCAAGATTTGGCTGGGAACGCCCTTAATTTCTTGCTTTAGATGCAAAGGGAATCTGGGTTATGGAGTTAGTGCTGGAAAGTGCCACAACCTTGTTGAGTGGCAGAGCAGGAAGATGGGGCCAAATGACCTCCCCTTTCTTCTGTTTCTCTGGACAGCAAACTCAACTGGGGTGAGTGTAAACTGGGGGAGTTGGGGAAACCACAAACTGTCATCTTATTAAAATTTACAGGTGGATTATTTTTGGTTCAAAAATTCAATAAATAGAACACCTGATGAAACGTTCAATTACAGAAAATGATACAGCTTTTAATCTCCGTGCTCCATTTAATAAAACTGCAAAAATAAACTTATTTGAGCAGCTCTATGTCTGAGTGTAGCCATTGCTTAATTAATTCTGCCTGGGTATCTAGCAAAACCAGGAATTACTAGATCCCACTGCCTAATTACCAGGGAAATTTCAAGGGTACGTGGAGAGTTGTGAGTTCCTGGAATACATTGTCGTGGATGGTGTTGGAGGCTGGTACAATAGGGACATTTAAAAGACACTTACACAGGCACATGGATGGAAGAAAAATAGAGGGTTATGGTATCAGGTAGGGAAGGTTTATATCAGTGGTTCTCAACCTTTCTCTTTCCACTCACGTACCACTTTAAGTAATCCCTATGCCATTGGTGCTCTGTGATTAGTAAGGGATTGCTTAAGGTGGTATGTGGGTGGAAAGAAAACATTTGAGAACCACTGTTTTAATCGTACCTAATGGTCTCATTATGTGCACAGTTTCATAACTCCAAAGGAAATGGGCCAATTTTTGTCAAGCAAAATATTCCAGTAACAGTCGGGTCTAGAGCAGTGATTCTCAACCTTCCCTTCCCACACCTTAAGCAATTCCTTACTCATCAGAGAGCATCGATGACATAGGGAGTACTTAAAGTGGTACGTGAGTGGAAGGAAAAAGGTTGAGAATAACTGGTCTATTTTTTGAGTAGGTTTATATAGGTCAGCACAATATTGTGTGCCGACAGGCCTGTACAGTGCTGTAGTGTTCTATGTATCCCTGAGGTGGTGTTGCAGGGTCATTATTAATGTTATAGTCCCACTGAGGAAGATACTGTGGGGGGACAGCCTTCCAGTATCCTAACGGAACCAGAAAATATTTCCAAGTTAGAGAGGCATGTGTTGGAGAACAACTTGCAGGTTATGTGTGACACAATAGCTTGCTGATGTTACGAAATTGAGCAGAAATGCAAATTGTCTGGAGGTTGTGAAGAGTCTGCAGAGATATAGATAGGTTAAGTGAATGGGCAAGGCTCTGACATTTGGAATACAACGTTGGCAAATGTGTGTTCAGCCTCTTTCAAAGATTATATTATTCTTTAAAAGGTGAAATGATTGCAGCACGTTGTTAGACAGAAGGACTTGCGAGTGTCTGTGCACGAATCGCAAAAGTTTGGTTTGCATGTGCGGTAAGAAAAAGGAATTTAAAAGCAAGAAGATTATGCTGCAATTGTACAAGGTATAGGTGAGGCCGCATCTGGAGTACTGCGTGCAGTTCTGATCTCCTTCCTCGGGAAAGGATATCCTGGCTTTGAAGGAGATGCAGAGGAACTTCACAAGGTTGATTCCAGAGATGAAGGAGCTCGTCTATGAAAAGAGATGGAGTTGCCTGGGCCCTATGATCACTGGAATTCAGGACAACAAGAGGGATTTTAATGAGATGTAAAATTATGAAAGGGTCAGAGATGATGGATGCAGGAAGTTTTGTTTCCCCTGGAAGGTGATAACCATGAGGAGGAACTGCCTTTCCCAGAAAGTGGTGTATCTGTAGAATTCTCTGCCCAAGGAGGGCAGCAGGTGCCATCTCACTAAATATATTTAAGACACAGTTCAATAGATTTTAAGTGGGGAACTATGGGAAAAAAAGGCAAGTAGAGCCGAGTCCATGATCTTATTGAACAATGGAGCAGCCTTGACGGGCCAGTTGGCTGATTCCTGCTTCATTTTAATCAGATGTCTGAAGAGCATTAGTAATGGGTTTTACAACAATCCTACATGGTTTGTGGTCACCAGCACTCCTGATTATTAACCACATTCCACAGTTGGCATGGTTGGATTTGATCTTGGGTCTTGGCATTGCTAATCTGATCTTCTCTGGGTCACTCTTTGTCCCTTATTTCTTTGATGATGCTGTGATATGATGTACCTATTCCATGCCCTTACTCCACCCCCTCCCCCACCCAAAAAGCCACAGTGTCATGTGTGAGTCTCAGCAGATAGTATATGGAAATTCAACTGCTGGGCATGAGAGTCAACACGATTTTGTCAGCATTATACACCACTGGCTGTCAATGTACGTAAGAGTGATACACAAGATTATGAGAGGCTTCAATAGGGTGGACAGCAGCATCTTTTTCAATACTTGAGATGTTTTAATTGTTTTGTAATAAAACAGAAAATACACGAAATTTCCTTTAGTCCACCATAAGGCAAGCGAAGATTCGCCATTAGCACAAATTGCCCGGTGCCCCTTACAGCCAGAGAAAGAAAAGCAAAAGAGAGTCCCCCCAGAGACATTGGCTGAACATGAAATCTCCTCCAGCTCTTCCACTGCCACACAGACGTTTGTCCAAACCATTGGTAACTCGAGATCCAAATCTCCAACATGACCAGAAAGCCTTCAGCGCCCTCTCACAACCCAGTTCCAATACCTGAAACCCTTTCAGCCAATCTCGAGCAGTCCGCAGCCTGCGTGGGATTCCTTGCTTCAAGTCACCAACAGCCCTGCTGCCTGTGTGTCCACAGCCTCAGAGCCCCTCGATGACCCACCACAATGGCCACAGTTCCGTGGATGGCCTCTTCTACTCCTTGTGTTCAAACAGGGATGTTCTCTCCTCTGTCAGTCCGCTGATTCCCTGGAGTCTGCAACCCCTCATGGCTGCTGCCATATATAGGCACTGCTGCCATCTTGGGCCCGGACCCTGCAGTCACGGGGTTTCCCAGGGCAGTAATGTCCAATACCGGAAGACATCCATTTAATGTGAATGGAAGAAAGCTCAGGGGAGACATCAGAGATGTGCTTTATTTTTACACAGTGGTGGGTACCTGGAATACATTGCTGGGGGGGTGGTGGGGGGGGTAGGATTGGAGGCTGATACAATAGGAACATTTAGAAGATGCAGAGAGGCACATGGATGAAAGAAAAATGGGTGGTTATAGCCTGCTAGGGAGGGTTAGATTGATGTGGAGTAGGTTTAAATGGGTCGGCACAACATCATAGGCTGAAGGGCCTATAATGTTCTATGCTCTAAAATAAACTAATGTCTCCTGACATAGAAATCATCTCCAATAAAAACAACACAAATCTCGGTAATGGTACTCTCTAGGGAAGGCCACGTTCATCTTATAACAAGGCTGACTTGGGTCCAAATCAATTTTGAATTCAAGCAGAGAACGAGAGAGAAAAATACATTAAGCCTCATTTTCATTAGGACCATCATCTCGGCACCTCACGAAGTTCAAATGAGTATTGGGCCTGGAGCGGACTGCGGACAATGGTGAGAGCTGCTAAAGGCACAGCTGAACCATGCAGAAACGCTCAATTAATATTTAATCTTTAATATGGCCTAATAAATAGGCTTTAAACCTATAAATTGACTTTTTTGTTGAAAGAACAGAGTTAAATTTTTAAAGAGATTCAACAATATGAGTTCTGGCTCGCCTTTGTAATTACACAGTTAATAAAATTGACCCTGCTAACAACTGGGCCTAATGACACTGCAATAGCATTTGCCGAGTAAAGATTCAATAAGATAACTCTTTCTTGACAATATTTACCGCTGGCTAAAATTAGCAGCCACATTTCTCACTGTAACCTTCCCTGGAAGCCCGGAGGGATTTGTGCAGATAAGGCCTGATGCAGAAAATCTATTTCACTTAAGATGAAGAGTGCCAATTATGGAGTTTTGGCTCCCATCTCTTCGATGACAATGCCCTTCACTTCCAATATCACATTGTGAAGGCATTCTTCATTTTCCCATCATTGTAAATGTCTGCACAATGCACCACTTTCAATAAACCAACCAGTTAAATTCCATTGATGAAGCTTAATTACTTTAACCACTTAATGTCAACCCTTCTAAAAATCTTCAAACTCTGATCAGAGAATGCTTTGGCAAAAGTTATTGATCCATTCAAATGAAATTCTTTTCTCTACTACTTGAAAAGGGAGATAAAGGAATCTCATTTAAAGTTATTTATCCCTTGCTATGGCTAGACTGTCCCCAGGCAGGCTGCCAGACATTCAGACTGGAGGTCCAGAAGATGGTGGAGCATTCAGCACATACTACCGTCCACCATGATGCCAACCTTCTACAGGAGATCTATCAAGAGAACCCTGGCCGGCTGCATCACAGTGTGGGACAGATTCTGCAGAGAAATGGATCAGAGGTCAATCCACAGGACCAGAAGAGTGATCTACCAGGATCGTTGATTGAGATGGGCGTGCAAAATCATTGAGGTCCCCCTTTCACTTTGCATACACCATCTTTTCAGCTGCTCCCGTCGGGGAAGAGATCCAGGAAGATCAGAGCCAGCACCACCAGCTGAGGAACAGCTTCTTCCCACAGGCAGTGAGAACGCTGAACGACCAAAGGAACTGCTCATCCTAACCATCCAAGACTCTCATATTCATGAAAAAAAAATTATTTGTTTGCATAGATGAATACTTGTCCTGCACGACTGTGTGTGATTTGAGTCTGCATGTTTTGCACTGAGGACTGGAGAATGCTATTTCGTCAGGTTGTACTTGTACAATCAGATGACAATGAGCTTGACTTGACATATTGTAGGTCAGGCTTTCCTCTATCCGTGTGGCTTGATAAAATGTACCTGCAATGAGTGCAAGGTGAGGTATGTTATGACATTAGGGAGTTAATGACGAGAGTCGAAGTTTATCTGCATGAATTCAATAGTTTAAAAAGGAAAGGGATCATGAAATGGAATAAACAGAAGATAAATCAAACACACAGTAGCATCGATGGGAGAGAAAAGCAGTTGTTAATGTTGTGGGCTGGAACCCCATCAGGACTGACAGTGTGGCGGAGAGAGCTGGTACATTGAGAACAGGGCGATAGGGGCGGGACTGGTGGTCAGGAAATGATGAATGACGACAGACAAAGGCCATACATCCCAGATGTTTGTGCAAGTTTAAGATTTCTCCACTTCAGTTTCCAATTTAAATCTCAGAATCCCATACTTAACCATCTCTGAATATTCACTGCCACCTTCAAAATTGTCGCCTGGGCACCATCTACTTCGCTGAAAGGGTGCTAATTCCCACTTTTTCTGTCAAGCTGCAAGTCTTCACTCTTCCAAGGAGCACAGGCAATTGTTCCATTCATCCCATCACCAAGCTTTCCAAAGAGTGATTGGTTTGTCATTCACCACTCTGCTGGTCATAAGCAAAATGCCTACCAATAGAATAGTCCACATAGCAACTCTTACCAAAGGATCCAAGAATATTTTTTACTTGGAGATATTTATGAAAATGATATAAAATTGGACAAATACCAAGAAAAAATTTTAAGTCTTGCAATAGCAACTGAAGTAATGTATAGCAATATCTTGGAAGTGTTATGAAGTAGATGGTATAATGAGATGCAAAATTGTATACCTTTGGTTTAAGGAATCGAGCTGAAAATTTTATAGTATTTGGAAACCATATATGGATTTTATGGATAATTTTCCATCCACCTATTTTATCCATTCCTCTTAATTTGTAAATGTTAATAACAATTAATGATTGTCTATCGTAATATTATTGAATATTAAATGGTAGGTGTTTCTTTTCTTAATTTTGGGTGGGAGGGGGATGGGGAGAAAATATATAAAAGTACTTTTTTGTAACATTGGCGATGGATATTTGGTTAATGTTTTATTCATTTTTTTTTCCTGTAATGATGCAGACAATTAAATAAGAAAAAAAGTTAGATAAAATAAATAATAAAAAAAGAATAAAAAAATTAAAAAACCATAGCAACTCTAAGCACTTCATTGCATTTACGAGCACTTTGGAAACTATAGCATTGCATGCATTTGACACAATATTAAGAGAACGACTTTATTGGCATGGATAGCACAGCAGGTAGCACAATGCTGTTAAGTGTTAATGAACTGGGTTCAAATCCTTAAGGCTCCCCCAACCCCCTTCATCCAGGCCATGCCCTCTTCACTCTGCTACCATTTGGCAAAGGTACAAAAGCCTGAAGACGAGCACCCATGACAGCTTCTTCCCATCTGCCATCTGATTGCTGAATGAACAATGAACCATAGGCATTGATTTTCTCTTGCACTATATTTATTTATTTTATAAGGTGGTTTGTAGAAATGTTTGCACTTTGATGCTGCCACAAAACAGGGAATTTTGTGACACATTCAGGACAATAAATTCTGATTCTGGATCTAGCGCTATCTGTAAGGAGTTTCTACATTCTCCTTGAGTCTGCGTGGGTTTTCCCTGGATGCTCGATGTCCTCCCATCCTTTAAAATGCAGAGGGGCTGCAGTCCAATTGGGAGTAATGGGGCGGCATGGGCCAGAAGGGCCTGTTACTTTTAAAACTTTTAATAGACCATGAAAGAAAATCAGAGGATTCCTGAAGACAAGAGACTCTAGATGCTGGAATCTAGAGTCAAAAACAAGCTGCTCGGGGAACTCATCGTGTCAGTCGGCATCCACAGAGGGAAAGGCATAGTCAACATTTCAGGTTGAAACTCCCCTTTGGGTCCTGAAACAGGCTTTTGACCTGAAATGTCAACCGTCCATTTCCCTCCACTGTTGCTGGCTGGGCGCCTTGGGATCTTCCACCAGTTTGTTTCTTGGACGAATTATAACTGATTACAGAACTTCACCCCACAGTCAGGATGTTTTTTGATGAAGCAGAAATTGAGATCAAAGCAACAAGATGATAAGAAACTGGACCACAAATAAGCCAGAAATTCAATAAGATTGCAGATGATCCCACTTTGCCCAAATCCAGTTGCCGTTCTCTCCCCCCATATTCGGCTTACTGATTTTAAAAAAGCTACCAAATCTCAGCTTTGAAGGTGTTCAACAATTCAGCCTCCACTTACTGCTGCAAGGAATTCTAACACCTTGGGAGCAAATGTTCTCCCTTAGTCTTACAAGGGCATCTTCTTATTTTAGGATCAATAAATTGATCTAATTTGCAAAGAATTCCCCTTTGGAAAGCTGCCTCTTTGCAAATCAGATCTAACACCGACATAGAATTACTTTGTCGCGGTTTAAAGGCTTAAAGGGAGATTACGCTCTCCCCTTTTCCACGGTGCCAGCAATTTGCACCAGGTTGTGTTGAGTCAAAACGTTCCAAGTTGCTTTCAGCATTTCCCTCTGCACTGATCAAAGTTAACTGAAGGGAGATGAGGCAAATGGTATGCAGCAATTTTAAGATAAATCATAAGGATGGAGAACCGAAAGGCCAAGTTCTATACAGGAGGGTTCCATCAAGGGCAGAGATGATCTTTTTTTTAAATGCCATGATGATAGAAGGTTACTGATCAGATAATGGCAGAAACTTCTTCTGCCCCACAGAAGTGTGCCATGAGTTTGAGTTTCACATCTACCTGCGAGAGCGGTCAGCGGCCTGCCACAACATCTCATCAGAACGACAGAACGTTTCACAGTGCATTGATTCTGTCAAGTGTTTGTCCCACTTTCATGCCCTGGTCTCTGATGCAGGTCGTGACCCTTCAGACTACTGATGGCTATACAGCCACCACAACCAGGATTTTTTATGGTCCCACTGCAGCTCTTGAAATGGTGAGAGATGGATGGTTCTTGCTTCCAATCTTATTGCCCCTCCTGTTCCTTCACACTGCAAAATGATCTTAAAATGTACTACTTTTCAGATTTAACCAGAGTGGGCAGTAGGACTTGTACTTGTGGAGGGGTCTATCCTATCTGCAGGTCTCATGCAATAACGGAAGATATATTACCTTAGTGAAAACTCAATGCTGGAGAAACTCAACAGGTCAAACGGTGTACTTTATGTAGTAAAGGTAAAGATAGATTTCCAACGTTTTGGGCTTGAGCCCTTCATCAAGATATGAGGAAAATGTAGGCAGGTACCCGAACAAAACGGAGGGGGTGAGAGACATGGGGGGGGTGGGGGGGGCAGTCCCACAGGCAGGAGGCAATATGTGGATAAGGGAAGGAGGACACACCAGCAAACGGGGAAAGTGGGGGGGGGGGGGGGAGGAGAGGAAGGGGATGGAGAGGTGAAGGAAAGGAGACAGACAGATGGGGAAGAAAGGAAGAACTGGGTGTGGTCTAGCAGAAACCGGGAAAGCCGACGTTAATGACATCCAGTTGGAGACGGAAAATTTGGTCTTGTTCTTCCAATTTACAGGTGGCCTTGGTTTGGCAGTGCATGATGCCGTGGACAGGCACGTCAGTACGGGACTGGGGAGAAGAATTGAAATGGTTGGCTACTGGGAGATCCCCATCATTGACTGGGACAGAGTGAAAGTGGTCAGCGAAGCGATCTCCCAGTCCGCGTACAGATAAATGATATTTAGTGGATGCTGACACATGTTTGGTAAAGCAGTTGAACTCCAACTAGCTGTGTTTGAAGTCTGATGCATTAATATTTCGGAAGATGATGGGAAATTACTTTTTGCATTGCCCTTTTCCCCAGGATGGCAGAGTAATCGTAATCAATAACCAATCTGTTAATAATGAATTTGGAATTTCCTGTAGTGTAAATCCAGCTTTGATATTGCTTTATTGACAAATGTGCACTTCAGAAATTCTCAATGTTAGAAATTTGAAGCCACGAATGGTCTTTCAGACCCACATGCTTGCTTGGACACTCAATAAGATCACAACTGATCCTTTAATTTGGTGCCACATTCCATAGTTATTCTCTTGATAACTATAAATCTATCGACCTCTGTTGTGAACATGCCCCCACTGGATTGAGAAATCCAAGGATTCACCATCTTTTGTATCAAGAATTTCTTCTCTATTCAGTTTTCAAACTAAGAGCCCTGGTTCTAAACACATCAACCAGATGGTAATATCAACAACATATCAAGTCAAGTTTATTGTCATCTGATTACACAAGTATATCCTGATGAAACAGCGTTTTCTGGTCCTCAAGGCCAAACATGCACACACTCAACCAGACATGACACACATTCAGACAAGCAGAATAAGTATTTCATCTAGACAAATAAATATATAAATAGGTAGATAGATAATGTTTTGTAAATATGAGAGACCCAGATGGTGAGTTGGAGCAGTTCCTTTGGTCGTTCAGCATTCTCACTGCCCATGTTCCTCAGCCTGGTGGTGCTGGTTCTGACAGTCCTCCATCTCTTTTGTGGTGGAAATAGCTGAAAGATCCTGTGTGAGGGTTGTAAGGGGTCCTCTTCCCTGTCATAATATCTACCTTCCCTACATATCTTACCCTGTTAAGGCCTGTGAGTTCCAATGGAACTACCACTCTTTTCTTTTTCTCAATCCAAGAAATATAGGCTCAAGTTGAGTTAAAACAAGAAAGTCTACAGAGGCTTAATCTTATCAACTTGTCCCTGTAAGAAAAATCTTGCCACCTTGAGAACCCATCACTGCATAGCCAATATTCTTCCTTCAGTGGGGATGGCCTCAATATTATGGCCTCAATAAAGCCCCTATAGAATTGGACCAAAATACCTCTGTTCTTGTACTCAAATCCTCTTGCAAAGCAGGCCAGAGAACATGCTATATGCTGCTTGATGGTTTTCAGTGGTTTGTGCACTCAGGTGTCTTGGAGTAACAGCAGATCAGATATATTGTTGCAGACTCCTGTTATTGTTTCAATCTTTATTTTATATGCTATATTAATTTTATGTGCTATATCTTAGAAAAGTTACTTTGGGGGTTGGAATAGGGAAAGACACTCACAGATAACAAACTTTTTAACAGACACAAAGACACCTACATTCAAAGCTGTAAACATGCATTATTGTTCTGAATTGAAAGACTGAAACAATGAATGTTTACTAAGGACGACATCTGTTCAAATAAAATGCCATCTGCTGATGACTTTGGCTTCTGGTAAATTGAAACTGAAAAACCAGTAGAGATGAAGTAAGTCATGTGATTTGAGACACTTGAAAAGTTGTTTTAATTCATCAGAAAGTCATCTGGAGAGACAGAATTAAAGTGACTTTAGGGAAGATGGTCACCTGCTCCTTCTCCTTGTCACAGGACAGCAGTGATTTTCTGTTGCCATCATAATTGTCACTTTTGACAGACCCATATCTGGGTAAAGAAAGCAACACCATTCTTGCATTTGGATCGTGACTATTGACGGTTATTTTGTTTAACCTTTGCCTGGGTTCGTGGAAACATCGTGTAAGTCACAAGTTCTGTAAACTCCATGCAAGGAAGAGGGGAATTGTGAAAAATCATTCGTGTGAAGAAGCATTTCTCTGAAAGCAACTCAACAAGAACTGGTGAGTTTTGAGAAGTATGATGAGTCAGTGTCTCACCTACCCCATAATTACTTCTGAACATCACTTTAAAGATTCTGAGTTTCAGCAGAAGGTCTCTAAGACTGAACTTTGAATGGACTGTTCAGTATTATGCCCAAGCTGAAATAGTTTGGGTGATATACACATACACACAAATATATTTACGCATAGCTTAGATTTAAATAAGATATTATATTATTAATAGTTATTAATAAAAATTGACATTTTGAAGACACCATTGCTTTGGTAAATTTCTATTGCTACTGGTACATTATGTAACAATATATTTCTATTGTTTAAGTGCATAGTGAAGGACAAGATAAAGCTGAAACCATCATACATATTCAAACTTATTTCAAAAAGATTACAAGCAAAAACAAATTGGTTTAAGATGAGTGTCCAAGTATCGTTATTTTGGATGCACCTTCATTTCAACATTGTATAAAATATGTCGTCTGCCATGTACCCTAATGTACACAGTAATGGAGTTGTAGACACATGAGAGACAGCAGATTGTAGGATCTGGAGCTAAAGAAAAACCCCTTGCATTGAGTGGGAGCCCCAAATCCGACTGACACTTCTCACCTTAGGATATCAATCCCATGCCACTCTAATCCAAGTTGCTTTACATGTACGGTCAAGTCTTGGTTTGTAAGGCACAAGAAATGACCATGTTCATTCAGTGTAAGCACACTGACATTAATCATGTCATTCTGCTCACTGATCCCAAAATCAAGTGATTGCAAACAGCAAGACAGGATTGATGGATTTCTTTTGTCAACAGAAATTTAGGGAGCACCGTGGATGCCTTTGGTGAACCCGTCACTCACCTCAATGCATCTGTGACTGATGGAAATCTTGATGAGAAAAGATGAAGTGGAATTGAAATTCAGTGAAGTAGCTCAATACCAAAAATAACTTCAGTCGCCCATGAGCTGCAACCTCAATGGAGCCTACTTTCCTAATGAAGTTACAGTCCCCTGCTTCACCACTTAACTTTCTCCCCATGAAGACATGGGGTAAATCTCCACTGATCACACGCATCTCATCGGTTACCCAGACGGAGACCTGCTCTTTCACTGCGAATCCAGGGCAGCATGGTTAGCGCAATGCTGTTATAGAGCCAGTGACCCAGGTATAAATTTGGCACTGTCTGTAAGTTTTTATGTTCTCTCCATGTCTGCGTGGGTGTCCTACCACCCTTCAAAAATGTAAGGAGCTTGTAGGTTAAATGGGTGGAATTGGGTGGCACGGGCTCATGGGCTGAAAGGGTCTGTCACCGTGCTGTAGGTCTTCATTTTAAGCAAAACTCAAACTGCACAGTCAACGCAACATCATTACAGTACCAGCAACCCGGATTTGAATCTGCCGCTGTCTGCAAGGGGTTTGCAAGTTCTCCTTGCATGTGTGTGTTTTTACTAGTTTCTGCCCACCCTCCAAAAATGTAACAGAGTTAGTACAGTGCAGGCTCATGAGCTGGAAGGGCTTGTTACTGTGCTGTATCACTGAGATGCTCATTTGCGTGACAAAATTTGTGCTTTCTTATAAATCACACACTGGGGTCTTCATGTCCTGTTTTTAAACTGAATGGCAGATGCTTTAATCTATGAATCAGCCAAATATCGACATCCAACGACACTTACCACAAAAAGCATTCAGCAAGTCAATGGACCGATCAATTTTGCACACACCCCACTGCAGACAATATGCCCATTGCTTCGGAAAGCAAGTTTGGAACTGGGGCACCAATTTGAAGCAGAATAAGTTCACTGTACTCATCTTGCTGCCTTTAGCCTGTGGGCGTTAGATGATGAGTCTAACTCTGGTCTATCACTGTTCCTGTCTCAAGTCGTACTAAATGTTTCTTTACTGACACCAATTTCTCCTCAAGCAGTACATTTTCATTCTTCCTGTCTCTGCAATACTTCTACAACTCCCTGAAACAGCTTGGCTCAATAAGTCCCAAGCATTTAATTACTCACTGCCCGATGTCGTCAAATTTCTTGCAGAAACCAGAGGTTGATGTAATGCCAGCCATCTGGATGGTGCCCAGACGGAATATTAGGTGCTGCTCCTCCAAATTATGGGTGGCCTTGGTTTGACAGTGCATGAGGCCGTGGTCAGTTAGGTCAGCGCTGGGTTGGTGGGGGGGGGGAGCAGAATTGAAATGGTTGACCACTGGGAGATCCCTGTCATTGATGTGAACAGAGCCAAGGTGCTCAGTGAAGTGATCTCCCAGTCTGTGTCCAGTCTCCCCAATGTAGACAAGGCTACAACAGGAGCTCCGGATGTCACGCACGGATACACACGGTGAAGTGTTGCTTCCCTTGGAAGGAGTGTTGGGGTCCCAAATGCTGGTGAGGGAGGAGGTGTGGGTGCATGTGCGGAACTTACTGCGGCCGCCGAGGAAGGTGCAAAGGGGGCGTTTGGTGGGAAGGGATGGGTGGACGAGGGAATCATGGAAGGAGCGGTCCCCGTGGAAGGCGGAGAGGGGAGACATGTCTGGTGGTGGGATCATGTTGGAGGCGACGGTTATTTATCATCAAATTAATGTTATGTTTTTAGTATTTTGAGGAGCTACCTACATGGGCAGTGTTATTGCTCTCTTTTTTTTTACTTTGGAGATGCAAAAATGTACCTCCTACATCAAGATGAAACTGATTAAGAACATGGTCCGCACCTGGCTTCACCCTGAGCAAAGATAAATCTGCTGGAGGAACTCAGCAGCTTGAGAGTGCCAGTGGGTGAAAAAGGTTGGCGTGGATCTGAAGCATTAATCGTTCCTTTTCTCCCACTGACGCTGCCTGGCCCTCCGAGTTCCTCCTGCAGATTTTTTTTTTTTGCTTGTTCCAGATTCCAGTCTCCTTTGGTCTCAAAATCACCTGCAGCAGAAGAGGACCACTCTCTAAGTTTCAGTCATCGGGAAACCGTCCAAAATAGTCTAACCAGGTTGCCGACCCACTCACGGCAGAGGTATTGCTTCTGCTTCCTACAACTGAGGCTGCGCAAGCAGCAGGTGAGGTAGGACACACTCCAAGAGCAATGATTTTTCCCCATGTGATAGTACAGATCTATCACCAATGTATATAGTGTATATAGTTACAGTATCTAGACTGTGCTTACAGAGATTGGCTGAGAGCTTAGCCACGCCTACTGTCTGGGCCTTAAAGGGTTGTGTCCCTAGCCAGACTGGTCAGCCACCTGTGAAGAGTTCCTCTCTTTTGTTAATAAAAGCCTTGGTTTGGATCAACAAGTCTTTGATTCTTTCGACGAGCTCTACACCCCATCAGCAGGTAACATAAACACAGATCACGGACGATCATCTAACACACCCGGAAGATTAATGAAATTCCTTCTGAGCAATGTACAAGAAAATCCAGCTGCTTGATTAGAAGTGGCATTATTCAAAGCTTCTTGAATTCTAAGCTAATACAGGTACACACCTTGCTCCACGCTGTGATACCGCTTCATTTAGTTGCCGGCATGGTGTGTTAATTTAAATAGGTCTAACTCCATCCTCAACATCCATTGGAGCGCTCACACCCCTAACGTCGAGGTACTCGAGATGGCAGAGGTCGACAGCATCGAGTCCACGCTGCTGAAGATCCAGCTGCGCTGGATGGGTCACGTCTCCAGAATGGAGGACCATCGCCTTCCCAAGATCGTATTATATGGCGAGCTCTCCACTGGCCACCGTGACAGAGGTGCACCAAAGAAAAGGTACAAGGACTGCCTAAAGAAATCTCTTGGTGCCTGCCACATTGACCACCGCCAGTGGGCTGATAACGCCTCAAACCGTGCATCTTGGCGCCTCACAGTTTGGCGGGCAGCAGCCTCCTTTGAAGAAGACCGCAGAGCCCACCTCACTGACAAAAGGCAAAGGAGGAAAAACCCAACACCCAACCCCAACCAACCAATTTTCCCTTGCAACCGCTGCAATCGTGTCTGCCTGTCCCGCATCGGACTGGTCAGCCACAAACGAGCCTGCAGCTGACGTGGACTTTTTTACCCCCTCCATAAATCTTCGTCCGCGAAGCCAAGCCAAAGAAAAACTTTGCATCTGAATTTGGCGTTGTTTTGATGGACAGTTTGCTTACACTTTTGAGCAAATTGAACAGGGTTGCCCAGTACACGAGGATACTGCATTCTGGTTGAGTCATTTTGCTCTTGAGACAGGAATCACGAGTAGCGGAGTTCTCACCTTCCTGAGGCAGCCATGACTCAAGATGTCGTATTTAATATGCAACTAGTCTTAGGAGGTACGAAAATTACTATCGGAAACCTGGAGTCACTCTGGAGATCTACTGCTGAATTTGGTTACCAGCTTGACTAATGGAGGGGGGGAAAGGGAGACTCGGAGAGAAAAGAGAGTTGTTGGGGAGGGGCGAGGAGAAAGATTTTTGAGATTTTTCTGGCAAGATGGCAGTGGAATGTGGAGGCTCTTGGCCAGGCTTTGAATGGCATGCAAAAGAAAGCCCTTAACTTGTATCTCAGTACATGTGACAAGAATTAATGAGTATATAAGCAGACAAACAGATGTTCGCATAGATGGACAATTCCTCTTTAAACCACACAGTAGACTCGCATCCATATCATGTGAAACTGACCTGGGGAATGCCTTTCCTGGCATGACATGGAGCGGCAAAGAACAGAGCAGCTGAGACAAACACAAAGCAGCATCCTTTCTATTGATTCGGAGTCAGGCACACCTCTCTGAAACAGAGCGCTTAATCTCACCCGACACCCTCACCATGGTCAGGGAACAAAAGTGATAAGAAGAAAGGACAACAATGTTCAATGGCACCTTTCAAGATTTAGAACGATGTGAGCTGCCAGTGAAGGAAGTGCTGGGGGCATGACAGGGATAGCTGAAGGGTGAAACAATGTCTGTGGGATGGAGATTAGATGGAGTTTATCAAAGGTGACTTGCTTTGCTGGTAATAAGCAAAAGTTCAGATTTGGAGCTCATTAAAGCTTTTGAGGTGAAAGAAGTTTCCAACATCATGTTTTGCGGCTTGTCTTACGTGGCTTGTTTTGCTGCCGGTGGCTCTGTGGTGAGAGCCCACTGGGGCAGTATCGATGACTTGATCCCACCACATGATTGGGACACTTTTGCTAAAATACCTGTTCGAGGGAAGCTCGATGATGAGGATCCACAACATACTTGTATTGATTATTTAGGATAGCAAGGTGGAAATAGTTCAAGAAGATGGGTGTGGAATCTCGGATGGCTGATGAGAACCAGCAGGTCACGATGGAAGTCAGAACTGAAACAACTCAGGGTGCAGGCAAGTTTGAAGCAGCAGGTGAGAGCTTTGAATGTACCCTGCACTATATTTGCAAGATGGGTCAGAAGAAGTTTGTCTATTACAAATTTATTAATAATAATATATATTATTATAAACTTTAGGGATGGCATGGTTAGTGTTGCGGTTAGCAAAATGTTGCTACAGCACTAGTGACCCAGTTTCAAATCCAGCACTGTCTGTAAGGAGTTTCTACATTCTCCCCGTGTCTGCATGGGTTCCCTCCGGGTGATCTGGTTTCCTCCCACCCTTCAAAATGTGCGAGGGTTGAAGGTCAATTGGGCGCAATTGAGTGGAATGAGCTTGTGGGCCAAAAGGGCCTAATACCGTGCTGTTCATTTTTTAAAAAACTTACATAATATATAATTATATTACTAATAAAATATAAATGTAATAATGGTGTCTGCAAGGAGTTTGTATGTTCTCCCCGAGACCAGTGTGGGTTTACCTCATGTGCTCCAGTTTCCTCCCACCCTCCAAAACGTACAGGGTTGTAAGTTAATTGGGTGTAACCATGTTATAAATAAAATTTAAAACTTTAGAATAAAACATTCAGATTTACTGTTGCATTCTCCCTGCTATAGGAAGAAGGGTTCTTCAGGGAGTGGTTAAGCAAGTTTGTATGTTTTCCCTCAGACCCCAAGAGATAGGCCAATTAGTTGCTCGGGACTACCCTTTAGTGTGGGAAGGTGTAAAAAGAATCAAAAGGGCTTTCAAGGGGGAAATATGAGAATAAATGGCAAGGCCACCAGGAAAAATCAGGAAGTGGGTATCGTACCAATGGGATCATATTTATCGAGAGCCAGCATGGCCCTGAAGGCAGAATGGCCTTCGTGGACACTTTAATGATCAAGTATGTGTAGCTTGTGGACAGTCATCATTAAGGCTCCCTTGAACAAGTATTTCAGCAAATGTGTCCCAATGCATGTTGGATGGGGGGTGAGGTTGATACTGCCCCAGTGGGCTTTCACTACAAAGCCACTGACAACAAATGAAGCCACCTAACCCACACAAACATGACATTGGAAACTTCTTTCACCTCAAAAGCCTCAATCAACTCTAAACCTGGTGTGCAACTTGTTTCAATCTGATTTACAAAATAAACTGGGCATTTCTGCTCAATGATAAACACATAGGGTTTTTAGACTGCAGGGGATGTAATGACTCAATCAATGAAAGTTGCTGTTACACGAGCAGTCTAAAAAGGAAAGTGCAGGAATTTTCAATCAATTCCTGCACCACCATCTATCCTGCAGGATCCTGACTACTTTTCAGGGGAAGCCTACAGTTGAAATTGCATCGCAAAACTCACCTCATGAATTTGAGGTCCAGCTGATCACGCAGGCCAGGTTGCTCCACATAAAAGCACCATGAATAATGTGTAAAGGGACTTAAAGTGTGGAGTGTAAATGACCACAAAGTGAGTAATTATGTTAATTTATGTTAAATTTTCCACAGATTTTTCCAACATTGTTGTCTAAAAAAACACTACCGTGAAAAGAACACAGAGAAATTCTTTAAGTGCTCTCCAAGGTTTTGGATTTGAAACATCCTCAACCAAAAACAGCCCATGTGTTCCAGAATTATCCATTATTAATGAGGGCGGCATGGTAAATGCAATGCTATTAAAGCGCCAGCGATTGGGGTTCAAATCCCGCGCTGTCAGTAAGGAGTTTGTACATTCTCCCCATATCTGTGTGGGTCCGTTACCATGCTGTATGACTAAATGTAAAATTTAAGCCTAAATATAGCAGGACATGACCCATTTAGGCAGTTAGCAGCCAGTCTCAAGTAGAAGTGGAGATGAACACAATGGAAATGCCTTGCATTCTATGCGGTTTCTGTTTTCAATTTCAAGTCATTTTCAGGCTTGTTTCAGATATCTAATTGAGCTTCCAACACTTCAGTCAATGCCAGTTCCAAAAAATGTCAAGACAGCTGACATTTTTCATTGTCCATTTCCTCCAGTTATTGAGAATCAAACAACTGCAGATACTTGGCTTGTGAAATATAATGAGAAAACACTGGGAACATTCAGTGGGTCAGGGCAGCAACAGTGGAAAGAAAATCTACCAATATTTCAGTTTGAATGATCAGTTCCAATAAGGAACCCAGACCCGAAATGATAAGACCATAAGACATCAAAGCAGAAATGGTCTATTCAGCCCATTGAGTCTTCCCTACCATCTGATCATGAGTTTTCCATTTTCGCACTCAGCCCGGCCTTCTCCCCATAACCTTTGATGCCCTGGCTAATTAAGAATCCATCAATCAATGCTTTAATACACCCAATGACGTGGCCTCTCCACCACATGTGGCAGGATACTCCACAGATTTACTTCCCTCTGGCTGAAGAAATTCTTCCGCATCTAAGCGGACACCCTTCGATCCTGAAGTTGTGCCCTCTTCTCTAAACTCTCCTACCTTTGGAAACAACCTTTCTATCTGTCCATTTCTTTCAACATTCAAAATGTTCCCCCCCCACCCCCAATTTTCCTAAATTCCAAGTACAGGCCAAGAGATGACAAATGTTCCTGATATGATAACCCTTTCTTTCTCAGAATCATCCTTGTGAACCTCCTCTCCAACATCAGAAATATTCACTCAGTTCCTCTTTCTACAGACACTGCCTGTCCCCTGAGTGTTTCCAACTTTTTCTGCTCTTTATTCTTCAGGTTATGACTGCTTCTGTAGAAATTTTGTTTATCTGTAGATGATAGTCTATTCCAGATTCCATCGACACATCCCGCTGCCTTGGTGAGGGAGCCAACATATTGAAGGACCCATCACTCTCTTCTCCCACTGAGGAGAAGGTTCAAATCATGTACCAACAGTTTCTTCCCTGCAGTCATCAGGCTCTTGAATGACCCCCTTAACAGTGCTTCCCTTGCTACGTACTAAATAATCTTTCTCATTGTATCCTTGTGCTCCGCCACTGTCTTGCAACAATATATGAATGTAAGAGTTGATTTTCCAGGCTGCTTGCAGAAGAACCCTTCTCAATGTAGCAGGCATAATGTAACAATAAACTTAAAATTTATTCAAAACATATCATAGTGTGCCAACAGACCCGTCCTCCAATTGTAAATAGTAACACATCTAAAACAGTGTGCTCTGACAGAGTAATTTATAAAATAGCTAGCTAATGCTTTTGGAACTCAGCAAATTGAGAAAGAGAGAGAGAGAAAGAAAGAACTTTCAATATTGTAAGTGAGAATTCTTCATCGGACTGGCTTTTGCTCCAGATTCTAGCCTCTCCTGACTCTCGTGTGTACCAGATGCTTTTAAAAGTTCTCCCATAGTCGGGAACATCAGCCCAAATAAAATGATGCAAAAACAGGTAAAAGACACAATGCTGGGGAAACAGTGCCCTTTATATGGCAAAGATAAAGATATATAACCAACGTTTCAGGCTCGAGGCCTTCGTCAGGCAATCGATGCCTGCAAGGGAATAGGTTCAGATGGACTGAAGTTAATTCAGCCACAGATGCTCAAATGCGCTTCACACCGCCTAAATTGGGAGAGAATGATAATATGTGTTGTCGTACACATTGCACAACGTACATACACACTGAAAATTTTACATGCTATAGCCTAACAAGTACTTTACAAAACAAAAGACAACTCTAATGGTCCACATTAAAACATTCCAAAGATTTATAGGGATTGGTGTATTCGGGGGACACGGGCTCAAGGGCTGGAAGGGTCTATTATCTTGCTACGTCTAAAATTTTAAAAAATTGCTCTATGGAAATAAATAAAAGATAGAGATCATTTATTCACACTTACAGAAGTGCAGGGAAAAATAAGTGGTGCTTCAGTCGAGCAGACGCGTCTTGTGATGCTGGAGTAGTGATTCAAGAGCCTGATAGGTGCTGGACATCTGTACCTTCTTCCTGAAGGTGGCAGCGAGATGATGTTTGTGATGCAGGTGGTGGGGGTCGGATGGAGTGGGGATTGGAGATGCTGAGGTGGTAATCCATTGGGCAAAGCAAGCAGGGGGAGCTAAAACTGTGTTCAAATAGCAAAGGGGTTGCATTAAGAGTAAATAAAGCAACAACATTCCCAGTAGGCAGAACTGTCAGTAATTGGAGGATGCACCGAAAGTGGGGAGGGGGGGGGTGGTTGTGTGCAAGGCAGTGAATTGTGGAGTGGAGTGGAATATACTGTTGAATAGCTGCAGGAAGGTAATACAATAGGGAGCTCTCAAAAAGGTTTTGGATAAATACATCTGCAGGTTATTCGAGGAAGAGAAGTCAAGTCAAATTTACTGTCATTCAATTGCACAAGTTCAACCTAACAACACATCATTCTCTGGACTTCAGTGGAAGTCCTGACAGGAGCAGCTGAAAGATGCTGTGTGCAGGGTGGAAGGGGGTCCTCAACTATTTTGTGTGCCCTCTTCAACCAAAGATTCTGGTAGATCTTGTTGATGGAGGTGGGGGAGGGAGACTCCGCAGGAACTGTACCACTCTGTGATGCCGATGGCCAGGACACTCATAGAGCTCCTGTAGAAGGTTGACATGATGGTGGCCGGTCGCCTTGCCTGCCTCAGTCAGAAGACTGGAAGTGCAGTCGCTGTTAAGCCATCCGGACAAGAAGAGGGGTGGGGGAAGAGCAAACTGCTCAGATAACTCGGCTAGAGGGTAGAAACAAAAAGCTAAATAGCCTCCTTCTGCGATCTTTGACTTTATTGCTTCATGAGTTCACTGAATAGACTCGTAGTGGGGTTGCAGAAAACATATTGGAGAAGCAATGGGCTATTTGTGATAAAAGTTTAAACAGACGGTGATTTTCCAGCCAGAGATCTTGCTTGTGGGCAATCTTGCAGCCACTCTATGTCTTCATGTTGGTCATATTAAAATCCCATCTAAATTCCATGCCCCATGTTTCACTTTATGACACAGAACCATTAACCATGGTTCTTCCATCCCAAGCAGTTGCATTTGTCTTGTCTTTCCTGCATAAAAGCTCTCAGTCAAGCATCCAATTAAGATAATGTTTTACAACCGAGGGAACAATGTGAGCACTTTCCATTTTTTGTGTGTTTAAATGTAGGAGCATTGCAGTGGGATAGACAATTATTCCCTCAGAAAAAAAGACCCAGAAAATTGCTTATTGGTTGGAAATCTGTGTTGAATATCTAATTGCATTTGTGAGCCTTTAGCAGGTGTCAAACACCATGTCTCTGTGGCATAAAATGGAATTGCTCGCATTTAAATAATCATCTGGATCAATTCTCAAAATGTTGTATTCACAAGTTAAAATAATTTGGAAAGCGAGACATATTTTTGCCTTTTAAAAAAATCAATTTTTACAGGAACCAGAAACAATGTACTCTGCAAGTATGATGGACAGAAATCTTAAAAGAAGAAAATCTGGAAGTGGTTTAGTCCAAGGATTTTAACGACTGACTTCACGTGGAGATGGCCACTGCAGCTCAGATAATGCTGAACTGTTGGTTCAATGGTTCAAGTCCAGAGACATGAATGGGATTTCGCAATTATCCAAGTTGATTATGCCTAATATTAAAGATTCACGACCTTTGCTCTCTTCTGACGTTCTTAATCTTTTCTTACTTTCCATTTATTTACACGAGTTAGAATTTCAGCCATTTCCACACTGTCTGTGACCTCATGCACTGCCAGGTTGAGCCCACATGTAAATTGGGCTCATATTCCACCTTAATAGCCTCCAACCATAAGGCATCAATCGCGACACCTCTGCTCCCCCCCCATCGCTTTCCCTTTTCTCTGACTCCATTGCTCCTTCTCTTTTCTCCTCCCCACAGTCCCTGCCTGTCACTTTCACCTCCCCTCCTCCACCCCACCGCCTTCCCTCTCATTGCCTCTCAGCTCTTTTCTGTGCTCCCTGCCAGGCAAGGCGAAATCTCAAAAATGAGATGACATTTTACACTGAAGAGTTGTGCTATTGCCGTGTTCAAGGCCCCATCTCTGGAAGCCAGCTTGCTCGATCACACACAACAGGAAAAAGCTGGCTTGGTGAGTCCTTTTACACAGCAAGCTAGCCGGCTTCCCGAGCAAAAGAGGCAGGGCGTGCTGTACAGTCCCACTTCGCCTCTGACACTACCTACATTGGTGGACTAAAGCCAGGTCATTTGAGACCCCCCCCCCCCCCTGCACCCCCCAATCTGCCTTTCATGAATTCACACAGTCAGGTGAAGTGCTCGAAAACAGCTAATACCCGGCTTTAATCATCTTTGTAAAAGGGGTTATAGATTGAAGTTTAGAGGAATTAGTTTTCAAGGGAGATTTAAGGGGAAAGTTTCTTTTTCTCTTCCAGAAGTGGTGGTGAAGTGAAACACAAAAGGCTGCAGGCGTTGTGATTTTAGATTGGAGACCTTTTGATCGAACCGGGAGGGGAAGGAGTCGAAGGCGACCGTTAGATGAGCGAGGAGGAGAGGCTGTTGGGAAGGGTAAAGCATTAGTAAAGATGTGTTGATGAGACTCTATGGGGCACTGGTGAAGCCTAATTTGGAGTATCGTGTGCAGTTTTGGGTTCCCTATCTTAGAAAGGTTGTGATGTTGTTGGAGAGGGTGCAGAGGAGATTTACTAGGATGATTCCTGGAAATCGAGGGCTAACATATGAGGAGCGTTTGGCAGTTCTTGGGTTGTATTCATTGGAGTTTAGTAGAATGAGAGGATATCTCATAGAGGCTTTTCGTATTTTGAAAGGTTTAAATAGTATGGATATGGGTAAGATGGTGGGTGAATCGAGGATAAGGGATCATAGTCTGAAAATTAGAGGCTATCCATATAAAACAGAGATTAGAAAGAACTTCTTTAGCCAGAGGGTTGTGGATCTGTGGAACTCGCTGCCGCATACAGCAGTGGAAACCAGATCACTGGGAGTATTTAAACAAGAAATAGACAAGTATCTCATTAGTGAGGGCATCAAGTGATATTGGGAAAAGGCCGGAAATTGGAACTAGTGTAGAGTAGTTTAGTGTAGATTTACGGAACAGACTTAATGGTCTGGTTCGGTTCCTTTGTCTTGTGATCTTGTGAAACGCTGGAGGAACTCAGCTGGTCTCGCAGCCTCCTTAAATGATAAAGATGTAGAACATAGAACATAACAGCACAGTCCAGGCCATTTAGCCCAAAATGCTGTGTTGACCTATCCAAGAACAAAAAAAATACTAAACCCTCCCTACCTCATATTTCTCTTTCATCTGTGTACCTGTCTAAAAGTCTTTTAAATGCTATTATTGTTCCAGCCTCCATCACCTGCCAATGCATTCAAGGCACCTACAACTCTCTGTGCTAAAAACAAAACACCCCTGATGTCTCCCCTAAAATTTCCTCCTTTACGTTGTACAGATGTCCTCTGGTTTATGCTACTCCCACCCTGGGACAAGGGGGGTTGGCTGTCTACTTTATATACAGGCATAACCAATGTTCTGGGCCCGAGCCCTTCATCAAGGTATGAATAAAGAGAAAGCAGGAATATGAATTAAAAGGTTGGGGGGGGGGGGCAGAGTAGTAAGGGTAGGGAGAGGAGCACAAATCAATAGACAAAAGGTGTTAACTGGATATAGATAGGAAGACGGGAGAGTTGAAAGGTATTCATTGATGGGGGAGGTGGGGGTTGGTTCTGTAAATGCCGAGCTGGGGGAAAGGGAAGAGAGAGGGCGCGCGCTAGAGGAGAGACATCAGGATAGATGGAAGTGGGAGTTGGGGAGGGTACTAACTGAATCAGGTCAATCACTGCATTTAAGATGCATTTGGACAGGTACTTAAATACACATGAAAACACAAATCTCGACGAAGACCTGACCCAAAACATTAACCATTTCTACCCATGGGTGCTAGGTCCCCTCCTTCCAGTGTTTCTTTTCTTATGGGATACCATTTGAGTGATGGACCAAAGGGTCTTCTTTAAAAAAAATTAAATTCAGGTATACACCACGGTACAGGCCCTTCTGGCCCATGAGCCCGTGCCACCTAAGTGCCCCAATGAACTTCCAACCCAGGCAAGGTTTGAGCGGTGGGAAGAGACAGGGGCACCCACAGGAAACCCACGCAGACATGGGGAGAAGGTACCAATTCCTTACAGACCGCGTGGATTTTAACCTGGGTGGGTGGCATTGTAATAGCTTGCGCTAATTGCACCGCCCCCCCCCTTAACTGTGCCCCCTTCGACTTCTCTTAAGCTCAATTCACCATAATCACCAAGAATGCTCCTTTTATTTTTTAAATGTAGACATACAGCAGGATAACAGGCCATTTTGCTCCACGAGTCCGTGCCGCCCAACTTAAGCCCAATTAACCTACATTCCCGGTGTGTTTTGAGAGGAGGGAGGAAACCAGAGCCTTCGGGGAAAATCCACGCAGACATTATTGGAAGAACATACAAACTCCTAACAGTCAGTGCGGGATTCAAACCCCGGTCTCAAACATTGGTGCTGGAAAACATGACACTAACTGCTACACCAACTGAGCCATGGCTGAATCCCAGGCCGACAGCACCCCAGGCCGACAGCACCCCAGACCGACAGCACCCCAGACCGACAGCACCCCAGACCGACAGCACCCCAGACCGACAGCACCCCAGACCGACAGCACCCCAGACCGACAGCACCCCAGACCGACAGCACCCCAGACCGACAGCACCCCAGACCGACAGCACCCCAGACCGACAGCACCCCAGACCGACAGCACCCCAGACCGACAGCACCCCAGACCGACAGCACCCCAGACCGACAGCACCCCAGACCGACAGCACCCCAGACCGACAGCACCCCAGACCGACAGCACCCCAGACCGACAGCACCCCAGACCGACAGCACCCCAGACCGACAGCACCCCAGACCGACAGCACCCCAGACCGACAGCACCCCAGACCGACAGCACCCCAGACCGACAGCACCCCAGACCGACAGCATCCCAGACCGACAGCATCGCAGAGACAGCATCCCAGACCGACAGCACCCCAGACCGAAGCATCCCAGACCGACAGCACCCCAGCCCGACAGCACCCCAGCCCGACAGCACCCCAGACTGACAGCACCCCAGACCGACAGCACCCCAGACCGACAGCATCCCAGACCGACAGCATCCCAGACAGACAGTATCCCAGACCAACAGCACCCCAGGCAGAAGTCCACTTACTTAGTATCTTCCCTCACCTTCCATGGAACCATTCAACATCTTTGCAAAAAAAAATCAATCACACAGATTGGACCTAGTTTCATCTAGTTCCATTAGAGAAGCTCCCCACTTTCCTCAATGAATGGCTTTGAATAACAGCTCTTTTTAAATACTTATATCCAACACACTGTACCAACATTTCTAAAATTTCGATATTAGGTTTACTGGCTGAGATTTATTGGACTCTGGCATTCTCCTCTTTTGAATAAAGAAGCTCATTTACATTTCCTATCCTCCAGCTTTCAGGCACTTCTTCAATCCTAATGGAGCTCTGGAAAGTATTAACCAACAACATATTAATCTCATCCTTTCATTCCTTAAGCATTTTGGAAGGTATCTTATCTAGTCTTGGAGCATTGTGGATATTTAATCCTTTTGGTTTCTGCATGAAACATTATTTGCTAACCCCTGCAAGGGCTATGAATCAAATGAACATTGGAAATGACTGGCAAAAAAAAGTCTAGTTTAAATTCTACAATCCTGGGAGTCACAAGACCACAATAATGCTGCACTTGCCTCATTTTGGCAGTCAGTCTCTTATCAATTAGCTTACGACAGACCTGTTCACCATGCAGTTCTATTGATTGAAAGCTCTGAAGATCAAAGTCAGAGTTCCTTGTTTTTCCTTCACACGCTACCCTGAATGTATGACACATCTGTTTCAGGCACACAGTGTGCTAAAATTCACTAAAATTCAGCTAATTCACTTCAGTGGAGGTGAATTTTGGCTACACTCTACATGACATTGTGTAAATTATAATGTACATTAGCGCTGGAATATTGCGTGGTTGACTTGCCTGACAATTACTCCCATGCTGCACCCTGACGCACATTTACTGAAAGGGCGGCCTAATTTATATCAAAATTTAAGATTCTTTTATTGTCATTGAATACAAGGCAAAAAAAAATTGTTCACTTTTGTTTGCCTAAAGAGGTGCCATTAGTCCAAATCCACCATCAAAGGGAAGAAAAAGAGAAAGCCTTGAGAGGTACCGTGCCCGAGGATTCACTTCCAGCGCTCCCGTAACCACTGCAACTGCATGGCCTCCTGCCGGTTCCAGCGGTGAACCAGCCTTGCTAGTTCCAAACCTCCAATACAATTAGGAAGCTTTCTGCACCCGAGGCCTTTGGGGAGAAAGGCCTTTGCCATCTGCACCCTCACGTTTCCCGGTTTTGAAACCTGGCTCTCACAACCCTGCCTCTCTAGCAGCCTGGTGCGGGTCTTTCAGAATCTGAGCCCCTCACTGGTCCACTGTTGCTCCTCCTCCTGCAAGGATCCTTTCCAGGCTTCTCATTCTCAATGGGATGGGGGTTTGTATGCTCTTCCAATCTGGTGCCCTGAGCCAGAGGAACTGATGCTAGCTGCTTCTACTTCTGGTAAGAACACTTAATTCCATAAATTTAGCACTCAGTCACCCAAGGATTGTAACTGATGAAATGGCTTTGTATTTGGCCCATCCCAGTTCTGGCAAAGACCACATCCACGAGTCCCACTGTGACACTACCTGCCACAGTTTATCTTATCCAGAGCCTTTAGAACCCAGGCAACCATCACCTCTTGATTGCCCCTTTACAAGCCAATGAATCAAAGGCAGGATGGGGTAAAAATCAGTCTTGCAGGAAACAGTTTACAAATGGCAAAACAGAAACAGTTTACCCAGAAAGTCAAGATTTTTTAAATGCGGGAAGAAAGGGAAGCTATGAACAAAGCCACAGCGACTTAATCCAATAAAAGCAGGGCAATTCATCCCAAAATTTAAAAAAAACCATGAAATGAAGAAACACTCAGCAGGGTAGCCGTTAACGCAACACTATTACAGCACCAGTGACCCTGGTTCAAATCCCGCGCTGTAAGGAGATTCTCCCCGTATCTATGTGGGTTTCCTTTAGGCGTTCCGGTTTCCTCCCACCATTCAAAACATTCAGGGGTTGTAGGTTAATTGGTGAATATGTAAAATTGTAAAAATTTAAATGTAATAAGAGATCAGGCAGCATCTCCAGATAAGGGTCACAAGAATGGAAAAAAAAAGGGAAATTCAGTTGCAGAGAACATGGTAGGATAGGATACCGGACCAGATAATCACCTTTCAAAGAGTATAGAGCATCAAGCTTGATTCACAGGCAAATTAAACAATATGGCAATAAATGTCCCCATGATAAAATACAGGCTTTTTGGAAATGCTCCTCTGAAGTGTGAATAAAAGCTCTCACAACTAGAGGGAGAACATACGCTTTTATTAGCTTATAACTAAGGGTAGGGTTCAATAGTGGTCTTCAGAAGGGTTCTGGGTTTAGGCAGGAAACCAGGGTTATATGTGAGCAGATAGGGGTGGGGCCAGCCATCAGCACCACACCAGATAACCATTTACGGAGCGGAAACAGGCCACGTTGCCCTTTCGAGTCCGCACCGGTTCACTGATTTTGTGCGCCCTCTTCAGGCATTGGTCCCGGAAGATCACTCATAATTCAAAGTATATAAAGGGTATAAATAGTATATAAAGAGTTGCTATTTATGAAAAAAAAATTCAGAGGACCCTCTCAATGTGCATTTGATTTTCTCCCATTTACTGAAGAAAATGGATCCAGTGTAATAGAAGGACACCCTACCAGTGAATCCCAGTTCACTGTGCTCTCTGTCTTTGTGGATCCCCAATTTTTGTCCATCATCAAGCAGGACAGAGGTCAAAGTGTGGAGTTATTACTAATGAATAAAGTGGCACCTTTTAACATATCGCAACAGTTTCCTTTATGAACCCTCAATGATTATCATTCTGAGTTTCAATTTGCTAGTCTGGATCTCTTTCAATCTTCGTGCAAAATATTTAGCTCTCGTTGCTTAATTCGTCTACAGACTATTTTAAAAAAACTGTAATTAACAATCCTCTTAAAGTGTTTACCAAAATCACGAGATCCACGATTATTTAGTGTAATGGCAATCCTTTTACTTCTCCTCACACAGGAGTTTGGTTTGTTTGCAATATAAATTCTAGCAGTCAGGAGTCTCTAGGCCAGAACGAACTCCGCCAGCACCCACTGGAGAAACTCAGCAGGTCAAACAGTGCATTTTATATTGCAAAGATACTTAACCATCATTTTGGGCCTGACCCCTTCATCAAAGTGTGAAAAATTGTCAGGAGGCGCCCAAACAAAATGGTCGGGGAGGAGCACAAACCCAAAGACAGGAGGTGATGGGTGGATAAGGGAGGAGGGGCACAGCAGCAAGTAGAGGGAGGAGATGACTCTGCCAATAGAGGGGGGTGGAGAGAGAAGGGAAAGGAGACAAATGGAAAAGGGAAGAGTGGGAGAATGGAGAGGAGAAACTTGTGGCGTTAATGCAATCCGGTTGGGTGGTGCTCAGCTGGAAAATAAAGTGTTGGTCCTCCAATTTACGGCTGGCGTTGGTGGGATGGTACATGAGGCCATGGACAGACTTGTCCACTTGGGAGTGGGACACAGAATTGAAATGGTTGGCCAGTTGGAGGTCCCTGTCACTGATGCGGACAGAGCAAAGGTGTCAGGGAAGGTGTCAGCTCACAAATGTCCACAAACAGTGGCAAATAATATACATTGAAGGATGAGTTAAAGTAAACCTCCAGGGTGGAGTATGAACACTAAAGATTAATATATTACAGAGAAACATAAAGACTGCATATGCTGCAGTCTTGAGAAAACACAACGAGGAGCTGGAGGGATTCAGTGTCAGACAGAGTCAATGGGCAGGAAAGGTCAGCTAATCTTTTGACATGGGACCTCTTTCTTGAGACTGATGTATTCTTGATAAAACACTGATAATTTAGAACATAGAATGTAGGAATGTACAGCAGAGGAATGCACCCTTCAACCCAGGCATCCATGCTGAACATGATGTCCAAATTCCCCAGACAACACCTCCTCCCTCACCACGGTCTGGGGCCCCAAAACAGGCCTTTCAAGTGAAGCAACACTTCACTGTGTATCCGCAGGACTGATCTACTGCATACTGGGAGATCACTTCGCTGAGCACCTTCACTCCATCTGCACCAGTGACAGGGACCTCTCAGTAGCCAACCATTTTCAGTTCTGTGTCACACTCCTACACTCACATCTGTGCATAGTCTTATATACTGTTCCACCAAGACCACCGGCAAATTAGAGGAACAACATCTGATTTTCCATCTGGGTGCTCTCCAGCCAGAGGGCATTACCGTCAACTTTTCTGCTAACTTGCTCTCCTCTTCCCCCCTCCCTTCCCATTTCCAGTTCTCCTTCCTCCCCTGTCCACCCCTCCTCCCCTTGATCTCTGCTGTCCCCTCCTACTCTTCTCCACCTATCACCTCCTGCATTTGCAACCACACCTCCCCCCTTTCTTTTGTTCGGACGCCTTGCCGACATTTTTCCATATCTTGATGAGGGGCTCAAGCTGAAACATTGCTTATGTATTTTTAACTTTGCGGTATAAGGGACACTGTTTGACCTGCTGAGTTTCTCTAGCCTTGTGTTTTTACTTCAACCACAGTGTCTGCAGACTTTCATATTTTACTTCGACTACTAAATTAAAACTCTGCTGCTTGCTAATTATACATATCCCTCGAAGCCAGTGGCTCCAAACCTTTTTCCCCCCGAAGTCATCCCTTACTAACCACATCCTATGCCTCAGGTACTCTAACGTTAGTAAGAGATGACTTAAGGTGGTATGTGAGTGGGGGGGGAAGAAAGGTTGAGAATGTCCTTGCATATTCATATGTCCATCACCATCCATGGATGTTGCCTGACCTGCTGAGTTCCTCCATCTTCTCAATGATTGCTCATAAAGGCTCCCACACAAGCTTTGTGCAGATGGATCCGCTAAGAACCGTTAAGCTTGAACTGTTTGCAAACTGGAGTGTCCTATTGAAGGAGACACGGACCTACAGCTTCAGCCTTCCCACAGATAGAAAAATTGACCCCCCCCCCCCCCCCCCAGCAGTTTGTTCACCAATCCACACAACGCAATCTCAAGCAACCGGAAAATGGACATCCGGCATCTACCAATTCCCATAGGTGGTGAATACTGGGGGTTTTATTGTACAAAGCACAGGGGATTCAGCTAACTGGAAAGAAGGGTAGATAACTACGCAAGTACCGCATACCCCCAAGGAGGTCACGAGAGAGTGATGGGACACAGGGCTGGATACCAGGGCATTTTCTGAGAAGCAACTGAGAGAAACAGACAGATCTTACTATCTTTACCCTGATGTCTGAAGGTGAATGGAAAAGACACCAGAGGGCTCGGTAACTCCACTGAGGTCATCTTCTTCCTCAATGAGCTTTTTACAGATGTGTCCAGAATGGCCGGTCATTTGCTGTGCAGAGAAATATGATGTATGTACGTAGCCCAGACTGATCTTCAACTAACTTGCAGGACAGGGTACACAATTGCTTGGAATAGCTACCAAAAGTTATGACCTAGAAGGGATCAACAGTTTAACATTATGGTCACATTCTAGGCCTGAGAGACCTTGGTGCAATGCCATGGGCAACACACTAATCTATTCCGAACACAAACTGCATGGAGTTTCGCTTCTCATGTTATTTCTTGAGGCATAATGTAAGCCAGTGAACAGCTCGATTTAAACGGCAGAGATATCACCTCAAAAAATTACCCTTGGTAAAAATGAAAATGAACACTAAGGTTCGGGCTAGATGCAGGGTGCCGGTAGAACTGAGTGGGTCAGGCAGCATGCATGAAAAGCAATTTTAGGGCATAAACCCTGTACTCTAGATGGAAGGTTTCGGCCTGAAACGTCAACTATCTTTTGCTTTCCGCAGGTGCTGCCTGACTGGCTGAATTCCGACAGCAGATGTTCTTGCCAAGAACTGCATTGGAGCTAACTGGTGCCCTGTCTGAAAGGAGTGACAGTGACTGTACTTCCTGATAAGACTGAAGTGGACAAGGCTACTGACCATCATGGCAACCTTCTACAGGAGCTCTATCGAGAGCGTCCTGGCCGGCTGCATCACAGTGTGGGTACGCTTCCTGCAGAGAAATGGACTAGAGGTCAATCCACAGGGCCATAAGAATGGCAGAGAGGATCATCGGAGCCTCTCCCACCTCCATGTCAACGTGATCTACCTGGATCGTTGTCTAAAGAGGGTGCACAAAATCATTTGAGGACCCCTTCCACCCTGCGTACAGCATCTTTTAGCTGCTCCTGTAGGTAAAGGGTCATAGGAGGATCAGAGCCAGCACCACCAGGCTGAGGAACGGCTTCCTCCCACGGGCAGTGAGAACGCTGAACGACCAAAGGAACTGCTTCCACTGACCATCTGAGACTCGTATTCACAAAACAATATTTATTTATTTGTATAGATGAAATACTTGTCCTGTATATGTATTGTTCATCTGTATGTGTGTCTGCATGTTTTATACTGAGGACCGGAGAACGCTGTTTCGTCGGGTTGTACTTGTGCAATCAGATGACAATAACTTGACTTGATAAACCTTTTATTTATTTCTACATCCTCTGAAGGAGAGAGGAGGAAAGTGTGAAGCACAGAGCAATTTAATTATTTTACGGAGAGTGGTCAGTGCCTGAAGAACCTCCCAGGATTAGTGGCAAATAGAGGCAGATGAATAGACACGGAAGGGCTGGAGAAACTTAGCAAGTGCTGGGTGACCTACTCCACTTCTCCAGGACTACACTAGACCCCAGCATCCACAGGTCTTCTTGTTCATCTCCAGGAAGCATACGTATCAGGCGCAAACAGAAGAGTTTTCTATAATTTGGGCTTCATCTTCCCTGTGAACATAGTGGGCTGTTCCTCTGCTGTCCCTTTCGACATCCAACATGCCAGTGATTTCCCAGAACACCAAAACAACCACATAAAACCTTGCTAATTTGGATTTTGTGGGAAGTGCCATCGTTTGGATAAAAAGATTGAATTTCTTGAGAATGGGATTCAAATCTTGAAATTCAACATTTAAAAAATGTACAACTATTGTTTAACTTGCTAAACGGAGGGATAAACTGAACATGAGAATGCACCATTTACAGCCATACATTCCACACTGACCCAGTGTCTACATGCTTGCATACCAGATGAAGATAACAGTACAACTTCAACCATGAAAATACAAAAGCAAAATCCTCAATATTTCCTCGCATTGTTGACTGCTCCACCTCCCAAAAACTTTCCCAATTTTGAGCAAGGACATATTTACACAAGACCTCCTAATATTCAAGCTCGATATGTTCATGTGGAATTACATGCAATTGGCAGCAAGGCATTTATAATCCACACAAGTTCCCTTTCATTTGATGTATTACAACATCAATGTTCCACTTTACATGATGTAGAATTCCCAATTACAGGAACACAAAGAAACAAATTTAATTTGATGGCACGTGATACATTACAGCAGATGAACTTAATTCTGGTCTGAAAGGTTTATTTCCTTTTAAAAAAATTGAGAAATTACAGCTGTGGCAACTCAGGATTCAAATTTGAACAATGTGGCTGAAATCCCTCCTCCTTGTTTCCCCTTCCCTCTCTACACCCTCCCTGCAGTGCAGTGACCAAGATCAGGGGCACTGCTCTAGTGGTGGCCCAGTGGCTTCCACTCTGTGGCATCAGCCCCAGAGGGTGAGCAATTTGTCGCTGCCCATGTCACCATGACAGCTCTGGGTCACCTTGAGATCTCCTCCAGGCCCATGATAGACAAGCTGGGCCCTAACTTCACTAGGCCGTATGCAACAAGAACAGTGTTACTCACCGCAGGTAAAGTTTTGATATTGTGCAGGGCATTCTGAGCTTCAAGTGCAGCTTTCCTCGTGTAAAATGTGACAAAACAACACCCTGTAAAGAACAACAACAAAACAAGAATGTAAAAGGCCGCAAATTAAAATTTAAATTAAATAAAAGACAATGCACAAAAGTCATTTGCCTTGCAGACATCAGTCTGCACAAAACAATTTAAATGATTTAGTTCACGCTCCATACACCACCCCCCCCCCCACCCCACCCCACCCACCACTCAAAAACCAGACTTCATTTGAAGCCATGCCAGTGTGTGCAGGGAGCAATTAGATTTCGATGATTCATCCATTATGTCTTATTTAAATGATTAAAGACTAAGTGAGATTAGATGGATTTAATATCCGGCAGCTCTGAATATTCTCGAAGCTTGATGCACAAGCATATCCATGTTCGCAAGCAATTACCATTCCACAATTACAGTCTCTCAAGCAGGATTACAAATGAAAATATTACAATCCTCAAAACATAATAAGCATGAAAAAAAATAAACACAGATGATGTGAATGCGGCATAAAAACTGTAGACGCTGTGATCGTGGTAAAAAAAAAAATGCAGAAATGCTGGAGGAACTCAGCAGGTCTCGCAGTCCCCATAGGAGGGGAAGACAGACAATCAGCATTTTGGGCCTGAACTCTTCTTCAAGGCCTGAAACCGGTATATACCTTTAAGGTCCCCCCCCCCCACCCCCCTCCCCGCATTGGACACTGCAAGACCTGCTGAGTTCCTTCCGTGTTTTTACCACGATGTGGCCTGGTGGAGAGGATAAGAGTTTGAGGGAGAGGTTGGACAAATTTGAGCTGTTTTCTCTGGAGCTTCAGAGGTTAAGGGAAGACTTGATTGAAGTTTATGAAATGATGAGAGGCATTGATTCCGACTGTGTACAATCTGAATCTCCTCCCTATGGTTAAAGTGTCACACACTGGCAGCCATCCTTAACTTTTTTTCTGCTGAGGGACCCCCCAAGGTCTCCGCTCAAAGTTTATGGCCCTTTTCCCTGTGAAGCAGTCAATTTTAGTTGCTTTCTTCCATACTTCTCTCCTACATAGAATCCAGGTGCCCTGGTCTACAGTGGTAACAGGTTAATTGGTCACATGGGTGTATTTGGGTGGCGCGTGCTGGTGGACTGGAAGGCTTTCTCTCTAAATTCTTATTTTTTTTTTCACTAGATATCAAACACAGTCACTCAACTTTTGATCGTCCTGACCCTTTGGACTTTCTCAGCCAAATAAATGACAAAGCCAATTGTCGCCTTCCCAGTGGCATCCACACACAGAATTCAGCGCGTACAATGTTCACATTAAACAGGAAAAAGTAAACATGTACCAACTGGATAGCTGCTCTCCAGAGAGGTGAAGGGAACAGGCCACAGACATTTGATAAACAGATCTGACAAATGCACGGGAGGTCTCTGATACTCCAAAGTACTTTGTAATAATGTGCAAGGCCTTCTGAGAATTTGGACCTCGAGCAGAACAAATTAAAAAAAACAAAAGAACAATATTAATCAGACCAGAGAAAATTACTGCTGTGTTTCTGGGCATTATACTCGCATTGATGCATTTTGCTGTTGCAGAACCCTTGATGCCTGTCCCTAGAGGGCAGCTTCACTGTCGTGGGAAAATCCTGCACAATCAATTGGACCTCAGTTTAACAGAGAAACACCCAATCTCCAGCTGCAGCATTTTCATCCCCAGAGTCTCAAACTCCAGCAAATTTATAGCCAGGGCTGACTGAAAGATCAATGGGCGCGCATCTGCTATTAATTCTCAATGAGCCGTCCTCTAATGGGGAGCATGCGAAGGATGTGGCCTGGTGGGGGTATCCGCAGAAACGCAGCAGAATGAAGTTGCCGAAAGCTCTGGCTGACGAGCAGGAATCAAGTTTACTTGAGTGGCAGCAAAGCACAAAGCAAACGACTCGTTTCTTAATTTCCCAGAATCTTTTTGTCATCTGCGAGGAACAGGACCAGTGCAGAGACAGGCCCTTTGGTAAACAAACTAACCCCAATTTCCAGCATTTGGCCGGTATCCAGATTCAAGTCAGGAGAGGAATGGAGTACATCTGCCTGTCTACAGACTTATTTATCGTCGCTCACACAGAAATAAAGCAAGGAGCATAGTTTTGCATGTGAGGCAGGTTGTAAGAAAGCCATTTTGTATTTAAGAAGATTAAGGGTCAAACTGGGATTCTTGCAGTGTAAAGAAGAACCTTGGCAGGTCATGTAGCATCTATGAGAAGTGAAGAGTACCCAACACTTCATGCCTGAGCTCTTCACATCACATTCCCAAGGAAAGGCTCAGGCCCAAAATGTCAAATTTCCTTTTACTCCCCAAGGACCTGCACGGGACCCCAGTGTCTGCAGATTTTCGATTTAACTCCAAAATGGCTTCCCGCCACTCCAGAGCTGCTCGCCAATCGGGAGCGGATGAGAGTCATCACAACATCAGACCCAGTCTGGGTACGAGCCGTGGTGGCTGCTGTAACCGTCCTGGCTCTGGTACTTGGCTTCAACAATGCGGACGGCACCATCCAGGGTGAAGCAGCCAACCTGACTGGCAATCATCCGCTACCCTAACCCCTATGCTTCTTCCACTGGACCAAAGTGGCTGAAGATTGCACCAGGTGAGCTTTGAGGCTAGCAGCTCCCAAATCTGCGATCCAATCAGGACTTGTGCAGCAGGGACATGGGAATGGCATCCTCTCCTGTTACATGCTAGACATTTCTTAAATGCCTCCACTGTTGTAAGTGGCAGCCCTGGCCACTTCAGGGGAGCACAATGAAAGAAAGTGGGATACATTATGGGCATCCATGTTGTGACCTGAGGTGAGAACGGTTTCAGGAAGGATGGTGAGCATTGAATCAGCTTGCTACAAACACAGCAGTTCACCTTTCCTTGTATTAAAATCTATTGCCCAGTGTAAGCCATAATACAGTAAAACGCCTGTTACCCAGAATTCAGGAAACTGGCAAAAAAAAGTTGAAGAAAATAAATAATTACAAATTAGAAATAATTAAAAATTTACATAAAAGTTTAATTTGCAAAAGTCAATGTTCTCTGAGGTACCGTAACACATCAACCTTTGATGAAGATGGGAGCAAATATTCAGCCAGCGGAGGGAGGGCCTTAGTCGGGCTTTGCTCGTAGCAGCTGCTTGAGAAAGTTGTGTGAAACCACAATGGCATCGCCCAGGATGAAGAGCCGGTTGATGCCGCTTGCTGTTGGGGTAACTCTCTTAAAAGGTCACCTTATCCCCCTGGTTAGTAAAAGCCTTTATTAGTATATTATTAGGTCTATTAGTCAGGCTTTATCTGTAAACTTTTTTGGGGAGGGGTGATAATTATCTCTAATGTTATTGTTCTTCTTTCGGGCGGCTCCGTGGAGGGGAAGGAACCCACAGATGCGACGACGGTTAAACGTTTTCAACAAGTGCGACTGAAAATAACGTAAAATGCTTTAAGGTTTACATGAATGAAGTTTATTCAGTGCCAAGTACAATGCAGTACTTTTGTCTTTTAAACCATTTATTCTTTATGCAGGTGTATTTGTTAGGCTTTGTGAATCTCAAACAAAGCTGGAAAACTTGCTTATCCAACATCTCCCAATCCCTGTTGGTGCCGGAAACCAGGGGTTTTGCTGCATATCATTATTTCTTCATTGTGGGTCAAAATCCTGGAACTCCCTGCCCAACACTCTCCAGCTGACGGCCAACCCCAGTGGAAATGGTGTCATGACCCCCTTCCTGAAGCCACAGGGATGGCCAATAAAGACAGCCCTTGCTTCATCCAATCCACCATTAAAAGACATGGAAAGAATTTTTTTTGTTTAAATGGTGCAAAATTGAAACGCCGTGAATCACAAAAGCCTGTTTGTAGGTGTAGAAAGTAATTAAGAAGGCATTAAGAGGAATTAAGTTTAAGAGCAGGAAGGTTCTGGTCCAAATCCAACCGTTCAGACCTCTGCTGAGGCCATGCTTGGAAAACTGCGTGCAGTACTGGTCTCATCACTTGTGAAAGGGTACATTGGCTTTCAAGGGGTGCAGAGGAGGTTTGCTAGGCTGAGTCTGGAGGTGGTTTATCTTATGAGCAGATTGAGTAGCGAAGGACTATAGAGTTTAGAAGGATGGGGGAGTTGGATTTTATAGAAATATTTCAATTATGTAAGGAATAGAGAATAGAGATTTGTCCAAACAAATCTGCTGGATGAATTCAAAAGGTCTAGCAGTATCAGTGGGAGCTCCTAGACCCAGCAACCCATCTGTTACAGCGCCAGTGACTGGGGTTCAAATCTGGTGCTTTCGGTGAGGAGTTTGTACGTTCTCGCCATGTCTGCGAGGGTTTCCTCCGGGTGCTCTCATTTCTTCCCACTGTTCAAACCATGCCTGGGTTGGATGTTAATTGGGTGTAATTGGCCAGCATGGGCTCGTGGGCCAAAAGGGTCTGTTACCGGGTTGTATATCTAAAACAAGAAAATGTTTGAAACCCACTGTTTTAATCGTACCTAATTGACTCATTGATGGTTTCATAACTCCAAAGGAAATGGGTCAATGACAATTTTTCTCAAACAAAATATTTCAGTAACAATTGGGTCTAGAGCAGTGATTCTCAACCATTCCCTTCCACTCACATCCCACCTTAAGCAATCCCTTACTGATCACAGAGTACCGATGGCACAGGGATTACTTAAAGTGGTATGTGAGTGGAAAGAAAAAGGTTGCCTCAGTAGAGTTAGCCTCAGTGAATATATTTAAGACACAGATTTTTGAAGAATTGGAGAATTAAGGTTGCGGGAAACTGGAACTTGAGTCCATAGCCATATTAGCCATGATCTTATTGAATGGCGGAGCATGCTGGACGTGACAATTGATAGGCACCAGCTCCGACTCCTTACGCCAGGCCAAAGACAATACTCCCTGCATCTCTGAGAACTATGATTGCCATGGAAGGGTGCCTTTGCACAGACATCAGTGGCTCAGGTTGAGTGTCCAAGAAAAAGATAAATGTGCAAGTCTGTGGATTCAGAGTCAGGAAACAGATGCTACCAAGCACAAATTATGGACTCGGATGAAAGTGTGGCACAACATGATTATTATTACTTCTGTAAAGCCTCTATCCAATCTTGTGTTCAATGTGATGCCATACTAATCTGCAACTTATTGCTCAGTAGCAATGAATGCCATCTGGATCTTGAGCAGCGACCACAAACCACAGCTGCTAAAAATCCTGACAACACATTCCCCAGCCAAAGAAATCACTGTTGAATATTACTAGATCTTCCAGTTAGTCTCATGGTTTGAGATGATTCACAGAAAGGGTTTTCACCAGATTGTGGGCAGTTCTGGTCTCCAAATTAGAGGAAAGATATCAATAAGGTAGAGAGGGTGCAGAGAAGATTTACTAAAATGTTGCCTGGATTGCAGTATCTAGAATACAGAGAAAGATTGAGTAGACTGGGTCTTTATTCATTGGAGCGCAGAAGGTTGAGGGGGGATTTGATAGAGGTGTATAAAATTATGAGGGGGCTAGTTAGAGTAGATGTGAATAGGCTCTTCCCCTTGAGGGTAGGTGAGATTGGAACGAGGGGTCATAAGGTAAGGATTTGGGGGCAGAGCTTTAGAAGTAACACAAGAGGAAGCTTCTTCACTCAGAGAGTGGCGGCTGAGTGGAATGACTTTCAGGAAGAGTTGGTTGAAGCAGGGTCAATTTGTCATTTAGAGAGTTGGGTGAGTACATGGATGTGAGGGGGTTGGAGGATTATGGGCAGGGAGCAGGTAGGTGGAACTTAAATTGGTGTGGACTAGAAGGGCCAATATGCCGCATTGTAATTGTTACATGGTGAAGAGGAATGATGGGGTGGTGGTGCTTTTTGACTCTTCTGAAGTTTTGTGCTTTTTTAAATTAAATGAAACTCAAACCCTTGTTGTGGGTCCAGCTCCTGATGAACTGTAGAGAGTCGATTACTCTGGTACTCGGCAGGGAACATGGTTTCCAGTCTGCTTAATTAATTCCAACTCTGACGGTATTGTGGAGCTGCACTTGGGCTTAAGGCATTGACAAGGCATCAAAGGCGGAGACAGAGTGAGAAGATGGACCGCAGCCGAACAGGGCCACTAGTCTCCTGATTGGGATTTTGGAACATGAGGACTTAAATATTGGCTGAGTTCTCCAGAGAGAGGCTTGCTGCCTAAACATACCAATGTACCATTGGGAAAGATAATCAAAGAGAAAGGTGGTGATGCCCACTGACCTAGCTAAAAAGAAATCAAGTTTCTTGTCAGCCAATCCGACGAAACAGTGATCTCTGGTCCTTGGTGCAAAACATGGAGACACACAACCCGACATAAAACACATGCAGACAAACAGCACATACACAGGATAAGTATTCATATGTACAAATAAATAAATACTCTTTTATGACCATGAGAGTCTCAGATGGTTAGTGTAAGCCTTTCCTTTCGTCGTTCAACAGAAATGAGATGAGAGTTTATTGTTGTATCTAATGCACCAAAACTCTTGTTTACACACAGGTTGTAAAGCAGAGGGGACAACATTACAGGATGGCAACCAAGGCACCGGACCCACGATGGGCTCAACAGCAGAAGGACCTGCACAGGCCTTACTGGCGAAGGCCCCACATTGGCTCATGGGAGCTGGTATTCGAGAGGGCACTGAGGGCAAGGAGGGCTCTCGAAGGGCCTCAGGCTTCCTGATTGTGTCAAAGGTTTGGACCTGGAGCTTGGGTTGTCAATGAATCGAACAGGAGTCCATGCAGCAACAGAGAGAGCTGGAGGTGAATCTATAGACACTCCACGACTCTGATTCTTTATCTCTTTCTGTGAGGGGCAGCGGGTGATATCAATGACGACTCTTTTACTGCCTTATGGCAGGCAGAAGGCAATTTCATGTAATATTACATGTTCAGTACTATTACATGTCAATAAAGGAATCTTGGTATTCTCACCACAATAGTAAAAAAAAAACTCTATGCCACGACAGTAAATAGAGATAATAAACGTGGAAGGATGGATAAATAAATAATTATTCACTTTGCTGTTAGTGCAAGAAAAAAAAGAAATTTTAGCCATCTGGACAGGCCTTTTAGCTAGCTCGTAGTAGTTTATGGTTAGCATGGTACTGCAAAGATAAAGAAGCCTGATTGAAAGAGTATATTTCATTACCCAAGAATGCCCCTTATTTTTCAACCAATTAAGTACTTTAGGAAATGAAGCAGCTAATTTACTCACAAGGTTCTATGAACAGCAGTGGGATAATGAGTACATAATCGGTCTCTCTAAAAATGATTGAGGGATAAATCTCAGCAGGGACACAAGAGTGAACTCACCTATAGATATTCTTTGAAATAGTGTCGTCATCGTAAGAGTTTTACAGCGCGGAAACAGGCTGTTCACCCCATCTTGTCCATGCTGACCATGTTGTCTAAGCCAGAACCATTTTCCTCATATGACTCTATTCTAAACCAGTGGATTTAAAACTTTTTCTTTTCACTCACATACCATTTTAAGTGATCCCTATGACAATAGGTGCTCTGTGATTAGTAAGGGATTGCTTAAGGTGGGATGTGGGTGGAAAGAAAACATTTGAAAACCACTGTACCCAATTGACTCGTTATGTGCACAGTTTCATAACTCCAAAGGAAATGGGCCCTATGACAATGTTTCTCAAGCCAAATATTTCAGTGATCCCTAACTAATCACAGAGCACCAATGGCACAGGGATTACCTAAGGTGGTATGTGAGTGGAAAGAAAATGTTTGAAAACCACTGCTCTAAACCCATTCTATCCGTGTACCTGTCCAAATGTATTTTAAACATCAAAATTGTACCCACATCCATCACTTCCTCTGACAGATTGTTCAATACACCCACCACCCTCTGTATGAAAAAGGTGCCCCTCAGATTCCTTTCAAAATCTTTCCCCTCTCATTTTGCCTTTCTCTGCCTTCCTGCTTCCAGTTTCTCGGGAAAAGACTGTGACCATTCATCTTATTAAATCTTGAATTAAAATTTTTTTTTAGACATACAGCACAGTAATAGGCCATTTTAGCTCATGAGTCTGCACCACCCAATTAAAGTACACATCCCCGTATGTTTCAAATGGTGAGAGGAAACCGGAACCCCAGGGGAAACCCACACAGACATGGGGAGAATGTACAAACTCCTTACAGACAGTGCGGGATTCAAACCCCGCTCCAGATCGCTGGCATTGTAAAGATGTTGCGCTCACTGCTATGTCAACTGTGCCACCCTTATCTCTGACCGTCATAAGACACAGGAGCAGAAATATAGGCTGTCCAACCCATTGAGTCTGCCCCACCATTTTATCATGAGCTGATCCATTTTCCAAACAGCCCCACTGCCCGGCCTCCATATAATCTTCGATGCCCTGGCTAATCAACAACCTATCAATCTTTGTCTTATATACACCCAATGACCTGGCCTCCACAACCTCCTGTGGCAACAAATTCCATAGATTTACAACCCACCGGCTGAAGAAATTCCTACACATTTTCTGTGGTTCAATTTCATGATTTTATACACATCTAAAAGGTCCCCTACACTCTAGGGAGAAAAGCTGCAGCTTATCCAGTCTCTCCCTTAAACTCTATCCCCAAAGTCCTTGTAATATTCTTGGGCAAGTCTTCTCTGAACATTTGGTCATCTCTCCGATAGCCAGGTAACCAGAACTGTGCCCAATACTCACATGGCCTCAATACCATCTTGTAATGTGATAGCCGACTTTTGTGTGGACTGCCTTGACCAATGAAGGCAAGGCTGCAAATCCCTTCTTCACCGTGCTGAACTATATGCCTGTACCCATGCTCTAGGGCCCTGTCATTTACAGTGCAAGTCCTGCTCTGGTTCAACTCCCAAGCATGTAACACCATTTCCTTGTCCCACAATTTTTCATTTTGCTAAATCCACAGTCCAGGCAAAATCAGCAGTTTCTGAATTAATTCTTGGCTTCATTTTCATTTTTAAATTGCATTTACTTTTTAAAAAAATTAGATGTACAGTGCGATAACAGGCCCTTCCAGCCCGTGAGTTCGCACTGCCCAAATACCCCAATTAACCTACAACCCCCCTCCTGCATGTTTTGAAGAGTGGGAGGAAACCCATGCAGACATGGGGAAATTGTACAAACTCCTTTTAGGCAGAGCCGGATTCAAACCCTGATCACTGGCGCTGTAACAGCATTGGGCTAACTCCAACGGAACTTTGTAAATTGCAGCCAAAGTTCATAACTTTCAGACGTAATGTTGGAACAACGGGAATTCATATTCACCACAAAAGCACCTTCACCAAGCTAACAAAGGAAATGAAAACTTAAATGTTTTTAGCAAACGTACAAATGATTCACCTACATAGAAAGTCTTAGCCTAATCTGATGCAGGTGCCCTGAGATAGCGAGAAAACCGCTTTAGCCCCTGCTGTTTTGCACATTGTTTCATTCTCCGCCTTTCTCTCTCACATGAACGTCTTACCCTGGGTTACTGGCTCCAAGGTGTAATCCGTCCTCTGACGCCACTGAACCCAAAGTTATGCGCTGAAAGGGCCGTTGCATGCAGCAGAAAGTGTCATGGCAACCAAGTCAGAGAGGCAAGAAAAAAACTAAACTTTCACCTCAATGTGCGATGCCCTCTAGGTTCAAACAGCAGAATCCTAGTGAAACCAGCAATCAAAACCACTCTTTTTCAACACTCTCCAATCCCTGAAAATAACTGGGGGCGACCATCTCAACCTCTCACAGAGAGAGAGGCACTTTCAATTATACAATCTTAATTGATTTTGTTTCGCTAATGTGAACCAGATCAGGATCTATTAAGTACAGTAGGGGCTTACCAGGTTTAATACATGCATTTACCATCCAGCTTAATATGTTGGTTTTCTCTCAAAGCATCTCACAAAATGCATTACTTTCAGATAAAGTCTGTGGCTATTTGGTACCAATAATGGAGCATGAATCAGAACACAATCTATGGCCATTTAAAAAAAATAGAGATACAGCATCAAAACAGGTCATTCTGGCCCTTGAGCTCACACTGCCCAAATACCCTCCACATGACTAATTGACCCTCTTAGCCTGTATATCTTTGGAATGTGGGAGGAGAAACACATGTGGACATGGGGAGAACGTACAAAGTCCTTACTGAAGCAGCAAATTTAAACCCTGGTCGCTGGTGCTGTCACTGGGTGGCACTAACCGCTGCTAACCTGTTGCGGGAGGAATGTTGCTGAGAGCATCAGTGAAGCTGGCACTGGGACAGCCCACTGAGATGGACGAAGACACACATTAGATGCAACGGCAACGGTTGATCTGATGCTCAGCCCATCTGACACTGCCTCCTTCGTGCCTTCGAGTCTCAGTGTGGGTGTTATCGGAGTCTTGTTCAGGTGGAGGTTTTGAACACTCAACGTCCAAAATTTAAGGCAAGTGCTGCAAATGGCCCCAGGCAGAGGGCAGATGAATGGATAATTTGCCTGCCAATTAAGATTTTCGGCTACATCATTCTAAATGATTGATGCACTCAATTTCCACTTGTCTATCCTGTGCATTTTTTTTCCTGCAGAAATGACTGCTTTTTGGGTGGGGGGGGGGGGGGGAGTTGGTGTAATTTTTGTTTCCTCTGCCTTTTAAATGTTTTGCTCACGGAAGAATTTTGACCGCGTCACACCACAAATTGGTTGCTGTGAGCCAAGTCTCCCACCGTGCACTAAGATGAACCTTTACCTCCAGCAATTCTTTATCTGCTCGTGAATCTTTAGCTGCCGCTCTTCTTTTCAGAAACTTGCAGAAACTTGGGTGCCTGATGAATCCTTTGTAGTTCTGGTGAGAGGGGAATTACCTGAAACTGCGCTATTGTTCTGTACAAGAGAAGCCAAAGCCAGTAACAACTGAGAGCTCGATTCTACATTGGCTACTGCGCAAAAAGTAAACTGTTGGAGGAACTCGTAATGGGTTCAACAGCTTCTGTGGAAGCAAAGGGAGAGGTGATGTTTTGGACGGTACGCAAAAGTGCTGGAGAAATTCAGCAGGTCACGCTGCACCTATCGGAAGTAAAACAGTCAACGATTCGGGCCTGAGCCATTCATTGGGAATGCAGATGCCAGAATAAAAGGTGGGGGGGGGGGGGGGGAAGCATATGCTAACAGGTACAGGAGGGAGGATAGAAGAGAAAGAAAGCTGGAAAGTGATAGGAAGACAGAGGGCTCAGCAAAATTGCCCTCTGATCGAAGGAAGAGAAAGGGATAGGGAGCTGGAAGAAGGTAGATAGAGGAGTAGTGGGGGGGAGAGGGTTAATGAAATTGGAAGGCATTATTGATGCCGTCTGTTTGAAGAGGGCCGAGATGGAACATCAGTTGCTGTTCCTCACTTTTGCTCTGCATGTTGGATTTGGATCGAACATGGAAGCAGTGATTGATGGGGTGAAATGAGGAGAATTTTGTCCACCATTGTCATGAATGTCAAAAGGTGAATTGGTCCCTCCAGCATTATCTTACACCTCGCTCATTTTAATTAACTGCAGATATGAACACTCAACATCTTTGAGCAACAGAGGTTTTATTGGAAATTTGCCAGTGAGAAGCTGGCCAAGCAATATTAAAAAAAATCCCAGCTTGCTATTTTTAATTTCTGATTATTCGTGTTTCTTCATGGCACGTAGATTAGTTAAATGGCTGGTTGCTTGGGGCACTAAAGACAGTGTTCATGTACTGACAATGCAGTGCTGTTCAGAAATAGCTTCTTTGCATGGCATAAATGAAGCCATTTGTTCTTACAGGTCAGCACAACATTGAGGGCCGAAAAGCCTGTACTGTGCATTATTCTATGTTCTAGGAGGGGGCCATTCAGCCCATCAAGCCTGTTCTGGGCCCAGAGAGAAGTCTTCCCATCAGCCCTTTACCCGCTCCTCCAAACGCCTCACAGTCTTTAAAAACTATTCGAAATTCAGTTATATGTGCAATTTCTAAACAATAAGTCTAGCTAAAGGAAGCTCCATAGGCACATTTTTTCATGGTGGGGAGAGGGGTAAATACTCAGAAGCATTGTTGAAAGTGAAGATGAACAATTGCAGAGTTGTTTGAATCGTAAACTCTGTGAAGATCGGTGCATTGATCAGGTTGTCTACCCCTCAATAATTAAATTAGAGGTAAAAACTCAACGCTGGAGAAACTCAGCAGGTCAAACAGGGCTCTTTATAGAGCAATGATAAAGATACAAAACCAATAATTTGGGCTTGAGCCCTTCATCAAGGTATGACATTAGAGGCTTTGCACAATAAATATCAGTGTAGTGTCATGGATCATACAGCGTGGATAAAAGCCCTTTAGGCCTTACTTGTCCATGCCAACTAAATTCTTATCTGGGCTACTCCCATTTGCCCATGTTCCCTACCCACGTACCTATCGAGATGTCGTAATTTTATGCTGCTCTACAGCTTCTCTGCCAGCTCGGTTCCATACCCACATCACCCTCCAGGTCAAACAAGTTGCCCCTCGTGCACTTTAATCCTTCCCTTCGCACATTAAATATTTTCCCTCTAGTTTTTAGGCTGCCCTACTCTCGGGAAAAGACCTTATCTATTTTATAAACTTCTATAAGATTCCCCCTTAACCTCAGGTGTCTCAGGGAAGTAGGTTCCATCCCTATCCTTATTCCTCAACTCTCCAGTAACGTCCCAATGAATGTTTATTGTGCCCTTTCCCAGCTGGATGACATGGTTCCTACAGCAGACCAATTAGATCTGCACCCAATATTCGAAATACGCCTTACCAATGTGAAATGCCACCCCAACTCCTGTGGTCAATAGTCCATGACCTCTCCATTGCTGGTTCTTTCACTAGTATACATTGGATCAAGTTCACCAAAGACACAGGCATTGAAAATTGTGAAAAAGGTTGAACAAATAGAATGATTAAATGCTTAAATTGACGGGTAAAATGCCAGAGCAGACTGAAGTGGGCAAGGCCACCATTACGTCAACAGGAGCACGAATGAGAACGACCTGTCCGGGTGTATAACAGTTTGATATGGTTGCTGCAAAGAAATGGATCTGCAGTCAATCCACGGAACCATAAGAATGACAGAGAGGATCACTGGAGTCTCCCTCACCCCATTGATGTGATCTACCCGGATCGCTGTCTGAAGAGGGTGCGCAAAATCTTTGAGGACCCCTTCCACCCTGCACACAGCAGCTTTCAGCTGCTCCCGTCGGGGAAGAGATACAGGAGGATCAGAGCCAGCACCACCAGGCTGAGGAACATCTTCTTCCCACAGGCAGTGAGAACGCTGAACGACCAAAGGAAGTGCTCACCCTAACCATCCAAGACTCTCATGTGTACGAAACAATACTTATTTATTTACTTGTATAGATGAGTGTTTGTCCTGCATACGTACGTTATGTCTGGTTGCTTGTACGCTGTACACGAGCAACCAGATGACAATAAACTTGATTTAAAGGATCCCGACCACCAGGCCATGTCCTCTTATTCAGCAAGGTGGTACAGGAGCCTGAAGGCGAACACCCAGTGGTACAAAATCAGCTTCCTCCCCTCTGCCATCAGATTTCTGAATGGACAATGAACCACAGACACTACCTTACTTCTCTTTTTTTTGCACTAATTTTTAAGAATTGCAATTTATAGCAATTTTCCATCTGTGATACTGCTGCAAAACTACAAATTTTGTGACACTTGTTCATGACAATAAATTCTAATTCTGAAATGAGCCCCAGCCTGCAAATGAGCATTGTACAGTGCTTCACTGCTAAAATCATCTTTCTATTGCAGCCATAAAAGCAAAAATCTGAACTTCAATAAATGAGCAAAGGCCGAATTAATAAAGCCTGGTATATAAATGGTCTTGTCTTTCCAGTTTCCACATTGATCTGGAACGACATGCTGCCATTATTTTTAAGTCATTCCTACAATGGTTGAAAATTGGCTTTGAGAGAGCACCATTAATTTTAAGATTGCATATAAGTGTCATAACCAACCAGAGTGGAGAAGACCGGGTAATTCCCCTGACGATCAGTCTTGGCGATCATCCTCATGATAAGTGACAGATTGATTTTATCTGCACAATCTGTACACAACTATCCTCCAATTCAGCCACTCTCAACCATTTTTTTTTGGCTATCCCTCCCCTTTGGAGTCTGCTCAATCTTTATGGGCCCCCTTCCCTGTAAAGCCGTCAAGTCTTGGTTTCTTCTGTATTTCTCTCCGACCGAAAATCATAGATGTTTTCTTTTCAATTCATGTAACATGAATAAGGTTACGGTCCCCCCAGGGTGGAACAGTTGGCGCAGTGGTTAGTGCCATGCCTTTACAGCGCCATCGTTCGGGACCGGGGTTTGAAACTTGCGCTGACTGTTCCCCCCCGTGTCTGCGTGGGTTTTCTCCGGGTGCTCTGTTTTCCTCCCACCATCCAAAATGTACCAGGGGTTTAGGTTAATTGGGCAGCATGGGTTCCTGGGCTGAAATAGCCTGAAACCGTGTTGTATGGCTAAATTTTCAAAAAATTTAAATTCAAGCAATAGCTTTCTCTTTGGAAAACAACAATGCTTTTGTTGGGAGAAGTTGCTATTGCCTCTACCCTTTACAGTCAGAGAGATGTAACTTAGCACCCCAAGAGATGACATATGTAGGGTCATAAGGCATTCCTCTACCTCCTCGTCATGGACAGATTGAGATATGACAATGAATATTCCAATTTTTAATGAGTGGGGGGGGGGGGGAGGAAGTCAAAGCTAAGATTTTCACCTGCTCAAGATCAAGGGTAAGATGTCCCAAGAAAATATCTCAGTGACAAAGCATTTTTCTTTTAAATTTATACATTCTTTTAGATGTGGCTCTGATTTAATCTCCAACTGTAAGTGCCCAAGGTGATGGATAATCAACAACTTGAATCACTACAGTTCTTCTGAGGAAGGAGCTATTGGGTCGGTAGCTCCAGCAATGGGAAAGGAAGATCATTGAGTGTTGGACTGTGAGCCTGCTGCAGAAGTGGACGTGAGGCCTAGAATCAGGGCAGCATGTGGGGTTAATGGAGGAAGGGTGGTTGCTGGTCAGCATGGATCATGGGGTTGAATGGGCTGTTTCTGTGCTGTACCTCTCAATGACGCCATGAGCAGGAACTTGGAAGGGAACTTTCCACTAGTGATGTCCATGCGACTGCTTCCCTTGACAATTAAGGTGTAGGTTTGGAAAACACTGCATAATTAACTCCATTGTTTCCTCAACTCCACCTACCCAGGAGTCCAAATGACACCACAAATGGTGCTTCATTGAAAACATTTTGGCCAACATCCAGACAAGTAGGGCCCTTTGTCAGGAATAAGATTTTAAAAATCATGAGAATAAGCCAGGAGAGATCAGCCTGTTTTTGTCTTATTCGTGAAGAAGAGCCGTGACCTGTTGAGTTCCTTCAGCACCTTTGCATATTGTATCCAACATCCGCGTCTGCAGAATTTCCTGCTTAATACCAAGGGAAGCAAAGTTCTCAAAACACGGGTAAGGAACCTTGGTAGCTTTCCAAAGTGGTCCCAATGAAGCGTTGCATTCTATGCTTCAACTGTACAGTTGATCTATCTGTACAGCAAGCCTCAACACTTAACAAGAAGCAGAATCCTTTGCTGTCATCCACACAGTGATCCTTTGGATCTGCAAGTGGTCATTACTTTGTGGCTGAAATCAGGCACTGGTGAAAAATGGTATCATCCTCTCATCTAATTACCACATGACTCCAATAAACCTCATCAATCAATGCTAAATGGCCCTGCATCCTGGGTAATGTAATAACTTCAAACAATTGCTGCTGAGCTGCAGTCAAAACAGATAAAATATTTGTTTATATGAATAGTGGTAATTTTTAGGTCAGTGTATATTGGTTTCTAGGGGGGAGGAAAAACTGAATAAAGACTTTTATTTTAACATTTTATGAATCATACCTGTGCCATATTATTGTCAAGGTCATCATCAAGGATCCACACCACCCGGCCCACGCACCGTTCTCGCTGCTGCCATCAGGAAAGAGGTGGAGGAGCCACAAGACTCGCACCCACCAGGTTCAGGAACAGCTGCTCCCCCTCCCCCATCCGACTCCTCAATGACAAACTCAATCAGGGACTCATTTAAGGACTCTGATCTTTGCACTTCATTGGGTTTTTTTTCCTCCATATTACAGTAAATTTATTTACACTCATTTTTAAAAATTTACATTTTTAAAAAATAATTCAGACTTACAGCACAGTGACCGGCCATTTTGGCCCACGAGGGTGTGCCACCCATTACACCCAATTGACCTACACCCCCTAGTATGTTTTCGAATGGTGGGAGGAAATCCACACAGACACGGGTAGAATGCACGAACTCCTTATGGACAGCGTGGGATTCCCAATCCCGATCACTGGTGCTGCAACAGCGTTGCAATAACCACTGCATTGAATGTGTACATTGCATAGTTTTTTTTATTGCTCTACCAATAAGTGATAATTCTGCTTTGCCTGCAGTAAAAAGAATCTCAGGGTTGTGTGCGATGTCATATATGTTCTCTAGCAATAAATCTGAATAAATAAATAGCTCATGGGACACGGCTGGATTGGTCCCTGTAAACTGTGGCAGAAGTAGGATAGTCTGGGATCAGAAAGAGAGAAGGTGAGCAGAAGGCCAGGGTCCCGAGGACCAGGATAGATGACCTGGCCCACGTAAAGGATGCCTTATGCTGTTAACAATCTCCTCGGCGGGGTCTCAATGAATACCTCTGCTAATTGGCTGTTCTTGGTTCAAGCTGTGTAATTTCACCATGGAGGTGGGAGGGGCCACAAACTATGAGCAGAATTCTAATAAAGGTTGAGAATGGCTGCTCTAGGTCATACTATGAGAGAGAGAGAGAGAGAGAGAGAGAGAGAGAGAGAGAGAGTGAGAGATAATGAATCATTCACACTAAGCCAGAGAAATGGTACTCTTGAAAACTTCCACAGGTGTACCGTGGAGAGAACTCAGGCTGGTTGCATGACTAACTGGTACAAATATCATGTGCCAATGCTCAGGTCAAGGAAAAACTCGAGAGAGTTGTTAACTCAGTCTGCAACATCCATAGGCACCAGTCTCCACTCCATTGAGGACATCTGTAAGAGGTGGTGTCTGAAGAAAGCGGCCTCTATCCTCAAAGACCCCACCACCCACCACTCTGCTACCATCGGGAAAAAGGAACAGGAGCACAAGGACAGCTTCTTCCTCTCTGCCATCTGATTCCTGAATGATCAATGAACCAAAGAAACTACCTTACTTTGACTTTTCGTGCACGATTTTTATTTATTTTTGTAAGGTAGTTTATATAAAAGTTTGCCCCGTGACGCTGCCGCAAAACAACGACTTTCATGACTTGTTCATGGCAATAAATTCCGATTTTGATTCTGTTGTCACACTCCAGAAAGTTTTTCATTCGACACAAAGCATTTCAGGAAACCCTTAAAACCCTTTTCGCGGACGCATTCCTTTTGGTTGTTGTAAAACGAAACTTCGCTCCAGTTAATGCACAATATCCAGGATTACGCTGGCTTTTGTAGTTTTACACAATTGTACTTGACGTAAAGGTTAAAAGTTTTTTAAAAAAAAACTTAGTTACATTTGTGCCCGTCTCGTTGTTTGCAGTGTTACCATTAGTCACCGAGATGTAATGTCATAATATCCACCCAGACTAACAACTGCTCATTACTCGACAAGATATAAAGGAAGTATGAGCACGAGAAATACTTTAAATGCTTTTTGTCTCTTTAAATATCGTTATGTATCTCTTTAAAGTTTGAGCTTCTTTATATGTGTTTTATATCTCTATCATACAGTAAATGCTTTGTTTATTCATTATTATGAAAGTCTTAATGCAAAGTTATGCAAAATGCTGATCCGTTTTATCAACATATTAAAACTACATAAAGCAGCAGCCAAAGAGTTGGATTTATTGGATTAAAGAGATCGAAATTCAGAATATCGTAGCTCATGCTTTTGGAAGATGAGGAAATATTAGAATAAGGAAAGTATCGTCTATACTTAATGCTGCAGTTAATATAATTGCATGCTTATGTACTCCACTGTACATTATGCATGGATATTCTGCATTCCTGTTGAAGTAATGGAAAGAAAATGATGTTCCTCCTAAGTGTCAGTACACTTGGTGCGAGTCAGTAAAAAACAACTTTATAATGGGCATTTCATCTCTGCACCAGCGCTTAGCGCAGGAGTTAAAACTCTGCCTCATTTACCCGTCGAGAGGCTGTTGACATCCTGCAGTGGAGGAGACAGAAAGTTGATTTCTGGGTTTTAGTTAAATGATAAAGCCTCAAAGATAACACTGAAACTGGAAGAGTGAAAATATTGATCTGCTGCATCCGGTGCTGCCTTTGTGGTTGTCTCTACATCGGAGAGACTGGACACAGACTGGGAGATGGCTTCGCTGAGCACCCTCACTCCGCATCAATGGCAGGGATCTCCTGGTGGCAGACCATTCCAATTCTGTGCCTCACTCCCATGCTCACATATCTGCCCATGGCCTCATGTACTATCCCACCAAGACCATGCGTAAATTGGAGGAACAACTCTTGCGTTTCCCTCCAACCAGATGGCATTAACGTCGACCTCCACTTTCTCCCTTCCTTCTCTTCCCCTCTGTCTTCTTTCCTCCAGCTCTCCACCCCCTTCCTTCTCCACTCACAGAGCCATCCCTCCTCTTGCTGCTTGCTGGTGTGCCCCTCCTCCCTTATCCACCTATTACCTCCTGCCTTTGGGACCGTGCTCCTCTCCTGCCCCTCCCCTCCACCATTTTGTTTGGGCACCTACCTACATTTGCTCATACCTTGATCAAGGGGATCATGGGTTATGTATCTTTGCGATATAAAGGACCCTGTTTGACCTGCTGAGTTTCTCCAGTGTTGTGCTTTTACTTCAACCACGGTGTCTGCAGACTTTCGTGTTTTCCTTCCTTTTACAGCTAACCCCTTTATGGCGGCAGTTGGGGAAGGAATGTTGATCAAGACATCTCTTAACTTTGCTGATATTCAATAATCCGGGTCATGTTCTTACTTCACATCAGTGGCACCACTTCAAAAGCTGTTTGTTGGCTGTAACGGGAATTGGGATGCTCAGGAACGAGGGAAAGAACTACATAAATAGAAGTATTTTGCTCTTTTCCAGGAGCTACAATGCTAGAACCAGGAACACTTGTCCATGTCTGAGGTGAATGATGGCCATGCCTGCATCTTCTCACAACAAGGAAGTAAGCCATTCAGCTCATCAACCAAACCACTCTCCCACCAATCCCATTCCCTGTGCTCTATTCTTTCATATACGTCCATGGGCACACCCCATTTCTCTCACCGCCCACCTGCACAGAGACAAATAGCCAAACATACTTTGGGATGTGGAAGGAAACCAGAGTGTTCTGGAGAATCTCGTGGCTGACCTCAACACCGCTCTACTTTCTGGCTCATCTGTCTTAATCCCCACCAATCCAAGTCTTAACTCCACCAAAGAACTGAGAAGCCAGTGCTCTTTGTCAAGTTCTGAATTTGTAGAACATTACAGTACAGAAAAAACAGCCCATTCAGCCCTTCTAGTCTGTGGCAAAGTATTATTGTACCTAGTCCCACTGACCTGCACCCAGTCCACATCCTCCCATCCATCTACCTGTCCACATTTTTCTTAAATGTTAAAATTGAGCCTGCATTCATCAATTCAGCTGGCATCTTGTTCCATTCTCCCAACACTTTTTGTACAAAGAAATTCCCTCTCATGTTTCCTCTGAACCTTTCCCCTTTCACCCCTAACCCATGTGCTCTGATTTGCACCTCATCTACCCTCAGTCGATAAAGTCAACTTGCATTTAATCTTTCTACATCCCTCATAATTTTGTACACCTTTATCAAACCTCCCCTCATTCTTATACACTCCAGGGAATAAAAACCTAACCTGTTTAACCTTTCCCTGTAACTCAGTTCTTCGAGTCCTGGCAATATCCAAATAAATTTCTGCCCTCTTTCGACCTTACTGTAGTTTGGTGACCAAAACAGCACACAATACTCCAAATATGGCCTCACCAATGTCTCGTACAACTTTACCATCACATCCCAATGTTGACACTCAATATTTTTATTTATGAAGGCCAATGTGCCAAAAGCTTTCTGAGACTTATCACATGGAGATAACATCTTGTTAGCATTGATGCTAAAGAGATGCATGTTTCATTCCAGAGTAGGAAGGCCCAGGGACCAGTCCAGTGAACCCTTGTGTGATGCCCTCTATGATTTATATCGCATTGTTTTAGTAGAGGGGGAGGTGGCAAGTATGCTGTCGAATCCCATCAGGATTAACAGATCAAACAAAGCAGGTGCATGAATGCCTTCTGAAATGATCACAGCCTGGTTATTCACAAGGGCAAATGCAAGAAGGCAGTTCCTCATGTCCACTCTGCTGGAACAGGTGGTCCTAAACCCATGCCAAGTTAATGGACTATGGATGCAAGGAAATCATCCAAAATATTTCTATATATTTATTTTGAATTATATGTTTGAATATTTGTGTGATTATTGAATACTGTGTATTGTGTGCTCACCGTGGTCTGTAAAAATGGTCTGGTTGTTTATATATATTTATATATATATATATATATATTTATTTATATATTTATATATATATATCAGATAACATTGAACTTGAAATTGTTCTTCATGACAACCAATGGTATAAGCCAGACTATCATTAACACGTAGTAAACAGTCCTTGCAAGCAGCAGCAAGATCATCAATAGACAATAGACAATAGGAGCTGGAGTAGGCCATTTGGCCCGTCGGGCCAGCACCGCCATTTTAGATCATTAATCAATGTATTGTTAATGGGAGAACATAGCTGGATATTCAGGAATCCATCCAACTGTGGGAAAAATACATACATCTACAATCCTGTTATCCGTAAGATTCAAGATTATTTTATTGCCGTGTAATAAAACAGAAAATGCAATATTACACGAAATTTCATTTGGACTTTCGTAAGACAGACAAAGATGCTCCATCAGCAGAAATTGCCCTTACAGTCAGAGAAAGAGAAGCAAAAGAGAGCCCACCCAGCGTCCATGGATTCACCGTCAGTGCTCCTGCAACCGCACATCCTCCAGCCCAAACCATCAGCAATGCGTGCTCCAGTTGCACAGCTCTGACACAATCAGGAAGCCTCCAGAGCCCTCTCACATCCCGGTTCCAATGTCTGGTGCCCCTTCAGCCAGTCTCCAGCAGCCCTCATCCTACTTGGGTACCTTGCCCCGGCACCTCACATTGGCAAGACCCTTCCTTGCTCACCAAGCCTCGAAACTCCATAAATCTGAATAACAAGAACAGTAAAGCTTCGGGAAAGAGTTTAGGACAATATTTCTTTAATAATTGATTTGATTATTTCCAGGTAAATCGAGATATTGGCAGTGAGAATTGCTAAATAATTTTTTCCGAATATTCCTGCCTAGAAAACACACGCACACCAGAAATTTCAAAAGGACGATGCCACAACATGCAGTAGCACAAAGCTATCAGCAATTTTTTTAAATTTTTGAGTGTGGATGACAGTGGGAAGGGGGTAGGAGAGGAAGGATGAACCACAAAAACTGCAGATGCCGGGGTCTCGTACTGCCAAGTTGAAGCCATCTGCAAATGGGATGAACAACACCTTATGTTCTATCTCAGCAGGCTCCAAGCAGATGGCATCAATAACGGCTTCTCTAATATCTGTTAACCCCCTCCTTCTATCTTTCTTTCTTTCTCTCTCCCTCACCCCTGTCAGTACGTCATCGAAGACACGAGAGAGAAAAAAAACTGCATGGAGAGCATTCTGACCGGTTGCATCACTGTCTGGTACAGAGGTGCCAAGACTGAGGACAGGAAATAAACTGTACAGAGAGTGATGAACATGGCCTGCAACATCACAGGCACCAGTCTTCAGTCCATCGAGGACATCTGCTCGAGGTGGTGACCTAAGAAAGCAGCCTCTATCCTCCAGGGCCCCCACCACCAGGCCATGCCCCCTTCACTCTCCAGGAAAAAGGTACAGGAGCCTGACACAAGGTCAGCTTCTTCCCTGCTGCCATCAGATTCCTGAATGTTTGATGAACCTCAGACATGGCTTTACGCTGACTTTTTCTTGCACTAATGTTAAATTTATTTTTGTCAGATGTTTGCAATGTAACACTGCTGCAAAGCAATGAATTTTGTGGCCTGTTCATGGCAATAAATTCTGATTCCAATTCTGTCTCCCACCCTCCAGCTCCACACTCCCTTCCCTCCTTCTATCATAGAGCTCTCAGTTTGAGTGTCTTCTTCCCTTTCATGTGTATTCACCTATTATCTTCTACTCGATAGCCTGCCCGCGCTTCTCCCCATCCCCGGAACCTTTTTATTCAGATGTCCACCCGAAGATGGGGGTCAGGCCCAAAACATTTTCTACGGACGCAGCGCGCCCTGCTGAGTTCCTCTAGCACTTCTGTGGACTGTGTGAGGAGGGAAAGGGTGTGGGAGTATCCTGACAGGAATCTCAATCATTGCCCTTGCCTTGGGCAGGTGTGACTGCGCACTACCGGAGGACAAACATTCCTTCATTCATTGTCACAAAATGTGAACAAGCCTGCAGCGACGACAAGCAGGCCTGATTTATGGTGGAAAGAACCTGTACAGCACATTTTGTTTCAATATTTGATTTCCAACAATGAGCTTCTAATTTATTTAACTTCAGTTTTAATCGGATTTTGCCTGGTAAATCTTTCACGCACAGCCTTAAAAGAACAATCAACTGAGTAGATTCATTGGAGGATTTAATGGGCCATTCATTCAGACACCAAACAAAAAAGTGAAAAGAAACTGATATTTAATGATTTTTTTTTTATTAAATGGATCTAGGTGAACTTATAATTCAGCAGGGGTCAGAGTGGCTCTGAGTGAAGAGTTGGAGTTCCACCACTGTCACTTCAACCCACAGTCTAGACCAGTCATTCTCAACAGCAGGTGGGGGATGGGGGGAGAGGTGGGGGCAGAGCACATTTACAGGGGGAAGGGCTATGAACTGAAATCCTAAATATTTTTAATCTAATCAGGAGGAGAAAAATATGGAAGAAACCAACTGAACCTGAGCAGAGTTCTCAGGGGTCCATATGCAAAACAATGGGAATGGCTGATCTAGACCAACTGTCCTCTATAGTCCACTAGCGTACTAAGGGTGTGCAACACGGTCAGATGCACCAATCAACAAATGGATCAGGGGAAAATCCACAGGACCATAAGAGTGTAGAGATCACTGGAGTCTCCCTCCCTCCCACCGTCAACAAGATCTACCGGAATCATTGTCTGAAGAGGGCACACAAAATAGTTGAGGACCCCCTTCCACCCTGCACACAGCATCTTCCAGCTACTCCCGTCGGGAAAGAGATACAGGAGGATCAGAGCCAGCACCACCAGGCTGAGGAACAGCTTCTTCCCAAGGGGAGTGAGAATGATGAACGACCAAAGGAACTGCTCACATTAACCCTCCAAGACTCTCAAATGTACAATATATATTCATTTATTTGTATAAATAAATATGTCCTGCACAGGTATTGCCTCTCTGTGTGTTATGACTGGTTGGATGTCTGCCTGTTTTGCACTGAGCACCGGAGAACGCAGTTTCGTCTCGGGTTGTACTTGTGCAATCAGATGACCATAAACTTGACTTGACTTGAAAAAATTACTCAGAAGCTAAAACCAGAAATCTGAAATCTGAAAGAGAAACAGAAAACATCCCCTGGTAACATAGTCACCTCCTGATGGGAATTGGAAATGAATAAACTTCAGTTACTCAAAAGACCAAAGAAGCTTTTTATCTTTTTCTCACAGAAAAGAATGCTGGATGGATTTGATGCATGCTTAAAATCTTGAGGGGATTTTGTAAGAAAGACTTCCATTCATGTGGTCCCTTTCAGGATATTCCAAAGCATTTTTTCTTAAGAAGTATTGCAACCAATCAACATTTTGGACAATTTTGCAAACACTGAGGAAGTCTGCAGAGGCTGCGAAGGAGGGCAATGCACAGAAGTGCTGAAGAATCTCAGTGGGTCACACAGCATCCACAGGAAGTAAAACGTATCCAACCTTATGAGCACAGGCCTTTTGTCAGGTCCACAAACCCCACGATGACAACTACCGTATATACACTTATGTATGAGCCTTGTTTTTTTTGTATCAATTTTTCAGGTCAAATTTGGGGGCGGGTCAACTTTTACATGGGTCATACTTTTGACCTTGGGAAGTACCTGCGTCATTCAAGGCGTCGGAAGCTTGGATGGCTGGAACGAGGGGGTTAGTGTGCATTCAGGGTGTCAGGAGCTCGGATGGGCAGGGCAGTCAGAGCCAGAAATAGAGGTGGGGGGTGGGGGGGGGGGGGGTGGTTTGCCTTTTACACAAGTCATATTAAAAAAAAACGTGATATTTGGGCCAAAAAAGGGTGGGTTGAATATTACACGGGATCGACTATTTCATGAGTATATAAGGTAACTGTGAGGTGAGGAATATTTCCGACAGCTATCAGACTCTTGAACCTCCCCTCCGTACACTTATCATGGACTGCTTCAACTGTAAAAGCACTTTTACACAGCACCTTTTTTGCAACTGGTCACTGGGAATATTAATTAGCTATCTTTTTATTGCCTCTTAATTCAAATGGTTTACTAATATAGGTTTTCTTTGCAAGTACCTGTTTGGCTGCAACAAGTAGGAATTTCGGTGCCTTTGTGTATTACAAAATGTGTATTTTCTTCAGCAACATTTTGAACATACAGATTGGAGTGTGTTTGCTACGCATACAAACACAGATGATATTGACTTACATACCAACTCTGTCCCCGAGTCCATCAACAAGTGTGTGCATGGAGTGACATCACAAAAACAAATAAAATTCTTTGCTAATTAAAAGATATGGATGAACAGTGAGGTTCGCTGATAGATCGAACAGGAGTCTGTGTAGGCTGCACGGTCCGAGGAAGCACTGGTGGTGAATCCACAGACACTCAGTTACTCTTCCTCTCGTACTCCAAGAGTCACCGAGTGGCACTAATGGCAACTCTTTACCTTACTGCAGGCAAGAGGCGATTTCGTGTAAAATACATGTTCTGTACTATTACATGACAATAAAGGAACCTTCAATCTCTGACAGCAGAGCACTTCGCAGCATCAAGCAAGGTTCATTTGTTCTCATCTTTGGAGTGCCATGGATCTACTTTATACCAGAGTTTTCTCAACTGGCAAGAAATTTCAAGGCAGGTGAGAAAAAGCTTTAATTCAGCATGTTGTGAGTACATGGCTTATAATTCCTGAAAGAATAATGGCATCAAGTTTAACTGTATCATTCATAAAGGAAAAGATTTCTATTTCGTTGGCAGTAGCTGCGTGTTGGAAATGAGTAGAATGGTGATCAAAGTGCCAGCACAGATGTGATGGGCCAAATGGTCTTATCTTTCAAACAACAAGACGACAAACTCAAATGATTGAATGCCTATTCTTCACGGAGATGTTGATTACTGTAAGCTGGTTTTGCCATTGCTGGACTGTATGTGGAAGTCTCACCACCAGCCACATCATGAAGAAAGCACATCAGGGCTTTTACTTCATCAGGAGTTTGCAGAGGTTTGGCAGGCTTCAGAAACCTTGGAAAACTTCCGAAGATGTATCATGGAAATTGTGCTGACTGGCTGCATCACGGCCTGGCAAGTGGGCACCAGTGGGTGGAAAATCCTACAAAAGGTAGTTGGCACAACCCAGGACATCACAGGCCAAACCCTCCCTACCATCAAGAACATCTACAGGGAACGCTGCCGTTGGAGAGCAACAGCAACCATCAAGGACCCACACCACCCAGCACATGCCTTGTTCTCTCTGCTACCATCAGGAAAGAGGTATTGGTGCCACAAGACTCACAGCACCAGGTTCAGGAACAGCTGCTCCCCCTCCACCATCAGGCTCCTCAATGACAAACTCAATCAGGGGCTCGTTGGAGGACTCTAACTTTGCACTTTATTTTTATAGATTTTTTTTTCTGTATTACACAGTTTGTTTACATTTCTATCTTTTGTATACCTATCTTTTCTTGAGCACAGATAATTTGCACTCCAAGTAGAAATTCTGCCTGACCCGCAGAGGAAAAAGAATCTCACGGTTGTGTGTGATGCCATGTATGTACTCTGACAATAAATCTGAACTTTGAATTCACTCCATTATCTCAGCCCTCATTGCACGTCACCTGCGTCACTCACCTCCCCCAACATTTTAATCACAAGGAAAAGCTGGCAACAGGAAACTTTGGGTGAGAAATTGATCCATCCAATGGGACGAATAACATCTCTGGACCAGAAACGGAAGAAACACCACGGCCTTCCACGATGCAAACGAAATGCTAATATTTCCATTACAAGCAGGCAGTTGGCATTTTCTGGATGCTGTTATGTTTAGTGTACCTCACTAATTGGCAATTAATGAAGGTGATGAAACCTCCAAGGGATCCAGTTTGCCTTGATATCATTGGTATGCACAGCAGATGTAGAACTTAACCCACCAACGCTGCACCAAAAGCAACGAGCCACTCTTTCATTGACCAGCCCAAATGGGATTTGCCGAATCCATCTAGTGTTACTGGCTGATTTAGGTTAAAAAAAATCTATGACATGTCATTGCGTTATGCTTGAAAATTCTCTATAAAGGGCTGCTTTTGGAATTCAAGGACCGATGACTAAAGGCTCTTTGGCTCGATGCAGAAACATGCACCGACTTGGCCTCATGCTTTCCCTCTGACTAGGCCCTCTCCTGTTTACCTCTGTACATACTTTCTAAGTGGAGGATGTAACTATTTGTAGAGTATTGATTCTCAAATTGGCTCCAATCCAACACAATTGGGCTCCTACTGCAGGGTTGCAATGCTCTTCAATTCTTTCAGAACGAGTTTTTTTTTTCTAGTGAGCACGAATCCTTCTCTGGAGTGCATTTATCAGCCAGGGTAGGTTTGGAGGGCAGGGTGGTTGGAGGGAAGTGTGCGTGGGAGAGCTGCACACCAGACCAAGAAAGCAAACAACTCTGAACTTGCATCGGTTTGATAATCCCACAAACCAATAGCCCACATACCGAGGACTCATTTGTTAATTTGAAAAGTGCTTTAAAAGCAAAAACCATAAGTTGGAAACCTGAAATAAGAGTGGAGAGGCCATGTTGCAACACTACAAATCTTGGTGAGACCATGCTTGAATACTGTGTTCAGTTCTGGTCATCTCATTATAGGAAGGTTGTGGAAGCAATGGAGAGGGGGCAGAGGAGATTTACCAGATGTTGCCTGGATTGGAAAATGTCTTATGCGGCAAGGTTAGCAGAGCAAGGGATTTTCTCATTGATGCAAAGAAGGATGAGAGATGATTTAATAGAATATTCTGAGAGGTATAGATAAAGTGATAAAGTGGACAGCCAAGGCTAGGAGTAACATACACCAGAGGATCCACGGTAATGGGTTGTATACAGGAGGCAGATTGAAAACTTGCCCGAATGGTGTACCAACAGCAACCTTGCACTCAATGTCAATAAAACTAAGGTTGCTAATTGTTGACTTCGGAAAAGAAAAGCCAGAGGTGTACAATCCAGTGATCGCTGGGGGGGGTCAGAGGTGGAGAGGGTGAGCACATTTAAATTCTTGGGAGTCACTATCTCAGAGGATCTTTCCTGGACCCCACACACCAATGGCATCGTGAAGAAAGCACTCTACTTCTTCAGGAGTTTGTGGAGAAGGTTCAGTATGACACCAGAAATCCTGGGAAATTTCTACAGAGGCGTGGTGGAAAGTGTGCTGTCCGGCTGCACCACTGTCTGGTTTGTGGACACCAATACCCCTGAATGCAAAGCCCTCCAAAAGGTAGTGGACGCAGCCCAGGACATCATGATTGAGCAATCATCAAAGATCCTCCCCACCCAGCACACGCTCTGTTCTCATTGATGCCATCAGGAAAGAGGTATCGGTGCCATAAGACTCACACCACCAGGTTCAGAAACAGCTGCTACCCCTCCACCATCAGAATCCTCAACGACAAACTCAATCAAAGACTCATTTAAGGATTCCTACTTGTGCACTTCATTGATTTTCTTTTTTTATTCTCTCTGCATTGCAGTTTGTTTACATTCGTTATCTGTTTACAGATCTTTGTTTGTTTACATGTTTACGCTGTGTACAGTTTTCTTTTGCACCACCAATTGGTGGTGAATTTTTAGTGGTAATTTTTCCCACAGGAATGAGATGTACTCTGACAATAAATCTGATCTGTAGAAAGTGAAGGGAGGAAAGTTTAAGGGAGACATCAAGTAAGCTTTTTTCACACAGAGAGTTGGCTGGAATACCTTGGTGGTGGAGAATGGAACATTAAGGACGTTTAGGAGTCTGTTGGCTCAGGGATGAAAGAAAAATAAAGGGTTACAATGGAGGAACGGTTTACCTTTTCACTTTGGTAGGAATAGAAAGGTCTGCACAACATCGAGGGCCGAAGTTGGTTGTGCGAACCAGGTAAACGGGTAAAAATCAACAATGAGAACAAAATATTAGGCCTACTACTAAGAAATGTAAGTTATTTCCAACCAACCCTGAGGCTGCCCAACATGTTGAGTACTGTTAAAAATCCTGTTTCCCAGAATTCAAGCAACCGGCAAAAAAAAATTGGGTTAAAAAATATGGAAGTTTAAAATAGGCGCACCTCACCATCAGTTTGCCAATCCATGCAAACTGGAAAATTCGCTTATCCGGCATCTACTCATCCCCAATAGGTGCTGGATGCTACTTTTTAAAAAAACTGTGTTTCCATCATTTTACGGTGGCGAAAAAAAATGTTTTAGTTTCAAATATAATCCTTTGAGACCTCAGTATGATTCAAAAGCTGATTTGAACTGATAGGTCACATTGTAATAATTTACCACCCAAAAAATGTCAAAGGCAACAATTCTTAACATCAGTCATTGATTGTGTTGGACTTGCTGAATATTGAAGCTGCACTTTTAACATTCCAGAGTGCTTCACAAGACAAAAAGTCAATGCCAAGTCACGTATTGGTTCAGGAAAAGGCTTGACAAAGTCATTAGACTTCCAGTCGGCAAGATGGTGAGGCAGTGAAATTTAGGGAAGAAAGTCAGACAGCTCTAGGCATGGTGGGAATAGTAATTAGGAAAAGGCCATTGGGAGTGGGAAAGAAGGTAAGGCAGGATGCAAAAAGGATCAGGAATTAAACTGCAGAGATATGTTGAAGAAGAACCAAGCTGAACATGATTCAGAACCGCACAGGAAATGTGGCTTCCTGTTGTCACAAAACACAGGGATCTAGTTCTTCAGCCATAATCCTAATCTGCTCAAAGCTCAACTCAGAGCCAAACTCTCTATAGTGGCCTAGTGCTTTTCAAGATTCAAGATTACTTTATTGACATGTAATAAAACAAAAAAAATGTGATATTACATGAAATTTCCTTGCATCTATCGTTAGGCAGACAAAGATTTGCTATCAGTAGAAGGTGCCTGGATGGAGCCCCTTACAGCCTGAGTTGAAGCTGAAGCAGGCAAGACTACCGGCCACCGTTTTGACAACCTATCCAGAGCGACCTGGCCAACTGCGTCACAGTGCGGTGCGGTTGCTGCAGAGAAATGGATCAGAGGTCAATCCACACAGGACCCTAAGAGTGGCAGAGAGGATCACTGGAGTCTCAATCTCCCCCGTCGACGTGATCTACCGGGGTCATTGTCAGAAGAGGGGGGCGCAAAAATCAGCGAGTACCCCTTCCATCCCACACGCAGAATTTTTCAGCTGTTCCCGTCGGGGAAGAGATGTCAGCCAGCACCACCAGACAGAGGAATAGCTTTTCCCCCCTCGGGAAGCAAGAATGCTGAATGACCAAAGGAACTACTCAAGCTAACCAATTGAGAGTCGCATATTCTTGAAACAATATTTATCTATTTGTATATATGAATACTTGTACATATGTGCAAAATGCCTAAGTGCTTTGCACCGAAGACCGGAAAATGCAGTTTCATTAGGTTTTTCTTCTGCAGTCAAATGACAATAAACTTGCCTTGGCTTGACATAAAAACAAATACTCCAACACACATTTCCTGCAGACGTCAACACTTCCCTGCTGCAATATTACCCTTATTTGGACTGATCCATGTCAGCACAGGCAACACTTCACGTTTGACCAGCATACAAAGTTTCACCAAAGCTGACACAATCCACCTAAAGATCTCGGAAGCCAGAACAAAAATGGGCAATTCCCGGAAACATTCAGCCAGCTTCTGCAAAGACAGTCATGGGCTGTAGAACAGGGAAGCAGGCCTTTCAGCCCCACTCATCCATGCCAGCAGTTGTCTGTCCGACCTAGACCCATTTGTTAGCCACAGAACCTTCCAAACCTTTCTTAACAAGTGTCTGAATAAACTGTCACAACCATACCAAACCGAGTCAACGTCAGAACTGGGAAAGATGGCTTTCAGCTGCGGAGCAAGTCGGGGAGGGACTGGCAGAAAAAAAGGGGAACATTTCTGATGGGTGAGACCAAATAGGTTAAAGTAGCAGTTTGAGGCAGATAAGCTCCTTTGCCTGGCTGTGCTAATGGTGAGAGAATCACTGAGCCCAAAAATCACTGACTGGTGATTGGCAGAGATGACTTGCTCTGATACTAAAAGAGTGAACAGATGATCGAAAGTTAGAAAAGTCCAGAAGGCTGCAATGTACCCAGATGAAAGATGAGGTGTCATTCCTCAGCTTCCTTTGCAACTTGCTTTGACAGCGCATGGACCCACAGACACAAGATCAAAAGCACAATGGTCACATTAATGGACCTTCTTCTACTAATACAGAGACTCAAGTTCAAATCCCCATGATAGGAGTCAGTAAATAAATTCAGGCAATTAAATAAATTTAAGATTTCAGCAAAAAGGCCCGTGTCAATACTGGTCACCATGGAACCAGCCAATTGTTCCAAGAACGCTCCTGATTGGCTAATGTCCCAGAACAGCTGCCATCCTTGCCACTCTGGCCAACACACGACCCCAGATTAACTAGAATAGTCCAATCTTAACTTCTACAGCTTGTGAGCCATTGTGGACATAACAAACAAAAAAATTCAAAAAAAAACCAGGGCAGTGGCATTTCCGCACGGTTACGTCAGTATAAAGCACGGGCATCCCAAAGAACTTTACCGCAGAACAATAAATGTTAAACAGACTCATTGAACAAGATGGGAGCAGAGGCCGGGCAGCTGTTGTGTGTTAAACCGGTTTTAGTGTTAGCACCATGTTGAAACTCATAAGAGAACATTGCAGCCCATTATCGATGTGCCTTCTGTAACTTTATAGCTTATTACCTTGCCATGGTAAATTTGAAAGTCATCTGTGTGTAAAAATCAATTGGTTCCTAACCTCCTTCCATTACAGTAATTCTCCCCAGAGTATTTGTGCTGTGCACTTGTCCATTCAATTTCAAGAAACTTAACCCCATCTCCCTCAGTGTTCACGTGCTCAGCTGCAGTTGATACCACAGAAGATCCTTCAAAACTCGCAAAACAGCCTTAAATATTTAATATTTCTTGTTCTTCATGCTACTGTAACTTAATATGAAGCCATAAATCATTGCAACTGAATTACTCTGTCACTCCAGCATTTGCCTGGAGTTGTTAAAAACAACAAATTTTGGCAGCAGGTTGAGATTAACCCTTACAGAGTGGCAATTTGTCTAAAATAAAGAGCAGCAAAATTGGCTCAGTGGGTGCACACGCATGCCTTTGAGCTGAACAGTCAATGCTTCATTCCTTCAGAGAAATTTACAGCGCAGAAGGTGGTTATCACTCTCAGATTGCCTGCACTCGATTCCACTTCCCAGCACTTGATACAGTCCTCCACGCACATTAGAGCCGCTGTTAATGTTCGAAATGCAGAGAGGATCTCTCTCACCACCGCCCCTTCAGATCGAGAGTCTTATGGGCTCATGACAACTTTCCAGGAGTGCGGAACAAAATTCTCATCGCTCATACGAAGTTTTTATCGATTATTTTAATCTATACCGCGCAGATATCAACTTCTCTACCTATGTAGTAAATTAATTTTTTATGTACATCAATTACATTTTTAAAATTCCAATCAAACCCTGCTTTCACTTCATTAATTCTAAAGAATCCTGCTAACTTTTCGTCCAGTTGATCTTTAACCTTTTTGTCCTGATTGACTTAATTTTATAATCATTTTGTTAGGTCTGCTTTGTTCATGAATGAGTGAGACAAACACCAGACTGAGTCGAAATCAGGGTTCTTTGTTTTTTATTACCGGATTGTAACACTTGCGACTAACAAAGTTAGTCGGAGAATGCATTCTGCCGTTATCAGCAAAATGGTGTTTTTTTATACCTCAGGATACGTACTTAGTAAATTATCATACCATGACATTGTCCAATGAATAAACTGTTGCTACCCTTCTCTGTTAGTCTGCTGCTCATCATTCTTGTTAGTGCAAAGCTTATCTTGAGTGTACAAGGTCACATCTGCATTCTGTTACTCCTTAGTACTGGGTGACTCCTTCTCCGGTCCCATCTCATGATGTTTTTACCTTACAATTTCCATAGAGAATTGCTCCACAGAGTTGATTGAACTGAACATAGTATAGGAGAATGAGAGGAGATCTCATAGAGGCATTTCGAATTTTGAAAGGTTTAAATAGGATGGATGAGGGTAAGATGTTTCCCTTGGTGGGTGAATCAAGGACAAGGGATCATAGTCTGAAAATTAGAGGCTATCCATATAAAACATAGATTAGAAAGAACCTCTTTAGCCAGAGGGTCGTGGATCTGTGGAACTCGCTGCCACATACAGCAGTGGAAACCAGATCACTGAGAGTATTTAAACAAGAAATAGACAAGTATCTCATTAGTGAGGGCATCAAGGGATATGGAGAAAAGACCAGAAATTAGAACTAGTGTAGAGTAGCTTAGTGTAGTTTTACAGAACAGACTCGATGGGCCTAGTGGCCTGGTTCTGTTCTTTTGTCTTGTAATCTTGAAGATATAGGAGCAGTACGCCAATTGGCCCGTCGAGTCTGCTCTGCAAATAACCCAATTCAACGGCCCTTTCCAGATTGCACAGGAACTGTTTTGAAGAAGTCATCAAGCTACACCAGTTGAGTGGCAAGGTTAGCGTAGCTGTTAGTGTAATCACCCGGGTTTGTATCCCGCGCTACCTGTAAGGAGGTTGTATGTTCTACCTGTACCTCCATGGGTTTCCTCCGGTACCCACCTGCTCTTCAAAATGTAAAAGGGTTGTAGGTTTAATTGGGAAGCATGGGCTCGTTGGGCCAGAAGAGCCTGCTACCATGCTGCATATCTAAATTTAAACTTAATTTAATTTTTAAAAAAAAGGGTGGAATGGTTGGCTGAGTGGTTAGCGCAACGCCAGTGATCGGGACTAGAGTTCCAATCCCGTGCTTCCTGTAAAGAGGTTGCATGTTCTCTCGGTGTCTGTGTGGGTTTTCTCCGGGGGCTCCGGTTTCCTCCCACCCTTCAAAACGTACCGGGGATGAAGGTTAATGTAGTGTAAATTGGGTGGTATGGACTCATGGGCTGAAATGGCCTGTTATCATGTTGTATATCTACATTTAAAAAAAAATTTAAATCATTTTTCTGTCAGAGCACAGACACAACCTGACCCACTGATGATTTCCAGAATTTGCTTTGATTTCTAGCTCTATTTGGGGTCATTCATTTCCATTCTATTTACAGCTCCTGCCGACCCTCTTTACCCATCTCCACTTATTCCATTTGCTTGCACTTCAGCACCTCTGATACGGAATGAGCTGAGAGATCTTTTGCCAATTAACACCAAGACACAATGAGGTACCATTTTTTTGCTGCAGCAAGCAAATCTTGGTATTATATCCAATGATAGCTCATATCCGTGCAGAGGTGATACATGAATTTAGAACATAAGAAATAGAAGCAGGAGTCGGCCATTTGGAATGTCGAGCCTGCTCTGCCATTCAATAGGATCATGGCTGATCGGACGATAGGCTCATTTTCACCTACCTGCCTTTTCCCCCATATCCCTTTGTTTCCCTACTATGGAAAAGTCTATCCAACTTTGCCTTAAATATATTTACTGAGGATCCCTTCACTGCTTCAATGGGCAGCGAATTCCACAGATTCATCCCCCTTTGGGAAAAACAGTTCCTCCTCCTATCCATCCGAAATCTGCAACCTTGGATCTTAGGAACATAGGAAGTAGGAACAGGGGTAGGCCAAAAACGGCCCATCGAGCCTGCTCCGCCATTCAATACGATCATGGCTGATCTAATTTATGACCGAACTCCACCTACCTGCCTTCTCCCCATATCCCCTAATTCCTCTTGAGGCTGTGTACCCTAGTTTCAGTGTCAAGCAATCACCCATGATCTAATGACTCAAATGTAAATTTGGGGACCCTGGATGTATAATCAGCTATACTGTCATCGTTAGATCAAAATCCAGATACTCCCACCAAACTGTTCCACACTGGTACACCCGCCGACACAAGCAGCAGAGGCCCTTGTGGGTATCCTGTGCCATAAACTTCTCGAAAGCTCTCACTGATCAATCACGAATACCATCAATGCTCGAAGCTTACATTTTAGGACGGTGGCAGTGCCAGCACGTGTGGATTCAGGAGTGAGAAAAAAAAAAGCAGACATGCACAACCTTTGTGGGGAATTAGCTGCAGAATTATTGCAGCCGGCAGGGAAAATGACCTGCTTACATTGACTGCAGGGGGCGGAAGGAAAGACAATGCCCCTTGGGGAAATAAAAGATAGGGCAGGAGATGATTACTATTAATAACCCATATACAGGCCATAGTGATTGCAAATTGGGACAGTGCAGCATTGGGGAGAAAGTAAGGCAAGATATACATGTATGTCCTTCACACAGATCTTCTCTGGTTTTGGAAATTACTCTTTCCTCAGGCATAGAGAACATTACAGCACAGAGCAGGCCCTTCAGCCCATATACCTACCAAAAAACAAAACCTTCCCTACCTCATAACCTTCTATTTTTCTTTAATCAGTGTGCCTAAAAATCTCTTAAATGCCTCCACAACCATCCATGCAAGGCATTCCAGACACCCACAACTCTGCGAGTTTAAAAAAAACCTAACCCCTGATGTCTCCCCCAAACTTTCCCCCCTTCACTTTGAACATGTACAACTGTTGCACTCTTTTGGCTGGTAGAATACTAGAAAGCCAATGTCATCTTTCTCTTGCTTTGCTTGGTGACGTTTTGCTCTGCCTCCTGCATGCATTGTAGTGGCGCAGTGAATGGGGCAACAGGAAGGAAGGCCAAAGAAAGAAGAAACCTGCAAGAAATGGTTGCGACATGGGATAGCCGCCTGGATTTGGGTCACAAACTGAAACATGCCAGTCCTATACAGTAGAGACGGCAGATGCTGGAATCTGGAGCAAAAAAAAAAATATCTGCTAGAGGGTTGAGCAGCATCAGTGGAGGGGTAGGGGTGGAAGTGACTACAGTTGGGTTAAGACCCTGCATCAATACAGAGGCTTCAGCCCGCCATACCTTGAAGGGCTCAAGCCCCAAACAATGGTTATGTATCTTTATCTTTGCTATACAGAGCAGTGTTTGACCTGCTGAATTTCTGCAGCGTTGTGCTTTGACCCCGCATGAAGACTGGACGTGGAAAGGGGCGGGGGGAAGCCAATGCAAGAGGAGCGGGTGGGAGGGATGTGACATGGTGATGGGTGAACCTCGGAGCAGGGAGCAAAAAAATCTGCCCCGTTATCTCGCCTGATATTGCCTCTTGAATGAACAATGAACAACTCCACTCTTTTCCTTGCAAACAGAAATTCTCTGCAAAAAAAAACTGAACTCAGGGGAAGAGTCTGCTTAACCTCTATGGAGCCTTTAAGTTCAAATGCTCATCCACGATTACGGACATTCTTCCAAGCCTAAAATGCTCTTACAAAAAAAAAAGGACAAAAATAAGAGGTTGTACCATTTGCACTTTAATAGAAAAGCATTCGCTTTCATTAAAGCATCTGAAAAATTCATATGCCTATCCTAATGTCTCAAAATGCATTAAGATAAATTTTGTACATGGAAAATGTTAAGCACTGCATGTCAATCTCACATGGTTTCAACAGCTCATTGAACTCTGTGCTGCACCATACATTATTTATCACTCATTTTCTTTCTCGAATTCATTTACAACTGCAGCTCATTTATTGGATGGAGTAACCTGTCTCTGCCTGTCTGGCTCATGGCCTGTCGATGTGTTATTGGATAGAGTAACCTGTCTCTGCCTGTCTGGCTCATGACCTGTCGATGCTTTATTGGATGGAGTAACCTGTCTCTGCCTGTTTGGCTCATGGCCTGTCGATGCTTTATTGGATGGAGTAAACTGTCTCTGCCTGTTTGGCTCATGGCCTGTCGATACTTTATTTTTGTGGTTTGTAGTTACAACTTTTAAGTTAAGCACAGTGATATTTAAGGGAGGGTAGTGCCACACTCGAGTACAAGACTGACATCCAAAGGCGTACTTTATTGATTCAATAGATGAGTTTGAATCCCAACGCAGCAGCTGGGGGATTTAAATGTAATTAAGTAACTAAATCTGGAATAAAACACTGGTCTCAGCTCGGATAATGAGTATAGGTGGTGGCAGAAATTCATTGGATTTACCCAAAAAAAAATCTACCACTCTGACTCCGAACCCATCAACTCTTGATCTGAATCTGCAACCAGCAATGTAAATTTAGGAGTGGCTCCAGTTGGAATTGCTGCCTTTCAGCAAGCCTCAGATGCCTGGGCATGGTCAATTCAAAGTGGATGCCCAACTACAGATCCACGACCGCCTCGCCAGATCCACCTCCCTCAGTGTCATCAAGTTCTCAGATGGCGCAACAGTCGTTGGCCTCATCAGCAACAACGATGTGCTGCACTGCAGAGAAGAGGTGGAAAATCTTGTGGTATGGTGCGAGAGTAACAACGTGGACAAGATGATTGTGATTCAAGAGGGCCAGGAAATACAACTCTCTGCTAAACATCAATAACTCTGTAGTGAAAAGAGTGGAGAGCACCAACACGGAACATTACAGCACAATATGACCAAAAAAAAATGCTAAACTCTTCCCAACTTGTAAACCTCTAAGTTTCTTTTCATCCTTATACCTAAGTTTCTTAAATGCCCCTAATGTTTCAGCCTCATCCCTGGCAAGGCATTCCAGGCATCCAAAACTCTCTGTGTAAAAAATGTATCCCTGACATCTCCCCTAAACTTTCCACCTTTCACTTTTTGTTTCCTGGTGTCTATTATTCCTTGCTGTTCACCCAACATCTCCTCATTTGTCAGGAAGTCTCAAACAGCGACCGCACTTCCTAAAAAGAGTGAAACAGGCAAGGCTACTATTCACCATCATGTCAACCTTTTACAGGAGCTCTAGTGAGAGCACCCTGGCTGGCTGCATCACAGAACGGAACGGTTGCTGCAGTAAAATAGATCGGACATCAATCCATAGGACCATAAGAGTGACAGCAAGGATCACTGGAGTCTCCCTCCCCTTCGTTGACCAGCATTGTTCTCAAAAGAGGGCGCGCAAAATCATTGAGGACTCCTTCCACCCCACACACAGCATCTTTTAGATGCTCCTGTCAGGGAAGAGCTACAGGAGGATCAGAGCCAGCACCCACCAGGCTGAGGAATGGCTTCTTCCCACAGGTAGTGAGAATGCTGAACGACCAAAGGAACTGCTCACACTAACCCTCTGCGAGTCTCATATGTACAAAACAATATTTATTTATTCGTATAGATGAATACTTGTCCTGCATATATATATTATTTTTCTGTATGTGTGCTATGTCAGGTTGTGTGTCTGCATGCTTTGCAGCGAGGACCGGAGAACGCTGTTTTATCGGGTGGTACTTGTACAATCAGATGACTTGAACAGTGGCACCTGTGGTCAAACAAAGAACTGCAGGTTTTTGTAGCTCGTTAGCAACGTTGCCTGCAGCCCCAAGTATAACATTCTATGAACAAAACAGTTCAAAGAAAAACCCTCCTTTCACCATTGCAGAAAACACAATTTATTTAATCGCACTAGCCAAAGTGAAGACTAAATGATTTTGCCAATCATAATTGAAACCAAGACAGCAGATGAATGGATTGGACATGTGACAAGGGAGAACTAGTCATTCATAATTAACCTGCCCTGTGGGAAATTAAACACTAAACACCACATATGTTTCTATTTTTAATGTCTTCCAGAGGTAAATAAAAAAAGATCTCACATTATTATTTTCTGCATTATACAGAAACACTGTTCGTTAGCTAGGACGTGGAATTGGTTTCAGAAATTTCCAGCTGAGGACAGAAAATTCAGCACTCTTTATTATTCTACTGCTCCTGTTGGGAAAGGAGGGAGGGGGAGGAGATGGTGGAGCGCAACGGATTAAGTCAAACTGAGTCCCTGTTCCTGACGATGGGGCGCAGTGGGCCAATCAAAATGGGCTCCTGTTCCTGACGGTGGGGTGCAGTGGGCTAATTAAAATGGGCTCCTGTTCCTGACGGTGGGGTGCAGTGGAATGAGTCGAATTTTGCCCCCATTCCTGAGGGTGGGTACAAAGGAACAAGTCAAACTGGTTGCACATTCCTGATGGTTGAACAACTCACAAGTTGCAGTGTGAACACATCCTAGGGAAGGAACCAGAAGCGACTCTGGTAAGAGTGGAATCACATCCCCATGTGGGTCTCCAGTCTGATCACTGTCACTCCAGCTGCAGAAATGCTGACTGAAACTTTATCATCAAACTCTGCATCACCCACCGGGGCCTTCAAAAGATCATCCTGGCTACTGCTGAAGAGACCCTAATTCTCGGCACCACTGCCTTTGGTAACATCTCCAGGGTCCATTGACCAAACTGAAAGCAGGTGAGGGACTCATTGTTGCAGGGACTGTCTGCATGTGGTTCTGTCCCTACTGAAGGATTTCCAAGAGTCGTAGCCTAAAAAATGAGGGTTTACCCATCCTCAAGTAATATCAAAAAGCCAGAGGGTCATGGATCCTTGGAATTCTCTCTCCAAGTCCCGTGGGAACTCAGTTGCCAATTACATTGAAGGGAGAATCTGATGGAATTTTGCACACCAGGGAAGTGGAGAAATAGCGGGTTAGTGAAGGAAAGTGATGTCGCAGGACCTGATCAACCATGATCCCATGGAGTGGAAGAGCAAGTAGGCATATGATGGAGAGTCGATTAATTGTATTCTGTTCTTATCCAGTGTGGTTTGTAGGGTCTGTAACCCCTCCACGCCTTCACCTGGTCTGTTACAAGACTTAGGAGCAGAATTAGGCCATTTGGCCCATGGAATCTGCTCTGCCATTCGAACCATGGCTGATATTTTTGCCTCTCAACTCCATTCTCCTGCCTTCACACCATAACCTCTGAGCTCCCTTACTAATCAAGAACCTATCAACCTCTGCTTTAAATATACCCAATGACTTGGCCCCCACAACCGACTGTGGCAATAAATTCCACAGAATTGTTACCCTCCGGCTGAAGAAATATTTGCCCAGTAAGTCACAGCAGGTCTTTGGCCAAACTGCACCACATTACTCTGGTGGAACATTCCTCCAGGTTCCTTCCACCTTCCAAAACATAGGCTAACTTGGGTATAAGTTTAAATGGCTGGAATTGGCTTCTATCATTCTGTAAATAAAATTTTATAAATTAAAATATATAATCTCTAGTGTTAGTGGCCACCATTACAATTATGACTGTTATTTCACAACCAGTATATCTGAACTTTGCAGCTGACGTGGACATTTACCCCCTCCATAAATCTTCCTTATACCTCCATAAATCTTCGTCCGCGAAGCCAAGCCAAAGAAGAGAAGAGCCAAAGATATCTGAACTATTGCCAATCACTATTTCTCACCTTGCACAACTTCAGTAATGATGCCCAATCTTCATCGGACAACCCTGCTGTTTAGCAACCAATGGGTTGACAAGCAATTTGATAGAGATGTCCAAGATGATACCTAGTTTGAAAGGCAGCAGCGATCATCAAGGATCCACACCTCCCAGCACACCCACTGTTCTTGCTGTTGCCATCAGGAAAGAGGTCTTAGTGCCACAAGACTCACTCCACCAGGTTCAGGAACAGCTGCTACCCCTCCACCATCAGACTCCTCAACGACAAACTCCTTCAGGGGCTTATTTAAGGACTCTTACTTGTGCATTTTATTGATTTTTTAAATTCTCTCTGTATTACACAGTTGGTTTAATTCGTTTTCTATTTAGTGTTCTTTATTTATTTAGATGTCTATGCTTTGTACAGTTTTTTTTGCACTACTAATTAGTGGCAATTCTGCTGTGCCCACAGGAAAATAAAATCTCAGGGTTGTATGTGATGTCATGTATGTCACAAAAAGTCTGAAAGGTAAATTGAGAGGAAAAAAACTATACTCACAAAGGGCCTGGGGGGGCAGAATGATGCAGACGGAATCAAATAACGTCTTCAGTAGGTATTTGAGATGGAATAAATTACACAGCTGTTGGGAAAGGTTGGAGAAAAGACCAATGGGGTCGTTATGCTCAGAGCTAACATTGACAGGCCCAGTGGCGTACATAGCAGGACAGTGATTCAGTTACTAAATTGACATCCAGAAGGCTGGACTATTCTCCGGAGACACAAGTTCAAATCCCACCGTGGCAGATGGGGAATTTAAATTCAATTAATTAAATTAAACATGAATTAAAACCATCAGTAATATTGAGCATAACATTACCAGACTGAAATAAAAATCCATCTGGTTCGTCGAGTTTGCTCAGACCTCCTTACCTGACGTGGTCTACGTTATCCTTCTCTAAAGGAGCCTTAGATTAGATTGGGAGCATTTAGGGTAAACACTATATGTGGGGTACGGCAGCGATCTTCATTGGAAGAACTGTCAGTTAGGAGCTGTTTGCTAATCTGTATCTTGACAGCAACAATTACGCACATTTACAATGCACCTTTAAAGAAGACGATGTCCTGTAAAAAAGCATCATCTCTAACTGCACGACTAGTTTCCCATAACCCTCCATTCACTACAATTTTTTTTTTAAAAAGGGGAGAAATGGCCCATTTGTCAGGAGAAACCATAGTTACTCTTTTTCGGAGTCAATCAACTGCACGAGGTGAGCCACACATTGTATCTCGCCTTCAGCTAGTGAACTGACAAAACGTCTTCAACACTCTGGAGGGGGAGAGTGTGCAGAAACACACTGGAGATGCAGATTGCAAGTTTTTAACTTTTTCTAGATACAAGAATAGTTCCTCTCCTTCCTCTTGGGTGACACCCCAAAATCAACAAAGATTCAGCACGTAAATCAGCCCCCTGGATGATCAAATACATTATTTTTCTCTTCCTTTTTTCTCTGTGGCAGATTTTTTTTTCCAATGCCTCTCTTGAAGTTACCCTAATCATACACTGAACACCTGCTACATTATTGAAACTCTAGAGCACACATGTCAAACTCTGGCCCGCGGGCCAAATTTGGCCCGCGATATAATTATATTTGGCCCGCAAGATCATTTCAAATATGTATTAGAGGTGGCCTGCTGGCCGCCGCGCCAGTATAGCGCATGCACAGTAATACAACAAATCCCAGAGTGCATTGGCGTCAGCCCGCTAATCGCCCCCACCTCCTCTGTTTACGTTGCAGGGTCTCACCGTGGACTCTGGTTTTGGGGACTGGCCGGTGTCAGGGGAAGCCAAGGCTGCTTTTCCCAGCGCCCGGAACCGGAGGCCTCGGGCCTGACCTCACCAGGACCGTTGCCCACTCCCCCTCCTTGCCGCAGGCCGACCCGCGACTCACGGTGACGGGGCCGCTGATCCCCCGAGATGCCGCCCTGCAGCGAGAGCCGATGCCCCCGCACTGTCGTTGTCCAACCCGATCGCCCGCAAACCCCCTCCCTCCCGCACACAGGCCTGAGTAAGTATTATGAACTTTAATCTCAGGATAAAACGATCTTCCAATAGTTTCATGTCACAGTGATAAATATATTCCTGGTTAAAAATGGTTCTGCACCTGGATACAAGCTCATTAGGCATAAAACTTGAAAAGTGTGTAAATCAAAGGATATCTGTACCAATGGAAAAAGGGCATGGCAAATAACCCTGCTAGAGTTCATGCCCATTTGATTGTTTCAGGAATCATGTTATTCTCCCACATTCTCAATAGCCCTCAGATTTTACTATTCGACAGCACACTAACAACATTTGACAAATCCTCTTTTGAGAAATATTATTTATTGAATATTTTATTTCTCATTTGTTAATGCTTCTGGAAAGAGTTTATCCAAAACTATTATTAAACATTTATTTTAATAAGAAAATGTTTAACATTACATATGTAGAAAGAATAGAAAACATGCAGATGTTGTTGAAAATTTTCAATCAATATTTAGTTCGGCCCTCGACTTAGTCCAAGTTTTTAATTTTGGCCCTCCGTGAATTTGAGTTTGACACCCCTGCTCTAGAGTAAAACCCGAAAGTCTGTAGACACCATGACTGAAGTAAAAACCCAATGCTGGAGAAACTCAGTAACTTTAAAGATACATGACCAATGTTTCAGGCTTGAGCCCTTCATCAAGGTATAATAAAAATGTAGGCAGTCGCCCCGAATAAAATGGTAGGGTGGGGATGGGGGGGCAGGAAGGGGCGGGGGAGGAGCAGTCCTGCAGGCATGAAGTAATAGGTGGATATGGGAGGGAGGGTACACCAGCAAAGAGGAGGGGGACACTTTGAATAGCGAGGGAAGGGGGCGGAGACATGGGGGAAAGAAGACAGAGGGAAGAGGAAGAGAGGGAGAACACGGAGTAGGCTAGCAGCAAACAGAAGTTGATGTTAATGCCATCCATCTGGGCAGTCCCCAATCGGATGGCATTAACATCGACTTCTCCGGTTTCTGATAACCCACTCTCCATTCTCCCTCTCTTCCCCATCTTTCCTCCAGCTCTCTATCCCCTCTCGTGCTGCTGTGCCTTCCCTCCCTTATCCACCTATTACCTCCTGCCTGTGGGACGGTGCTCTCCCCCTCCCCCCCCCACCTTCTTGTTCGGGTGCCTGCCTATATTTGGCTCATACCTTGATGTTGGTCATACATCTTTACCTTTAATATATAAACCTGTGGCACAATTGGCTTAGTGGTTGGCGCGATGCTGTTACAGTGCCAGCGTTCGGGACCGGGGCTCGAATCCAATACAGCCTGTAAGGAGTTTGTATGTTCTCCTGTGGGTTTTCCCCAGTTTCCTCCATTCAAAACATACTGGGGGTTGTAGGTTAATTGATTGGCACAGGCTCATTGGCCGAAAGAGCCTGTTACCGTGCTGAATGTCTAAATTAAAAATTGAAATTTAAAATACACTGTTTGACCTGCTGAGTTTCTACAGGATCGTGTTTCCATTGAAACTCTATTCCTTTCTTGCACTACAGTAATTATGATCATAATCTACTTCTTGTCTGTATTAATGTACATGATTGGAGATTTTATTTTTACAAATCATCAAGTAAGGATTTTTGCATGAAACGAGCTTAATTTGAGCTCGTGCATTTTAGGTAACCGGGAAGCGGTAGCAAGATTTTCCTTGCATCAGTACATTCCACTCATGCATTTTGCTTTCATTCATTCATAAAATAGAAAGAACAATAAGGGCAGAAAGATTAAGTGCAAGGCTGTTGACCAGTGTTCAAATCTGGCGCTGGCTGTCAGGAATTTGTATGCTCTCCCCGTGTCTGTGTGGGCTTCCTCCGAGGGCTCCGGTTTCCTCCCACCTTTCAAAACATCTTAGGTCAATTGGGTGAAATTGGGCAGAGCGGGCGAGTGGGCTGATAGGGCCTGTTACCGTGATGTAGGCCTAAATTAAATTAAAAACTTCATTTCACTGCAAGAAAAAAATTTCACAAAATGCTGAAGCCAGAGGAACTATGGCAATTTTTTCTCTCATCTCCTGAACACCCCCAAGGACAGCAGTCTCTTTGTTAGAGAGAAATTAATGGGCAATGATTCACAATGACGAGACCTTCTTTATGCTCTCTAATTGAGCTGGTCTATGTCAGTTATGAATGAAGATCTCCCGCTTTGTCAGCCTTCCTTCAGATGTGGCCCTTTAAGAATGAAAGAGTATCACTTTTAAAAAGCAATGAATCAAAGGCCAATCTGCATTGAACAGACCATTGTGATTTACTTTGTGAAGAGTGTTTATTATCTGGACTAGCCAGTGCTATCCTAGATAAAGCCATTCACAATTACTGATTTCCAGACACTGCTTCATTCCAACGTCAAGGGCAAGAAAATGACTAAATGAGGGACTCAATTTCACTGTACTTCCACAAGAGCTTTTTAAGATGGAAACTGGCTGAGTTTCAGAATGAAGAGATTCAAAATGCTATTGTGTTACCAATTTTGGGCTAATAATGATTTTTTTTAAAAAAATCCCCATTTCCTGGCAGAGGAACAACATATATTGTCCTGTGATGACTTGGAGGCAATGTCTGTGAAGGAAGAAGGAGATAAGTGCATTGTACAGCGCTCAGTAACCAATTCACGCAGAAAGCCAGTTGAATGGGAAATGTGAATCATGTTTATTTAGACTGGATCTACGACCATCATTTGTTAAAAAGTAATTTGCAAATTTCATACACCCAAGTGTTCAAACTATAGATGTCTTTCACTCCCAATTGCTCTTGTTTAAACTGATGGCAGAGGCCACATAGTCTCAAAGTCAGGAAGGTATTTTTTCCCTACTGTGAAGAATACATAAAAATGTTGCTATTTGTCATGGGCAATAATATTGCAAAAGCCAAACACTGAAAAGAGAGAAAAACGATCCATGGGCAATTTTGCGGTTTTTACACCTGTCAATTTCCAACACTCTGCTCCTGCTTAACAAGTTTTGAAAGGGAAATCATTTGGCAATTTATCCCCCTAATGTCGTGCTGTGCATGGCAGGACATTGATTTCAGCTTGGGAAGCAGGGAACAGTGGCATACACTTTAGAAGTAGTGTCTGTGCTCCCAGCTCCCAAGTGACATAGACTCTTCAGGAAGATGAATCCCCGGAAAGCGCCTAGCCCGAAGGGTATACCTGGCTGTGACCTTGAATCCTGTGCAAACCAACTGACTGGAGATTTTCAGTTTCTCGTTGCAATGGTCAGAGGTCACCACCTGCTTCGAAAGGGCATCCATCAATTCTGTGCCGAAGAAGGGCAAGGTGACCTGCTTCAATGATTATTAGCTCGTGGTCATCTACTGCGATGAAGGACTTTCAGAGGGTGGTTATGAACTGAATTAACTTCTATCTCAGGAAGGACCTGGACTCGTATCAGTTCGCCGATAGTCACAAAAGGTCAACAGCAAGCACAAACTTGCTGGCCCTCCCCATTCTGCGTGAGATCACAGGATTGTTGTCAGATTGATGTTCATTGACCACAACTTGGTGTTCAGCACCATCATTCCAGCAAAATTCATGACCAAGCTAAAGGACACGCCTGTGCCTCTTCAACTGGACCTTCTCGTCTGTAGACCCCAATCAGTGCATGTTGTCAGCCATCACCTCCTCCGATCTATCAGCATAGGGCACTCCAAGACCTCGTGCTTAGTCCCCTACCACCTTTACACTTGTGACCGCGTAGCCAAGTTCAGCTCCAACTCAACTTACAAATTTGCTGACATCACCACCGTTGCTGGCTGAATAACTGGAAACATTATAGTCAAAATACAGGATGGAAATTTAGAACCACAGAATATTACACCACATAAAAATGCCATTTGGCCCTTCTAGTCTGTGCCAAACTATTATCCTGCCTTGTCCCACCGATCCGTCCCCAGTCCACAGCCCTCCCTACCTCTCCCATCCATGAACCTGTCCAAATTCTTCTTAGATGTGAAACTTGAGCCCACATTCACTACTTCAGCTGGCAGCTCATTTCACACTCCCACAACTCTGTGTGAAGAAGCTCCCCCCCCCCCCCCCCCGTGTTCCCCCTAAACGTTTCCCCTTTCACTCTTAAACCATGTCCTTTGGCTTGTATCTCACCTACCCTCAGTGGAAAAAGCCTTTTTGCATTTACCCCTCATAATTTTAAATACCTCTATCAAATCGCCCCTCATTCTTCTATGCTCCAGGGAAGAAAGTCCTAACCTGTTTTCCCTTTCCCTGTAACTCAGATCCTGAAGTCCGGGAAACATCACAGTAAATCTTTTCTGCACTCTTTCAATCTTATTGTTATCTTTGCTGTAGTTAGTTGAACAAAACTGCACACAGTACTCCAAATTTGGCCTCACCAGTGACAGAAACTTTACCATAATATCCCAACTCCAATACTCAATAATACTTTGATTTATGAAGGCCATCTAGACTCTGAAGGTTCCCAAGATGAAGGCACTTTTGTTGATTTTAGGAAGGAGAGGCCAAGGGACCACCATTGATGGGAAGGGGTGGTGGTCGGGTTGTGGGGGGTGGGGGGGTGGAGAAGAGATTTAGAACCTTCAAGTTCCTGGGAGGTTTAAAATCTTCAGGAGATCTTTCCTCAGACAAGCTCTCCCCTGATGAATGATTATTCTTTTCCTTCCAGCTACACTTTTCCCTATTTAACTATTGCTGTCTTTGGTTCTGCTAGAAGTCCTCTCCCATTTAAAAATGCAAAAATTATAGCATCTCTGCAAACCCTGCTCAACTGTTCAAATTAAGCCAGACATTACTTCTCGCAGTTCTTTTCCAGGACATCAAAATGGGAGAACACCCAACTCTAGAATATTTTACTAGCTACTGGTTGTAGTTCAAAGAATGCAAGATCACTTGGGTGGACATGTACATCAATGAATCGGAGAATTGTTATAGCACAGTAGGGTGACATTTGGTCTGTTGTCTGTGCCAGCTTCCATCTGCAATCTTTCAGGGATGAAGAAGAGCATAGTTGACAAAGGATATAGGGTTCTAGGAGCACAGAAGAGGTTATGTTTTGTTGCAACTTGCTATAATTAAGAATTAATGAGGGAGGTGCAGTTAGCAAAGCAGTTAGTGTTATGTTTTAACAGTGGCAACAACCTGGGTTGGAATCTGGCACTGTTTGTAAATAGTTTGTAGGCCCTCCCTGTGTCTGTATAGGTTTCCTCTGGGCGCTCAGATTAAACCCCCCCCCCCCACACCGTTCAAAACCTATGGGGGTGTAGGTCAATTAGATATAATTGGGTGGCACGGCCAGAAGGGCCTGTTACTGTCTAAATTTAAAATTTAAGAATGGAAAGGCCTGGAGGAGGTACAAAGACGATCAATAGGAAGGATTTCAACATCAAGGTGGGGTTGATTTTTTTGGGAGCCAAGGAGGTTTGATGGAACTATAGGAGACAATGACTTCATTGGACAGAGTAGATGGAAGGTATTTCCACTGGCTGCTTGGGTTGAAGGCACAGATTTGAAGTTCTGAGCCAAAGCTGCAGAGATAAATGAGAGGATTTTTTCCCCTTTGAAATACAGAAAGTGGTTATTATCTGCCCGGCAGTTTTTCTGCTTCAATTTATTCATTTTTCACATCAGATTGCAGGACCAAATCCTTGCTACAATATAATTGGGATGAAAACATAGCCACTTCCGTCTACTCTGCCAAGCACCACACTAAAGAACTCTAGGGCTAGAACCAATAATGAAAATTATAAAGACTTTGTGGTAGATGCAGATAGGGGCACCTAGCATTGTGGACGTCTGTCTCCTCGCCACCTGGCACCGTGCGCTGGTTCAACAACAACAATAACTTGTGCTTCGCCAACTTTTGACAATGGACCAAAGAAAGGGCATTAACTCCTCAGGAACAGTAACCTCGGGGAATTATTGCTCCGTGGAACATGACCTGTAATGGAAGCCAGACCAGTGTGAATGGAGTCGGGGACTGAATCAGGAGTGGGAGAGAGGAAAAATAATGGAAGAGGCTGAAGAACTAAGGGGAGACAACTGATCCAAAATTAGTTCCCACATTTTCAAAACATCACATGAAATGAAAAAAGTGTGCTTTGCATGCAGTGGATGCTTCGCATTTACAGAATGCAAACACTGCAGACGCTGGAATATGGAGGGAAAAAAATCAGATGCCAGATGAACTTAGTGGGTCAGGGAGCATCTCCACAGATGTGAGTGTTTGCATGGGGATATCTTCTTAGTCTTTGAAAAACTGCTTGTTTGCATTAATTTAACGGCAGGTAAATTACAGGAACACTCAGTGCTGTGGCCTTCTCAGGGCTCTGCTCAAAGCTTATGGGCCTCCTACCTTGTGAAGCAGTCACGTACAGTTGGTTTCTTCCATACTTCTCTCCTACCGACTACATACAAACATTCTAAAATATTTTATGATTTCTATCTGTGGGACCTTTGAAACGTGCAGTGGCTCATATGGGGGACATGGTGGGGGGGGGGGTAGGAGGCGGCGTTTGGTTCCCGTTGAGAATCGCTCCATCAGACTGGACGTTGAACTGGCGCAGGTGAGATATGGAAGCCATGCAGATGATTCACCGAAACTCTCCAATTCTCCTATCAGCAGAGGAGAGGTAACAGAAATGCATCTTGTAGATACCCTAACCTAGCCATCTCGGTGTTAAAAACTTGCTTCACAGATCTCCTTTCTCATCTTAAATCCACATCCTCTAGTATTTAACATATTTTTAATCCCTAGGAAAAAAAATTCTGTCCATTTACCTCTCTTGTAATTGCACAATAAAATCCCTATAATCTGGAATTCAAGCAACCGGCAAAAGAAAATGAATTGGCGCCCCCAGTAACAGTTTAGCCAGTTTCAAGCAACTGGAAAATTCACTTATCTGGCGTTTAACAGTCCCCATAGGTGCTGAATAACAGGGGTTTTACAGGTCCCCACTCATTTCTCCAGAGAAAACATTCCAAGTTTGTCTAACCTCTCTTTATAGCTCATATAGGCAACATCCTGGTAAATCTTGCTCGCCTAGGCAGCATCCTGGCAAATCTCGCTCAGATAGGCAGCATCCTGGTAAATCTCTCGCATGCTACCACATCCTCCCCGTCTGGTCACAAAACACATCTGACCAATCGACCAGCAATAAGCAAATGTCCAGGCTCAGAATAAGAGAGAGACATTTAATCTCCTTGTTCTGGTTTAAAAACGCATGTAGCAGTAATAAGGCAGAACCCTTGCAAAAATAAAAATATTTGCCTGGTCTCCATTCAAGTTGTGGAGAGAATAGAGTACATATTCATGATCAACCAGAGACCATGTTCATCTGCAGGATTTGGAGCTATCAAATTCATTGATGAATGAATGGAGAGAGAGAGAGAGAGAGAGAGAGAGAGAGAGAGAGACCGTGTGAGAGAGAGAAAATAAGACAGAAAGAGAACGAGTGAGACAGTGTGAGAGACAGCGGGTGACAGCACAAGTGAAAAAGAAAAAGAGGAGAAAGAGAGAGGGGAGAAAGAGAGAGGGGAGAAAGAGAGAGGGGAGAAAGAGAGAGGGGGAGAAAGAGAGAGGAGGGAGAGAAAGAGCGAGAGAGAGACCGCACGAGGGAGGGAGTGAGCGAGAGCGGGAAAGAGAGAGCGAAAGAGAGAGAGAGAGAAATAATGCAAGAAAAAAATAAAACAAGTGTATTCTGCAGCTGCTTCACATTTATGATCGTTCAGTGACCTTTGCACCCTTAATTGATTCACAGGGGGTATGTGGAGAGGAGTTCCAATTTTCCATGATCATTTTAAGAAAGTATTTCTTGTCATCATCCCTGAAGGATTCCGCTCAAATTTCAAGTTTATGCCTTCTCCCAGACTTGTCTCAAATTTTATAGGCAGAGAAAAAAGGAAAGTTGAAATTTTGTTAAAGTGTGCTCATATACAAATCCTCACAGTTAACAAATAAAAAGATCTCAACTATTCTCAGTGATTGGACTGCAGACTTCCAGCTTTTATGCACACCAAACCCAGGTCAGATTACCCATTCTCATTTCGCATGCCTGTAAATGCAGTTCGTGGACTCAATCCCAGGCAAGTAGAATGGAGTGGCCTAATGATTAATTTTTACAGGAGTAAGTCAAAATGACAGTGAAATGATCTCCCAATCTGCAACCGGTCTCTCCGAAGTAGAGAATGCAACAAAGGGAGCACCGGACAGTAAACAAGCCCTGTAAGTAAAGTGTTCCTTCACTTGAAAGGCCTATTTGGGGCCCTGGACTGTGGAGGTGTGGCTGCAAGTGTGGCATCTCCTGCAGCCACAGGGGAAGGTGCCGGGGGTGGGGAAGGATGAGTGCAAGAGGGAATCACGGAGGATGGGTCCTTGCGGAAGGACGAGAGGGGAAGAGAAGGAAAAATGTGTCTGGTGGTGGGATCCTATAGTAAGTGCCAGAAATTCCAGCAATGGGGTGGTAGGCGAGAATGAGGGGGATTCTACGTTTGTTGTGTTTGGGGGGGGAGAGGGGCTACGGCAGATGAGTGGCAGATGATTAATTTTTACATTTCTCTGACAACCTATTCAACTTCAAGCTTAATTATTCCTTTATTTTAAGTGTGGCAGCTGAATCAACTTAATTTCTTTGTCATCCCATTATCTAAACAAAAAAAGAACGTTGTACAAAAGGATGAGAGTGCGTACTTTGCTCCCTGTTCCAAACTGCTGATCTTCTGTTTAAAAGGCACATTTTGCTTTTGTATTCAGCTAACAATTGGGAACGGTAAATCTTTCAGATGTAACCTTGTCCTTCTTCCACTCCATATACTTTCCTTTCTGTGGTTCTATACAACCAACAGACCATTGCAGAATAACTATAAACCTCCCCTGTCCCCAGCCCCAGCTTCTTTCAAATGAATAACAGCAGCACATCGTCTCGCAAGGCCATCTTCCATTTTATGTCGAGGTTTTTTGATGAAATCATGCGGCTTTTGAAAACTGTCTCGACAGCTAAAGTTCCAATGGTGTTGCAGTTTTGACGAGCGACCAGAAATACTAGACAAATTTTTTTCCCAAAAGGTTTGCATCCTTACAAACTTTAATAAACTTTTATTGAATTTAGAATGTTTAATTGCATTATGAGGCTGATGCATTGCGTTAGTTCAACTGACCTAAAAATGTTTTACCGCTGATTTTCGTTTGTACTCAGCATCTGATGCCACTCATGTCAGTGTCGGCCAGCATTGATAGATTCTAGTTGGCCCTGATACCGTTTTTCCATGGTTGCAATGTCCTGGTGAAACCTTTCACTGTGTTCATCACTGACTGCACCAGGATCAGCAGGGAAGACGTCCAAGTGCAAATGCAGAAAATGCATTTTCAATGACACGTTGCACTACATGGTTTTGGATGCTTGAAGCATGTTAAAAATGTGACAGGAAATCACAAAAATAGGTTATATCATAAAAAAAGTTACGTGTTTGGAAAATATTAAGGTGATTCTCGTAATCAAAAACCCCAAATCCATAAAATAAACCCAAAATATTCAGGAAGCAAAATCTTCTTCATTCATCGTAATCAAAGGGAAAAAATATGTGCCTGCAAGTTTGCAACTTCAGGTCAGAAGACTTCATAGTTACATCATTATTGGCAAGCTGAATCAGCTTTTAAATTCATTTATAGAATGAACTCTGCTTTAATCACTTACTCGTGGACTGTAAGCTTTTAAACACATTAACATTTGGTCCACTGACCCAACTGGGTCACTTACCAACGTAAACCGATTTAGACATGACTCCGCCATGCAGATCACATTGGGCAGCACCAGGTTTAACTGTGCTCTTGGATGATTGGAACATGGTAAACACAGAGAGCTGTAGGAACTCAGGAGGACAGACAGTGTACTTTATATAGGAAAGTTAAAGATAAGTCAAGTTTATTGCCATTCGTACAAGTACAAACCAATGAAACAGCCTTCTCTGGTCCTCAATGCAAAACATGCAGACACACATCCAGGTAAAACATATACAGGACCATTATTTTATCAGTACAAATGAAAAAAATATTGTTTTATGCAAATGGTTAGTGTGAGCAATGTTTCAGGCCTGAGCCCTTGATCAAGGTATGAGCAAAATGTAGGTAGGCACCTGGAGTTATTTTATAAGTTAATGTTTTGAAATAATAATTAAATTTTACCATTGCATTTTATTCACTCAAATTAAGAACATAAGAAATAGGAGCAGGAGTCGGCCATCTGACACACCAAGCCTGCTCCATTATTCAATGTGAACATGGCTGATCTGATCTCCACCTACCTGCCTTTTCCCCATATCCCCTAATCTCCTTACTCTGTGGAAATCTATCCAACCTGGTCTTAAAATTATTTACCGAGGTCACCTCCACTGCTTCAATTAGCAGCAAATTCCACAGCCTCACCACTCTCTAGGAAAAGCACTCACTACTCATCTCTATCCTAAATTTACTACTGTGAATCTTGAGGTTATGACCCCTAGTTCTGGACTCCCCTACCAAAGTAAACAATTTACCTACATCATTCTTATCTATGCCTTTCATAAATTTGTGTTTTTTTAAGATCTCATCTCATTCTTCTAAATTCCAGTGAGCACAGTCTCAGGCAACTCAATCTCTCCACATAAACCAACATATTCATCCCTGGCATCAACCTGGTGAACCTCCTCTGCACCGCCTCCAAAACCAGTACGTTCTTCCTTAAGTAAGGAGACCAGAACTGCATGCAGTGCTCCAGATGTGGCCTCACCATGACCGTGTACAGTTGCAGCAGAACCACCCTGCTCTTAAATTCACTCCCCCGAGCAATGAAGACCAACATTCCATTGGACTTCTTGAAAGCCTGGTGCACCTGCAATTCAACCCTGTGCAATTCATGCATAAGCACTCCCGAGTCCTTCTGCACATCAGCATGCTGCAATTGCTTTCCATCTAAATAATGTCCTGATCTTCCATTTTTTTCTTCTAGTGGATAACCTCACATTTTCCAACATAGTACTCAATCTGTCAGACCCTTGCCCACTCACTTAACCTATCTATATCTCTCTGTATTCTTTGCACAATTTGCTTTGGTCATCAGCTACAGATACTCGACACTCTGTCCCCTCTCCCACATTATACTGACAACCCTCTGCATTTTGGAAGGGGGTTGGAAAGCAGAGCATCCAGGAAAAACCCACACAGACACCGGGAAAATGTACAAACTCCTTACATACAGTGCTGGAATTCAAATTTGGGTCGCTGGCACTGTAACAGTGTCGCGCTAAATGCAACACTAACTGTAGAGGAATGGCCAAGGACTATTTGCCCATGAGCCTGTCTGCCATTCAGCAAGACCATGAGTCACAAGCAAGCATGCTCTGCCATTACCATATGTAGGTCAATTGCAGATTTAGAATGAATAATGGGGCAGCATAGTTGGCACAGTAGGGACAGGACCTTTATAGCGCCAATGGTGGGGACACGGTTCAAATCCCACATTGTCTGCAAGAAGTTTTTATGTTCTCCCCGTGTCTGCATGGGTTTTCCCTCAGGTATTCTGGTTTCCTCCCACCTTTCAAAGAAAATGTACCGGGGTGTAAATTAATTGGGTGTAAATTGAGCGGCACGGACTCATGGGCCAAAATGGCCTGTTACCATGCTGTATGTCTAACTTTTAAAAATGTATCTAAATTTAACTCACCCAGCTGCAACTGCAGCTTGTTTGGAGGCCAAATTTATGCAACTCTTTGCTGATCCCATTTCCTCTTAACCTCATCACTGGAAGGTTTGGATCTAATTTTATGTTGTGCAGAGTTGTGGGTAATTACTTTCCAGGAAGGTCATGATGGACTTTGCCAGGGTTGGAGATGTATGGCAATGTGGTGGAACTGTCCAGGTTAAGAGTTTTCATCTTTGGAAAAAAACAAGGATGATAACGGTCCTCCTAGATTCACGAAGAGCCTTAACAAAGTGAAAGGAATGATCCATTTCTCTTGGCATTAAGTAGATGGCATGGGATTAGCTAATTGGCAGAAGGATTAGATGGAAGTCAGGTTGATCAGGAGCCAATTTCTGCCCACCATCAACTCAACAGCCTCCTTCCCTGGTGTATATCTGCATAGTTCAAGCTCAGAAATAGTTTCCAACTATTCACCATATTAGTTCCAAATAGAAAACTTGAAAGTTGCCCTCTGATTTCAGAATATTGTTTAATATAATTATGCAAGTTATCCATCTAATTGAACCACTGGAGTCCAGTTTTCATTCTGATAAATTGGCACTACTCTCCATGGTTAACATGTCCTACCCAAGAAGTGGTACCCAGACAAAATGAGGCTTTACATGGACGCAGCATACTCCTTGTGACCCATTCCTTTACTTACAAGGACAAATTTCAGGTTACATTTTACACTGACCATAACATTTTGATGACATTACAGTGGCACACACATCTTCCTGGACCTTCCCTATGTCCAGTTTTTACACTAATTAGGAGCTGCACGAGTCTAAATTGTATTTTTGGCTTCTATCCAGTAAGGAGTCCGACCATGAGATGTAGGAGCAGAATGAGGCCATTTGGTTCATCGGACCTGGACAACCTCACAACAGCTGACAGTGAAATCTATGATTTCACAGTCATTCAATCTACTAATACCTTTCTAATTTGTGCAGTCTATCCATGCACTTCAAGTAAAGGCCAACAGAGGACTTGCAACCAGTGGACACGTAATCCATCACATGGCAACCAGAATGTGGATGAAGGACAGAACTGGGGTGGGTCAAAGTTAGACCACATGGGTTCATACAATTAGCAGAGCTAAGCATGTGAATTGAATGGGTAATTAAGAGCAAAGATTCAGTGGGGATCATTGAAAACAAGATGTGAACCAAAGTGTTTAATGGAAACCAAGAGCAAAGGTGAGCGTCCTGAGTCAAGCTGCATTGTCTGGTGAAGTCGAAAGTCTGCAGATGCTGTGATTGTAGTAAAAACACAGAAATTCTGGAAAACTCAGCTAGACTAGCAGTGTCCATAGGAGGTAAAGAGATGTATATGAAAACACGCGCACACACACAGATGTTTCGGGCCTGAGCCCTTCTTCAAGGCATGAGTAAAAAGCAGGCATGTACCTGAATTAAAAGGCTGGGGAGAAATGAAGAAAGAGCAGGGGGAGGAATACAGGTGTTAATTGGACATGGATGGGAGAGAAAAGGTGAGAATTTATTGGGGGAAGGTTGGCTCTGTGAGTGCAGATCTGGGGAAAAGGGAAAGAGAGAGGGGCGGAGCTAGAGTGAAAGAGATTTAGGGAAAGATTGGGGTGGGGGGGGCAATGGAAACTGGAGTTCATGTGAATGCCACCCCGTTTGAGGGTGCCCGGACAGAGAAGAGGTATTGTTCCTCCAATTAGCAGGTGGTTCCAGCCCGGACAGAGAAGGAGGTATTGTTCCTCCAATTAGCAGGTGGTTCTAGCCCAGACAGAATATGGGGTGTTGCTCAAATTTCCTTCTGAAGTTTGAAAAATCTGGAGCCACCAGGTGAATGTGAATCAAATTAAAAACACAATGTTGGAGAAACTCAGCAGGTCAAACGATGCACGCTATATAGCAAAGATAAAGATACGGAACCAACATTTTGGGCTTGAGCCCTTCATCAAGGTATGAACATGGATCAAACTAGACAATGAGTTGGACGGTGAAAGAACAGGTTGCTCAACTGTACAGGCAACTTTCATAAGCATTTATCTAGAAGAGCTCAGAGTGAGAGCAGTAACAATGCAGGCACAATATTCTTTTGTTTAGACAGATGTCATATTGTTTGTTTCTTTGTGTTAACCTGGGAATGATAAATCCCTGCTGCTTCAGGCTGTAATTAAAGTTTCAAGAATATATTTGATTATGCATCTGCTGCACCTAATTACATTTTCTTTTTAGAAGATAGATTGGAAGCAAACTTGCCACCGAGAGCACTTCAACCTGAAGCTGGTCAGAGGCTGGCTCAGTTCTAGGTCAGGCCGCCTCCCTCTGGCCACCATGCACACTGCACCGCATGCCAGGTGGCCATTCCACCCAGTGGAGCATCATCGGCGAGCTCCATCCGGGTTCAGTGGAGGTCCGCGCACGCGGGGATTGCTGTTTCCCAAGCTGGGGCTGAAGTGCTGAATGACCATGCCAAATGCACTTAACTGGGATCACCGAGCTCGCATTGAAACACGGCACCATCTGGCTGGGCGGATTTCTGCTGTCCCAGCTGATGCCTTTAGCAATGGGTGCAAAGCATTCAAGAAATGAGAACAATCTATGGCATCACCGCCTGTCTGAGGCAGGTTCTGAAATAGCATGCAAAGCAATCATTCAACAAAGCACTGTGATCTTATTGAACAAGATGAGAACAAAGTTTGAGTCGTTAATAAGAATCAGCGATGTAAGGTTGGCTCGCTTTTACTGCTGGGAATTTTATTTGCCTGTCGTGAGCTAAGGGCTACATGTTGTAGCTGAAAGGATCACAACACGACCACGTCCAGGCTGAAAGAAACAATCCATCTAATGAATGCTAGGTCAGGTATCAGCAGTACAAAATGCCCGAGTATAAAAGAGACTCTTGCATTTCGGCTGTTGTAAATGACAGCCCTGGCCACTTCAGCACATCTCGAGGAAATGTGAAACATCATGGCAGCAGAAGATCAGTTAATTGGTCAAGGAGGTAGGACTGACATCCACATTGTGACCTGAGGTGTGAACTGTTTCAGAACTGAAGGCCAAAGCAGTTTAAAGGTTGGCGAGCAGCATGCTACAAACACAACTTCACCTTCTAAATTAAATGTATATTTTAAAATACAACTTTTTTAACATTTTTCAATTTAGACATACAGCACTGCTACAGGTTGGGCTTCCCCACGAGCCCGTGCTGTCCAATCACACCCAATTAACCTCTTTCCTCCAGTAAGATTTGAACGGTGGGAGAAAACTGGAGCCCCTGGGGAAAATCCGCACAGACACAGGAAGAATGTACAAACTCCTGACAGACAGCGTGGGATTTGAAACCCGGTCCCATTCGCTGGCGCTGTAACAGTGCTGCGCCAACCATGCTGCCCTTTCCTTATATTAAAACCTATTGTATAGTGTAAGCCACATACACAAAACCCCTGTTATCTGGAATTCATGCAAATGCCAACTTCAAGCCACCAGTAAAAAAAAACCTCCCAAATAAATGAATCAGAAGAAATAAAAATAAATAAAAGTTTAAAATTGTAAAAGAAAATGCTCTCTGAAGCAACACATAAACCTTTGGTGAAGATAGGGGCAAATATTCAGCCAGTGGAGGGCCTTGGTTGTGCTTTGCTCGTAGCAGCTGTTTGAATAAAGTTGTATGAAACAGCAATGGCAGGTGCAGGCATTGTAAGAGTGAGTCTCAAGCAACTGAAAAACTTGCTTATCTGGTATCGACCAATCCCCCTCGGTGCCAGATACCAGGGGTTTTACTGTACCTAATCAATACTACAAATTAAAATTTTAGACATGCAGCACGGTAACAGACCATTTCAGCCCATGAGTCTGTGCCCAAGTAATCTACACTCCCAGTACGTTTCGAATGGTGGGGGGGGAGAACCGGAGTCCCCGGGGAAAACCCACGCAGACGGCGTGAGAACATACAAACTCCTTACAGACAGGGTGGGATTTGAACCCCAGTCCTGTAAAGGCGTCACTCTAACCATGTTGCTCATATTTATATACAAAGCAACGTGCACTGCATACATGTTACATCATATTGCCTTGGAGTAAATGTAATTTAAATCTTTCTGTCTGTGCATCCATTCTGAAACTAGCTGGAAGTGAGCATCCAGATTTAGCCACGAGTTCCCACTTTACAGGACAATCTGTCAGCCGTTTTGACAGACTTGGTTTATTAAAAAAAACAGAAGAACGATTGTCAATTTTCCATGATTACAAAACCTATATTTAAGCTGTCGTGTGAAATTGTCTTGATTGAGCAAATATAATAAGATGGAAATGTAATCTAATTCAGTCAATTTATTTCAATACAAACTACAAACGACATTTTTTTTATTGCAAAATTACTGGCTGGTTGAAAGCAAAAACCCAAGGATGGAATGTAATCGTCTCTTCAGAGATACATTAAAGGGGGAAAGTATCTGTGCTAAATGCCACTCCCAATGAACAGTTGCCCTCTGGAGGTAATTCCAACCCTTCCAGTAATATTTGTCTTCCTGGAATAGTTGCCACTTAAGCTAACTTATTTACAAAGGCGAAAAAAAACACAGCTTAAATCCAACAGCTTTGCTCACGGAATGCACAGGTGGTGGGCTGCTTAGCGACTTGAGGATGGAACCCAAGCATGCTGCAGGCCACTGATAACTTGTGGACTCACACCAGCCTACGGACTGCTGGAGACTGGCACGAGACCGACTGAAGGGGCATCGGAACTGAGACACGAGAGGGCGCCAAGGGTGGGAAGAGCTCTTTGATCCCGCAGAATGTAATCACCTGGAGCTTAGGTTGCTGATGGTTTTAAGCTTGTGTGGCTCCAGAGGCTGTGGAAGCTCGATGTCTCTGGGGGAACTGCTTTGCCTCTCTTTCTCTGACTGTAATGGGCACCGGGCAATTTCTGCAATGGAGAATCTTTGTCTGCCTTAAGGCAGACTAAATACAATTTTATGTAATATTACATCTGTTTTATTTAAGATTCAAGATTCCTTTACTGTCATGTAATAACATTATTACATGAAACTAGCTGGAACTGAGCATCCAGATTTAGCTACAAGCTCCCACTTTACAGGACAATCTGCAGCTGTTCTGACAGTCTTGGTTTATTTTTAAAAAAGAGGTGCATTATTACATGAAATTAGCTTTTCAACATCAGCAGAAATTGCCAGGTGTCTCTTATCGTCTATGAAAGAAGAAACAGAGATTTCCACCCCCTCCCCCTCCCACCGAGCATCCATGGATATGCCTCCATCTCTCCTACACCACAAAGCTCCATTTCAAACCCATGGCAACTCGAGCTCCAGATTCAAACCTCTGACGCAATCAGGAAGCCTCCAGTGCCCTCGGCACCCTCTCACGTCAGGTCCCAATGCCTGGCACCCCCTTCAGCCAGTCTCGAGCCAGCCCTCAGCAGTTGGCAGCCTGGTGTGAGTCCTTTGACTGCAGTTGCCGGAAACCTGCAGCCTGCGTGGGTTTCTCGCCTCAAGTCACCCACCACCTGTGTGTTCTTCAGCCGTAGAGCACTTCACCGGTCCACCACCGCAGTCATCTCTGCTTCTTCTTCTCTCGCTGCGCTCCTCGCTCACCGCGTGCTAAGGTTGCAGCAATTGTAGCAGTTACACTTTTTTTTACATGACAATAAAAGTATCTTGAATCTTAAACCCATTTGTATCAGCAGAACTGCTCAGATTCATGATCAAAAGTCCTCAAGGGGTTCTTTAACTTATCCCTCTCTGTCCCTTAAGAGAGCCTTTGTTGGTGGGGGGGGGGGGGGGCGGCTTCTGAACAATTGATCAGAAAATCTTCAAGGTATCATGCAATGCATCGCATCATTTAGCCAGTCTTCACAAGAAGGATCCTGTCTGTTTTTTTTTTAATTCAGCAATCTGCTTGAGGAGCTCAGCAGGAGAAAAAGATCGATAATTTGTACCATAAGAAATAGAAGAAGGACTCGGCCATCCATCACATTGAACCTGCTCCGCCATCCAATGAGATCATGGCTGATCTGATCATGGTGTCTGCGGACTTTTGTGTTTTACTCCTTACATCCTACCTGGAATGAGCAACCAGAACTACTCCCACAGGCATCTGTTACAGCGTCAGCAACTGGGGTTCTAATTCGATGCTGTCTGTAAAGAATTTGTACGTTCTCCTCGTGTCTGCATGGGTTTCCTCCCAACCTTCAAAACGTACTGGGTTGTAAGGCAATTAGGTGCAATTGGTTGGCACAGGCTCATGGGCTGGAAAGGCCTGTTACTTTGCTGTATATCTAAATTTAAGTGTGGTCTAGCCAGTGTTTTATACAGCTGCAACATTAATGCTGGCATTTGTTGTCCAGCCCTGACGATGTCTTTAGTTGCAGACAGGGCAATTAACAGTTTGGAATCGTGTGCAACAGACAGGCAAAGACAACAAATTTCCTTCTTGAAGGACATTAGTGGATTCTTATTATCAACTGGCAGCTTTTTGGTGACTTGTCCAGGATTCTGACCTCAGAGAATGTCAGATGGATTTATGACACAAATGTGTATTCTGGTACTGCGATGGATAATTTCACTTGAAGAACTAAGTTACAAGGAAGGATTAAACAGGTGAGGGCTTTATTCCCGGGAGTGCAGATATTTGAGGGGAAGTTTGATAGAGGTATGCAAAATTATGATAGGTATAGACAGACTAAAGGCAAGCAGACTTTTTCAACTGAGGTTAGGTGAGATTAAAAAAAGTTGAAAGGGAAAAGCTTAAAGGGAAACTTATTCAAGCAAAGAGTGGAGGGAGTGTGGAACGAGCTGCCAGCTGAATTGGTAAGAGCAATCTCAATGTTGACATTTAAAAAATATTGGACAGTTATGTGGATGGGTTTGAGGGATATGGCCCAAGTGCAGGTCAGTGGGATGAGGCAAAAAAAAAAGTTTGGCACAGACTAGAAGGACAAAGCGCCTGTATCTGTGCTGTAGTGTTCTATGGTTCCATAATAACTGGCTGGAAGTTAAAACAATCCAAAAGCTTTGATGCCCGCTGTCACTGAGAACAGTGGTTTATTTAAATTTCAGATTTATTTAATTACTTGAATTTAAATGCCACAGCTGCCATGGTGGGATTTGAACTTGTGTTTCAGGATCAATGGTCTGGAACTCTGGCTATTAGTCCGGCAACATCACCACTTTGTTGTTGCAGTTTCACCTGTTGCTAATCATGTTCAACACGCTGAGTGCGCACACACATGTAACGAATGTTTCATTTCCATCTTGAGTCCACCTGTTACCATGGAAATGGCAAGCTCCAAGCACTACAAGGCTGACCCAGCTCTATCAGATGGGTCTTGCTACAGCAGAAGGCTGGACGGTTGCCTCATTTCATGTTCAAGGGCCTCATTAACTTTTGAACAGCCAAGTCCACATCCAAATGATCACACAGATTCCCCAAATCTTTCCAGGCTCCTCTGGGGAAAATACCCCACCCCAGCCAGAATTCACTTCTTTAACCTCTCTTTCTTACTGAAAAACACTCTTTCCGAATTCTCCAATGAAGGTTTTGCTCAGCTACCAAATGTGAGTGAGTAGAAAATTCTGTTTCGATTAGGCCAGTGGTTCTCAACTTTTTCTTTCCACTCACATACCATTTTAAGTAATCCTTATGTCAAGACACATTTTCCAACCCAGGGCTGGTAAATCTCCTGTACAACCTCTCCATAGCTTCCACATCCTTCCTGTAATGAGGCAACTAGAACTGAGCACAATACAGTCCGTTTAGTACTGGAAGCCAGGGATAAATTTGCAGGCAATGAAACACAAAGACTGCAGGCGCTGGAACCTTGAGCAAACAATGAGCAGCTGGAGGAAATTCAAAGTTCAGATTTATTGTCAGAGGACATACAACCCCACGATTCTTTTTCCTGTGGGTCAGGCAGAATTTCTACTTATCAGTACTGCAATAAAAAAAACTCTGCTTAACGTACACATGTAAACAAACTGTGTGATACAGAGAATAAAAATCAATAAACTCCGGAATTCCTGATTGCTTTTGTGGTTGAGGAGTCTGATGGTGGACGGGGTAGAACCTGGTGGGGCGAGTCTTGTGGCACCGATGCCTCTTTCCTGATGGCAGCAACAAGAACAGAGCGTGTGCTGGGTGGTGAGGATCCTTGATGATTGCTGCTGCTCTCCGACGGCAGCGTTCCCCGTATAGTTCTCTATAGTGGGGAGGGTTTTTGCCTGTGTCGTCCTGGGCTGTGTCCACTACCTTCTGCATGGCTTTCCATTCAAGACCATGATGCAGCAGGTCAGCACACTTTCCTCCGTACGTGTAGAAATTTGCTTGGGTTTCCAAAGTGATACCAAACCTTTGCAAACTCCTAAGTAGAGGCATTGACATGCCTCAGATCTGACAAAGATCAGGCAGCATCCATGGGTAGAAATGATCAGACAACTATTCCTGACCCAAAACATTGACTAACCATTTCTACCCACGGACGCTGCCTCATCAGCCGACTCCCCAAGCTCAATGCTTCCCCATGATTGGCCAGGCGGACACCACAGACTTTGAACAAAAGGGAAGTAGCCTGGACACATTCAGTTCTTAACTATGATCAAGCAAGTGATCCTATCAATTGTCCTTCTGTCATTAAAGCTTTTCTATGCTGGATGAGAGTGATTTGTTCTTCATTTACTAAATTATAGAACACTTTGAAGATAACAAGTGAAGAGAGAAGATGCAATGAACATAGAACAATACAGCACAGTAGAGGCCCTTTGGCCCTCAATGTTGTGATGACCCATATCTTTGGCTTGGCTTCGCGGACGAAGATTTATGGAGGGGGTAAAAGTCCACGTCAGCTGCAGGCTCGTTTGTGGCTGACAAGTCCGATGCGGGACAGGCAGACACGGTTGCAGCGGCTGCAGGGGAAAATTGGTTGGTTGGGGTTGGGTGTTGGGTTTTTCCTCCTTTGCCTTTTGTCAGTGAGGTGGGCTCTGCGGTCTTCTTCAAAGGAGCTTGCTGCCCGCCAAACTGTGAGGCGCCAAGATGCACGGTTTGAGGCGATATCAGCCCACTGGCGGTGGTCAATGTGGCAGGCACCAAGAGATTTCTTTAGGCAGTCCTTGTACCTTTTCTTTGGTGCACCTCTGTCACGGTGGCCAGTGGAGAGCTCACCATATAACACGATCTTGGGAAGGCGATGGTCCTCCATTCTGGAGACGTGACCCACCCAGCGCAGCTGGATCTTCAGCAGCGTGGACTCGATGCTGTCGACCTCTGCCATCTCGAGTACTTCGACGTTAGGGATGAAAGCGCTCCAATGGATGTTGAGGATGGAGCGGAGACAACGCTGGTGGAAGCATTCTAGGAGATGCCGGTAGAGGACCCATGATTCGGAGCCGAACAGGAGTGTGGGTATGACAACGGCTCTGTATACGCTTATCTTTGTGAGGTTTTTCAGTTGGTTGTTTTTCCAGACTCTTTTGTATAGTCTTCCAAAGGTGCTATTTGCCTTGGCGAGTCTGTTGTCTATCTCATTGTCGATCCTTGCATCTGATGAAATGGTGCAGCCGAGATAGGTAAACTGGTTGACCGTTTTGAGTTTTGTGTGCCCGATGGAGATGTGGGGGGGCTGGTAGTCATGGTGGGGAGCTGGCTGATGGAGGACCTCCGTTTTCTTCAGGCTGACTTCCAGGCCAAACATTTTGGCAGTTTCTGCAAAGCAGGACGTCAAGCGCTGAAGAGCTGGCATATATTCCTTCCTAAAACTACTAAACCCTCCCTATCCCATAACCCTCTATTTTCCTTTCATCTATGTCCCTTAAATACCCCCAATGCAATGAGACTATTAGATGAACTTGCTATGCAGGTTAGTATCGGGTACAGACAGTGTCCCAAGGCAGGCACCACAGACATTGAACGAAAGGGAAGTTATCCAATCAGATTCATCTGTTTGGGTTACCATGCATTAGACTCATTGGAAAAACAGCACAGATAAAAGGTCTTCAGACCACAACTGCACAAATTGACCATTTCCACCAATCCTATTCTACATCTGTCCCACATTTCCCCCCCCCACCAGATTTTTACCTCTCACCAACACACGCAGGACCATTTACAGTGGCCAATTCACCAACCAACCTCTGCGCCTTTGGCAGTGACATGGAGCATCAGAGGATACCCACACTGGAAAAGGGAGAACTTGGAAAGTCCACACAGAAAGCACCGGAGGTCAGTACTGAGGCTCATTCTCTGGCAGAGAGGGAACACTTCCCCCAGCTGTACCAAAGTGTGACTGGTATCTCTGAGGTTTTTTTTTTGGGCGGTGGGGGCAGGGTTATTCTTCCCTTAGTACTCCATCCAGCAGCATGCAAATGAGATTGTTTATGAAGAGGCATACCCGAGTTGACCAGCTAGATTGCGTACAGAGGGAACTTTCTCACTGCACCTGAGTACATGTAATAATAAACTTGAACTTGCAACTTGTAAACTGTCTGGCAGGGGTATGGAACAAAATACAAGTCGTCAGGACTAAATTGGGGTTGGATTGCCTGTGGGCAGGTCAATGTTGCTGGAAGAATTTACAGGGGTCTGGGATTTACTGTCAGAACAAAGTTTATTACCAAGTAATATCACCAGGGAAGTTATTCGTCCGAGAACGAACAGCTTAGGGCTCCAGGTTTTAGAGATTTTTTAAATACACTTCATCATGTAGTTTTCTCCTTCATCCTTGTAGTGAATACATAATATATCCAATGATGGCTGTGGAGACGAAGCCATTGGTTAGATTTAAAGCAGAGGGTGATGGATAAATTTAGACATTTAGCATGGTTACAGGCCCTTCCAACCCTCGAGCCCGTGCCACCCAATTACAACCAATTAACCTACAACCCCCGTACGTTTTGGAGAGTGGGAGGAAACCGGGGCACTTGCAGGAAACCCACGCAGTCATGGAGAGAGCACACAAATTCCTTACAGGCAGCGCTGGAATCAAACCTGGGTCACTGGCGGTGTCAGAGCGTAGTCATTATTGCTATGCCAGTCATTCCACCCTCTTCAGTAAACGTGCCGTCCTTGATTGGTAATCATGGTTCTCGATCAGAAAAGGCTTCAAATATTGTGGGGAGAAGGTAGGGCCCATTCTAACCTCAGACTGAAGTATATAACCGTAATTAATTTCTGTATTAATAACCCTCCAGGTATTAGCTGGAGGTTAAGCCTCATTCCACAGAGTGAAGCTTCCAGCCTCGACTGAGCTACTACTCCAGTTGGCATCTCTTAAGATGAGACAATGAACCAAGGACCCATTCTGGGGCCAGCAGTTAATTGAATTGAATTGAATTGTGTATGGAATTGAATTGCTTATTGTCTCACGTATTGAGACACAATGAAAAATCTTTGCTTTGTCGACTATCCAGGCAAATCAACCCATTCTTAATTACAGTGGGTGAGGGTTAGGTAAACTACTCCCTGACTTACGACCGACGCGACTTACATCCATCCACACATACGACCACTTTTTTTAAAAAAAACTCTTATACGCATGCGCAATATAATGCAGTTGCTGTTCTGTAAGCGGACTAGAAAGGTGGCAAACAAAAGGAAAAACCTACCCCTTGCTGATAGATCCACAAGGAAGACACTGAGTTAAAAATGAAAGTTATCCACCAGTATGAAGGAAGAAGTTAACGACATTGCACACGGTCTACTCTATTGTCTCATTCCACTGCTTCAACAATTTTAAAGGACAAAGAGAAAATATGTGAGGCTGTAAAAGGTTCTGCTAGTGTGAAGAGCGCAATACTAAGCACCAGCCAGGGCTCATGCACGAAATGGAAAAGTTATTAACGTTGTGGCTGGAAGATCCAATTCAAAAGCGAAAATTTTGATTAAAAAGTTTGCTTTAAGACTTCATTAATCCAAGTATGCGGGCAAAATTCCAACTGATGTCCATTCCGAGATATGGACCGATCCTTCAGTCCCAATTACGGTCGTAAGTCGGGAGCGCCTGTATAGTAAAACGAAAGTGCAGTGCATGGTGTAACAGTAAGTTAGAGTGTTACAAAAACAAAGTTCGAATACTGGCAGCTCTTCATAATCAGGTGTCATTTTGAATTGACAAGAAAAGTTCACAGAAAACTACAACAGGCGATAAGATTAACCTTGATAATAGTCACATTTAACTTTCACGGAACAGGCAAAGCAAATTTTAAGTTAATTGAAATTAAAAAGATTTCATCACACTTCCCATGGATCAATAGGGAAGTCAATCCAACATTTCACTCTCTCCACACCTAAAACTTTAAATTTTGCTCTATGCAGAATGCCAATTGTTTCCTTCATTGGTTGTAAAGCATGATGGGATAGCCAGAGGTCACAAAAGGTGTGGCTTCATTCACTGCCAATAAGCCATCATCTAGCTATTAATAAGAGCAGAACTCGTAGCAATGGACCACGCAGCTCCTTCTCTTTGTCTCCCATAGCTTTTCACACTGTCATCTTAGTTTCCACTTTCCTCCAACTCTCCATTTTCCTATTGTCCATTTGGTTGCATCACTGTCTGGCATGGAGGTGCCAATGCACAGGAAAGGAAAAGGCTAGCAGCAACATGGGCATTGATCTTCACTCCATTAAGGACATCTACAAGAAACGGTGCCATAAAAAAGCAGTCGCTACCCTCAAGCATTAGATGGAGGTACAGGAGCCTGAAGACACCCAACATTACAAAAAACAGCATCAGATTTCTGAATGGACAGTGAACCACAGACACAACCTCATTTTTTCCCCTCTTGTTTTGCACTAATGTAATTTTTAAAAAAATAGTGTATATACAGGTGTAATTTATAGCAAGTTTTTCACCTGTAATGCACAATAACGCTGATGTAAAACAATGAATTTTGTGACATGTTCGCGACAATAAGTTCTAATTCTGATTTATCTCAGCATTAAACATTTTCAATGACTCATTCATTGGTCAAAGCTTTACAATCCTCAGAGACAAAATTCTTCCGCAGACTCAGATAGACAGCACTTTATCATCTTGTTCTCGATCCCCAATGGTGGAAACAATCTTACATTTACCCTTTCAAACTCCCTCATTAACTCGTGTGCCTCACTGAGACCACCCTTCTAAACTCCAGAGAATACAGGTACACAATCCTTTATTCGAACATCTAAAATCCGGAAACCTCCAAAAACTAGCAATTTTCTTTCCTGGTACTGGTACAGCGGAGGGAGGGAGAGAGAGAGAGAGAGAGAGAGAGACAGCAGCATGACTAGGTTGGGCGGTGTGGGGTGGGGGAAGAGAGATGGCAGCGTGACTTGGCTGGGCGGGGGGAGGAGAGAGACGGCAACACGACTCGGGTGGGTGGTGGGAGAGGCGGCAGCACGACTTGGGTGGGCGGGGGGGGAAGAGAGACGGCAGCGCGACTCGGGCGGGCGGGGGGGAGAGAGACGGCAGCGCAACTGGAAGGGGACAATTCAGGAGGGCTTAAATCTGGCTTTTGTTCTGAAATCCGGAAAAATCCAAAATTCAGAACACACTGTCCCCTGAGGGTTCCAGATAAAGGATTGTGTACCTGTATTACCTTGACATCACCTTTGTTTTCTCTGCACTAACGTTTTTTTACATTAACAGCAACTGTGAATATTCATCGATCCTTTACCTTTTATTTAGTATTTATGTCCCTCATATGGTAATTTGATTTATTAGTGTTTTATACATATCTGTGTTGCTGTAATAAACAAGAATTTCAGTACATTTGTATATTGTACTTTATGTATGATTTTTAAAAAAAACTATCAATTTCACTTTCTGATTTGAGGCGAAGAATTCACACAGGCTATCGGCGACTGAGGTCAAAGGACTCATAGCAGGCTGCGGACTGCTAGAGGCTGGCTGAAGGGGGTAGCAATATCAAACTGGGATGCATGGGGTGGGGGCGGGGGAAGAGGGTGCTGAAGGCTTCCTCAGCGTATCGGAGGTTTGGATCTGGTGCTCGGGTTGCCAATGGTTTGGACTGGAGTCTGTATGTCTGTGGAGGTGCAGGATCGCTGGAAGAGAATCCACAGACACTCAGTGACTCTCTTTTTCCCCTCTTTCCCTGACTGTAAGGGGCACCAGGCAGTTTCTGCTCATGGCTAATCTTTGTCTGGCTTACGGCAGTTGTAAGTCAATTGTGTTTAATATTACATCTGTTTTATTACCAAGACATTGAAGGAATCTTGAAATCCCCTCATCCCAGAATCAATCCAGTGAACAATTTCCATAATTGTATTGGAAGCAGAGTAGATAGATATCCGTTCCGAGTGCCAGGCATGATCTCACCAAAGGTCTTTGCAGCTACAGCAAGCTGTGTTGCTTTTGCATTCTATCCTCTTTGTTACAAAGGCATATTGGAAACAACTCCCCAAAAGTGAAATCCGTTGTCTCACCGAGCCTAATACAGTTTCACAAGTTCCAGAAAGGGAAATTGTAAACTTTCCATGAACTCCACATGTTGGCAAAAAATTTTGATGACTGATGGTTTTGCTGATCACAGAAGTCAAACATAACGGAATAGGCCCAACTTATCAATGCCAACTAAGTTCTGGCCTATTCATTTGTCTGCATTTGTACATGCACTAGAAACCTTGCTATCCATATTTCTGTCCAAATGTATTTTGTAATTGCACATGCTTTTGTCGATTCCTTTAGCAGTTCATTCCAGATACAGACCACCCTCTGAGTAAATAAGTTACACCTCCGATCCCTCACTTTGGTCGAAAAAATAAACAGGGAGACTATTTTCTAAACAGGAAGAAAATGGAAAATACCCATATGCAAAGGGACCTGGGAGTCCTCGTGCAGGTCCCCTGAAGGTAAACTTGCAGATTGAGTCAGTGGTGAAGCTGGCATTCATTTCAAGAGAAATAGAGCAGGGATGTGATACTGAGGTTTTATAGGGAGCTGGTGAGACTTCACTTGGGAGTATTGGGCTCCTCATTTAAGATAGGATGTGCTGACATTGGAGAGAGTTCAAAGAAGGTTGACTGAGGTAGTGAAATGGTTATCATATGAGGAGTGTTTGATGGCTTTTGGTCTGTTCTCTTGGGAATTTAGGTGAATGAGGTGGATCTTATAGAAACATATCGAATGTTGAAAGGCATGGAGGAGTAGAAAGGTTGTTTCCCATGGTGGGAGAGTCTGAGACAAGAGGGCGTAACTTCAGGATTGAGAGGCATCCGCTTAGAACAGAGATACAGAGGAATTTGTTCAGCCAGAGGGTGGAAAATCTATGGAATTTGTTGCCACGGGTGGTTGTGGAGGCCAAGCCATTGGATGCATTTAAGGGAGAGATTGATAGGTTCTTGATTAGTCGGGATATCAAAGGTTATGGGGAGAAGGCCGGGCAGTGGGGCTGAGTGGGAAAATGGATTAGCTCATGATAGAATGACAGGGCAGACTCAATGGCTGAATGGCCTATTTCTGCTCCCATGTCTTATGGCCCCTCTTTAATCTATCCCCTCACTTTAAATCTATGCCCGCAAGATCCAGAATTCAAATCCAATAGACTGATCTTGCAATTTATGCTGCAAAGATTCGTGTAGGCAAATCCAGAATTTTAAAGAAAGCACAGTCTCTCACCGGGCACATAACCCCAAAGGTCATCGCAGCAAGTAGTTTGGCCACATTAATAAAAATCCAACTCTATACCTTTACTCTGTGGAGGGTTCTGGCTGCGGTCTCGGAGAACGTTGATCTGATAGACTGTTCCATACGGTTCAAAAAGTTCCTTGAGTTCTTTTTCCGACCAAGATCTTGGGATTTGGCCAACAAACATCTTAATGGCATCTGGGTCTGGCTGGTCCGAGTGATCTATTGCACCATTCATCTTGTTATTCGTACCGTTACTGTTAAAAACAAAACAGAGAAGCACCAAGTCAGGCAAACAATTGATTTCCTGAATAAATATCATCTTAGCAACAGGACACCTGATATTCCTAACTTCCCATCACAGTTACACCATTGCTCAAACCACACAACTCCCCTGGAAGAAGAGCGACTGACCACTTTCAGACACTGGTCATCAGACAGGGGTGCTCCCATGCAAGCCAGCAGCGGTTAAGTGGACCCTGCATGGAGCAGGCCAGCTGCTCGAGAGGGAGTCAGCGCCACCAGATTAGCTTTCACAACCTCCTGCCCACAAGGCCCAAAAATAATTCATCACACGACACATTGAGACACTCGGGAGTGAGCAGAGGCGATAAAAACCATTATTACCGGCGATACGCAGCTTCAGTACAGAAAAGCTGTCAATACAATTCAAAATTAACAATTACCTTTATTCACTGAAAAGTTGCTGAACTTAAAGACAAGGCAAAGCGTGATTAAGGTCAAGGAAGGTACGATCACATGACAGGAAGGACCGAGAACACACAGCGCATGACTAAAATTATGATGAATATGCAAATGTTTCCAGTAATGCGCAGAAACAGTAAAATCTGTAAAGCAAGTTCATGGTCTAGCTCGATATCAACAAAATCTCGAATCTTGGAACAGTTTAAGGAATATGCAGATTTTGCTCCTCTCTTTTTGAGAGAGATTGGTTTGCTTCTTCCTTTCTGCAAGTTATTTCTCTCATTGTACGAGATTTCCTGTCTTGTGCTCTTGTCCAACCACAAGGCCTTGTGGTTAAACCACTTCTCTCCTTTCCTCATGACTGCTGAACTGATAAGCAGTCATGAAGAATTGAACGCAGGCTCACACAGTTTTTATTTTAAACAACATATGGCACGGTAACGAGCCCTTTCAGCCCACAAGCCCATGCTGCCCAATTACAGCCAATGAATCTACAACCCCCGCACGTTTTGAAGGGTGGGAGGAAACTGGAGCACCCAGAGAGGAAACCTGCAGACACGGGGAAAACATACAAACTCCTTACAGACAGTCCTGGTGCAGTAACCACTACACCTAACCATGTTTTGTTTTGTATCTAAATAAATTCTCACTCCCTCTGCAAACCGCCCCCAGTGTGGATGGATGGCATGAGATTCAGAGCAGATTTGGTGGGAAAATGTGAGGGTGGGGGGAAGCCTTGCTCAGAGTGGATTCCAGAGTTCAATACTTATCTTCCTTCCCTCTAATGACAAGGATAATGTACAGCTTTCTTCTCGAAGCTTATCCAATTGGCCAGTTTATACCCACATCTGTGGGTAGGAAGCTGATCAACAGAAAGCATGCAACAATTAAGCCGAATCCAGTCTTTCCACAAAGTTCACATTTGCAGACTTCCCTGCAGAGAAGCACTGCCTGGCAGTTGACGGGGAAGGGGAGGTAGTGACAGGCTGCCTTCTCTTCCCACCAGCTCCCCGAAGACAAGTGATACCTTCTTTGCAAGGTGGAACTGTACACCCGTCGTGACTTTAGGCACTTGATTCCAACTGCCTGTGATGCAGCTACACTGCTACAAAAGCAAGCTCATCACCTGTCAACACTAGCCAACCACGATCACAGTATGAACATGCAAGCACATGCATACACACACACACACACAACAGTAGTCCCTGCAGACACACGCATCACCACAAGGTAGATGGAGGAAACCAGGCCAGGAAAGAGGATCAAACCTCAAATCTTTCCTATTGGGGCAGCTGGTCTCCACTTTATTCATTTACCCTCCAGGGTGTTTTCTTCTTGCTTTACACTGAATTCTCCAAATGCAAACTTTCCAATGGGCCCAACTGATTTCCATACCAGTGTGTTTGAGTTCTACCCAAGCCTCCTCATCCAATCCCATTGATTGGTTCTTCTCTTTTTTCCGCCACACACTTCCTTTCATGGGCACTCGTCACTCCTTGCAAATCATCTCAGAAGGGAAGGGAGAAGCCCACCATTGCCTGTATTCTGGACGACGTATCGCGAGTGAAACCCCATGGTGTCAGTTCAGAGAGTCGAGAGAAGGTTCCAGTTCCAGCCTTCCAATCTGATCATCCCAAGGTCAGAACAGCAGGAATTCACATTGTTGACCTCTCCTCCTCTCCCATCCTATCAGCAACTTGAAAGAAACTTGTTTTCTGTCATTCCTAGCTCTGATGGAGGGTCTTGGACCAGAAACACTACCGGTTTCCCTTTCCACAGATGCCGTCTCAAACTGAGTGTCCAAGGTTGAGGGGAAACCTGGTAAAAGTTTATTAAATTATAATGTAGATAGGGTAGACAGTCAGAACCCTAACTCCACAGGATAGAAATTTCAAATACCAGGAGAAGTGTTTCAGATAAGGGGTGAGCGAAGTGTTTAAAGGGAATGTAGGAAATAGGAGCAGGAGTAGGCCATTCAGCCCATTGAGTCTGCTCTGCCATTCAATAAATACAACTGGGGCAGCATGGTTGGTATAGCAGTTAGTGAATGCCTTTACAGTGTTAGCAATTGGGACCGGGTTTCGAATCCCGTGCTGTCTGTACATTCTCAGTGTCTCAGTGGGTTTTCCCTGGAGGCTCCAGTTTCCTCCCACTGTTTGAAACATACCAGGGTTGTAAGTTAATTGGGTGCAACTTGGGCAGCACAGATTTGTTGGCTGAAATGGCCTGTTACCATGTCTAAATTAAAAATAAATGAGATCATGGCTGATCTGACGATAGGCTTATCTCCACCTACCTGCCCTTTCCCCTTACTATGTAAAAATCTAACCCATCTCATCCGAAATATACTCACTGAGGTCATCTCCACTACTTCAATGGGCAGCGAATTCAACAGATTCCCCACCCTCTGGGAAAAGCAGTTCCTCCTTATCTCCGTCCTAAATCCTGAGGCCACGTCTCCTAGTTCTGGTCCCCACCAATGTGCCTACCCCTAGCTTATACCTTTCATAACTTCATATGTTTCTTCAAGACAGCGAGTACAGTCCCAAACAATTCAATCTCTCCTCATAGGCCAAACCCCCCTCATCTCTGGAATCAACCCGTTGAACCTCCTCAAAAGTCAACACACCCTTCCTCAAATGATGGAGACCAGAACTGCACCTGGTACTGCAGATGTTGCCCCACCAGTACGTTGTACAGTTGCAGCGTAACCTCCCTGCTCCTAAATTCAATCCCTCTGGTAATGAGGGTCAACATTCCATTTGATAAATAGAGACACATCATCAGCTTGGTGCGGCGACAGACTTTTTATTTATTCATCCCATTTCCAATTTCAGCAGAAATTATTGTGCATTTATGAATCTAATCACCTATCACCAAAATAAACCACTCTTCTTAAAAGCCTTAAGCAGAAATTCATTTGGGTTTAATTGCATAGCGTAGTTATTAATTTGATTACACCCAACACCGCCTTACATTGTATCGAGGTGACAGCTGTGTGAAAATACCATTGGACGCTCACCATTCCAGGCATATCCTTCCCATGCATCAACTAAATAAGGGGGCAATTGGCACCTGCCAGAGGCAGCAGAAGGTAGTGTTCAGGATTTGCTGTCCTACTGATTGCTTCTGATCAATTGGTTACATTCCAGAGTATCTTGTCAACAGAGCTGGACACAAACACAGGGAAAAAGAAGCCGATACTTTGTGTAACTCAGTAGAACAGGCAGCAGTAGATGGGGTGAGTAGACCCATGTTCCACACCGACCACCTCCTCCTCCTTATACTGTCTATCTCTCCCCTTAGTAAAATTGTCAAGGATTTCAACACAAAACTTCAATGGGGGCAGGAAAGAGAGAGAGGAGAGAGGGCAGAGAGCGCAGGGTGGGGGTGGGGGGGCAGGCAGCGTAACTTCACCCCGTTCTGAACTCACTCACCGTGGGAAAAACACACAAACGCTGGAGAAACTCAGCAGGTCGAACAGTGTTCTTTATGTGACAAAGATATACATCACCGATGTTTCGGGCTTGAGCCCTTCATCAAGGTGTGGGGGAAACATGAAAGATGTCCAAACAAAAGGGGGAAGAAGAGGGGGAGGGCCTTCTCTAAATTGGAGAGACCAGTCGCAGATTAGGAGATTGCTTCGCCCAACACTTCCTCTCCGATCACAACAAAAGTGACCTCCACGCAGCGAATCATTTCAATTCTGAATCACAGTCTCAAGCTCACAACTCTGACCATGGCCCTTCACACGACCCCATCCTGACCACCCGCAGATTGGAAGAACAACACCTCATTTTTCATCTGGGCACCCTCCAACCCCATGGCAGGAACATTGAGTTCACTGCATTCCACTAATCAGCTTACCTTTCCCCATTTCCTCCCCCCCCTTAACTCATTCCAGTTCCTACTTCCTTTCTCTCTCCACCTAGCCTAGCCTCCTTCCCCCTTCCACCTATCATCTCCCACCCTCACCACCCCACCTCCCTGCCCCCCTCCACTTCCACCTATCATCTCCCACCCTCACCACGCCATCTCCCCCCTTTTGTTCGGACATCTCTCATGTTCCCCTACACCTTGATGAAGGGCTCAGACCGTGAAACGTTGGTGATGTATCTTGACCGTTGCTACATAAAGGCACTGTTTGACCTGCTGAGTTTCTCCAGTGTGTTTTTTCACTTAACCATGGTGTCAACAGAATCCTGCATTTCACCTCACTCAATGTGGAGATGAGTTTCTTTGGTGCAGTTTTCTAAACAAAGGAGACTCCCCCTTGTGTTCAAGTTGGCCTTTTAATATATTATTAAGTCAGTGCGAACTTGAATTTCACAGAGAAGCAAATGCTTATGTAGAAAGTATGAATATAGTGGAAAAACTCTGGTGCAGTACGAGGCATCTTTAATAATTTTTATTACTACGTACCAACATCATATTTTTGAATGCAATATTTTTAAAAAATCAAAGCACATTTGATTAACATTCATTCTAATAAGCTTCACCTCCCCACTGCGTCAATCAAGATGCCAAGTCTAGCGGTCTAATGAAACCAACATCTGCAGTTCATTATACTGTGCTGCAGTATAACTCACTCACAGTCATTGCCAACGCTCGCAAAAACACGGTTCTAGCATGGGTTCGGTCGGTCCAAGACAATGCCTCAGTTGTCCCAAGTTCAAATTTCCCTGCTGGCCAAGTACAAAACTTGCGGATTATCACAAGAGAAACAGCATTACAACCTATGGATCATTCTAAAACTCCGCGTGACTTGGAGTCAGCAAAAAGGATCCTGGATAAATTCATGAGACATTCAACCCATTGTGTCCGTGTCAGTCAGAAAACAGCTGGCCAGAGCCATCCCGCGGCAGCAGGTCACCATTTTGTATGTACTCATCCAAGTGTTGTTGGAATGCCAAGAGGACATCGACTTCACCCACTTGTGCAGGCAGAAAGTCCCACCTTATTTGAGCAAAATTAAATCCTCATCTCTTAATTCTTCTTCTAATTACTTTAAATCTTTGGCCTCTGGTTTAGATCCAACTGCTATGGAAAAGAAGTCATTGTTTATTCTGTACTAGACCCTTTTATTTTATGCACCACTGCCTCGCTGCCTTTCCCGATGTTCCTCAGAGTCTCTGAGCCTGTCTGTCTGTCTCTCTCTCTGTGCTTTCCCACTTCCTCTCTGCCTCCTCCCTCTCTTGCCGTTCATTCAGCAACCCCCTTCCTTCTCCCTGCATCTTTCTTTCCATCCCCCTCCCCTCTCCTCATCCACACCCCTTCCTCTCTCCCTGTGCTCCCTCCCCTTCGTCCCCTCCACCTCTCTGCATCCCCCTCCACCCTTCTCTCTCTCAGGAGTTCTGAACCAGGAACTCCAAGCTCCATTACATAGAACACTCTAGCACACTACAAGCCCTTCAGCCCTCAATGTGGTGCTGACCCATATATTCCTTTTAAAAAAAGTACGAAATCCTCCCTACCCCATAACTCTCGATCTTCCATCCATATGCCTAAGAGTTTCTTTAATGTCCTTAATGTTTCAGCCTCCACCACCATCCCTGGCAAGGTATTCCAGGCATCCACAACTCTCTGTATTTAAAAAAAACCTTACCTCTAATGTCTCCCCTAAACTTCCCTCACTTCACTTTGTCCACATTTCCTCCGGTCTTTGCTAATCTTGCCCTGGGAAACAGGAGCTGGGTGTCCACCCTATCCATGCCTCTATAATCTTGGAGATTTAATAAAGTCTCCTCTCATTCTTCTACCCTGCAGAGAGAAAAGTCCCAGCTCTGCTAACCTTACCTCATAAGATACGTTTTCCCATTCAAGTACATCTCATTTGCATTCTCTCCTTAGCTTCCACATCCTTCCTATAACGAGGTGATCAGAACTGAACACGATACTCTAAGAGTGGTCTCACCAGAGATTTGTAGAGTTGCAACATGAAAGGCTCCGAGGTGGACAAGGGAAATCTTTTCCAAGCCTCCTTAATAAAGCCAAACTAGAAAGCATCATTCATCACAATTGCTCAAAGATAGAGAGTTGGCATTTGGTGTTGCACAAAAAGAATCTCAAGTGGGGAGCACACAAAAGCTGGTGAACACAAGGAAGGAATATCGGGTCTGTCACAATACCCACCCCCTCTCCTGTGAAATACCTCCTGTGCCTTCTGAGATCCCATCATTACTGACTATAGAACCCAGAGATTTGGAGAGACGGCAAATCATCTTTGATTCCAGCATGTGTCTGGGAAGAAAGTGCTCAATACAGAGGCATGGGACAAAAGGTGATACTCCTCTTCTGCTCTGCCTTCACCCCAAACAACTTCCTCCCAAAACACTAAGCTGCAGATCTCTGTGACTTGAGTTCAAATCCAGCACTGTCTGTAAGGAGTTTGTATGTTCTTCCTGTGACCTGCATGGGTTTACCCCAAGAGCTCTGACTTCCTCCCACCCTTTAAAACGATAAGGGGGTTGTGCATTAATTGGGCAGCATGGGTCGAAATTCGCTCCTACTGTGTTGAAAATAAAGAAAGAGAATTGGATCCTCAGCCTCCTGACTACAAGCAGGGATTACACCTCCTCCATGCAAAGCTCTTGTACTCAGCCCCTTCCTGCACATGTTACACTCACTCGTGAATTTCATCTTGTATGTGTGATTTCTTAAGACAACACATGGATGAAGGAAAAGGTTCATCACTTTAAAGTTGATACGAACAAGCACATGAGGAAGGCCATGAGGCTACAAGTCTCCATTACTACAGTGCCCTGCTCAGTGTCAGCCCCTGGTGGAAGCCAAGTATAATCAAACGGTAAGGCATTGCTAGTTGCATTGCAACCATGATCTCTATCATTACACAGGTGATACCACCATCGTGGGCCAGATCTCAAGCATTGAAAGGTGCAGGCAATTCTACTGGCATAGTGTCTGTCAAACACCCTCTCCCACAAGGTCAGAAAAATAAGGGTGTTAGTCATTGATTCCAGGTAAGCGAGAGATGCGCACATCCCAGAATTTATCCACAGTGCTGAGGTGCAGATGGTGGAAAACTTCAAGTGCTTTCCAATATCACCAATAGGCTGCCTTGGTCTAACTGTGTGGATGCTACAAAGAAAACGGTCAAAACAAGTCTGAAAATTCAGTGTGTAGCTGAGGTCTCTTAGCAATTTGGCAGATCCACTAGAGAAAGCATCCTGCCTGGTATAGCATCACAGCAGGTATTGGAACTACTCTGCCAAAGGCCAAAAGGAACCACAGAGATTGTGACCACAGCTTAGGTCATCACGAAAACCAACCTCCTCTCCATCAACTGTGTCGCTATCTCTTACCATCTTGGAACAGTTGCTAAAATATTAAACAACTCGCCCATTGGGCTTAAGAGACACGTGCTTGAGGTCACAGATGTCCAAATTTCCTAATATTATCAGACTCTTGAATGGATCTCACACTGGCAGCTAAGTCAGAAAATCTGCAGATGCTGGGGCTGAGTGTATACACAAACATGCTGGAGAAACTCTAACTACCTGACAAAGGGCCCAGGCCTAAAACGTTGGTCACCTTTTCCTTCCCATGGATGCTGTGTGACCTGCTGAGTTTCTCAAGTATGTTGGCTATTGCCATCTTTGTGACGACACTTCTCTGGAATCCCCACGCTGTGTTTGTGCACTTCCAGGAGTGAAACACAATAGACTGCAGACCCCCGGGATTGTAGTAAAAAAACACACAGAAATGCAGGTGGAACTCAGCCGATCTCTTTAGCTTCTATCGGAGTCAAAGATATATACCCGACGTCTCGGGCCTGAGCCCTTCTTCATGTGTTTCTGTGCCTTGCACTATTTGAAAACTATTATCCTACACCTAATTTATTTATTATTTATTTATTTATTATTTATTTATTTATTATTGCACTCTCTGCTCAAAGAGTTGGATAGCCAGGAAAACATGCAAAACAAAGCTTCTTATTGTTCGGTCCATGTAACAAAACAAAATGCACAAAAATAAATTCAAAGGCATTTCTCAGTTCAAAAGCAAGACACTTGAATGCTGCAAAAAGCAGTTCAAGTTGGAAATAGCACCTGCAATGAAGTGTAAACAGATCACAATGGTGGAAAATACTCCTGAAAACCAATGCAGACTAAAAGTCATTCACATCAGGCACTGTAGTTAAAAAGCCCATTAAATTAATTCTCACCCCATTAAAGGGTTGAAGTAATCCTCCAAAATAATGCATCAGCAAGGATAATTTGTTACCAGAGTAACATCTAAACAAGACATTTCAGGTGGGCCGCATCAAGTATATTTGTAGAGTCACTATTGCCAGCGGGCTAATTCTGCAAGACAAATGCTCAAAGCAACTTCTTTCTCTTTCGCCTGTATCCATCTATTACTTCTTGCCTGTGCCCCTCCCATGCCCCACCTCTCTTCCCCTCAACATTTTATTCAGACATCTATCCATTCTTCCAGATTCCTGACGAGGGGCCCAGGCCTAAAACGTTGGTCATCGTCTACTTCCTGTGGATGCTGCGTTACTCCAGCACTTTTCTGCATTGCACCATTTGGATGAAGAGCATGGGCCCAGGATCTTCCGGCCGAGGGCCCCGTGTCGCCCAAATACCCCAATTAACCTACAGCCGGCATACGTTTTGAAGGGCAGGAGGAAACTGGAGCACCCGGAGAGAAAGCCCACGCAGACACGGGGAAAACAAACTCCTTACAGACTGCGCCATATTCGAACAATTATCTTTGGCTTGGCTTCGCCGACGAAGATTTATGGAGGGGGTAAAAAGTCCACGTCAGCTGCAGGCTCGTTTGTGGCTGACAAGTCCGATGCGGGACAGGCAGACACGGTTGCAGCGGTAAATTGGTTGGTTGGGGTTGGGTGTTGGGTTTTTCCTCCTTTGCCTTTTGTCAGTGAGGTGGGCTCTGCGGTCTTCTTCAAAGGAGGTTGCTGCCCGCCAAACTGTGAGGCGGCAAGATGCACGGTTTGAGGCGTTATCAGCCCACTGGCGGTGGTCAATGTGGCAGGCACCAAGAGATTTCTTTAGGCAGTCCTTGTACCTTTTCTTTGGTGCACCTCTGTCACGGTGGCCAGTGGAGAGCTCGCCATAGAACACGATCTTGGGAAGGCGATGGTCCTCCATTCTGGAGACGTGACCCATCCAGCGCAGCTGGATCTTCAGCAGCGTGGACTCGATGCTGTCGACCTCTGCCATCTCGAGTACTTCGACGTTAGGGATGAAAGCGCTCCAATGGATGTTGAGGATGGAGCGGAGACAACGCTGGTGGAAGCGTTCTAGGAGCCGTAGGTGGTGAACAATTATAGCCTTACACTAACTGGTTGATTCTCCAGACATCACTGAGGGTGTGCTACACGTTACACACATCAACGGGTATTGAAACCAGGGCTCAAAACTCTCTCCTACTGAAAGGTATCATCACATTGTCATATATAGCTGGACAACTCATCCGTCCGTCAATCGGTAACCAAAACTGATCACATTGTTGGCTAAATACTTGTGCAAAAGTATTTTTAGCCAGAAAAATCTGGAATTTCCCTATCTAGTATAAAAGTCAACTCCAGTCTCTCACCTCAGCCCTGGCGAGCAGCCTGCCCTTTGGAGCTTCCAACTACGGACTGCTGTGGTAAATCTTTAGGTGCCTGAGCTCACCAAAACGGCAACAAGGGGGTCTCGCGAGACCTGGCCTTGGTGGGCGTCATGTTGTATTTGGCACTGTAATTGAAAGTGAATTCTTCGACTACAAAGTGGGATGACTCAAAACAGCTATGTCCAGAATAGAGAATGGTGTTCAGTGGGGAGGGGGAGGCGACGCTGCTGCCACAAGGCGCCGCCGCCTCAAGGTGCTGGAGTGGCCTGATTAGATACAGGAGCGGCACTCTGGTGAGCTCCAGCATCACAGCACCCCTGTTACCCACGCCTTGAACATGGACTCTCATCCCGGCCACCCACACATCAGAATGCCACTCTCGCCTCGGCCGCCCCACCGATTGGACGCCCTGTGCCTCCAATGGCACGGATACCGACTGTAGTCCCAACCTCCCCTGTGATAGAATGTGTGTTTTGATGTACAGACTCTCTGTGAATACTTTAATTCATTGTGTTTTATTTGTTTCGAGATCATTTGGACTTCTGCGACTGATACAGTATTTTGGATTCTTGCAAAGTTCAGTCCGCCACAAGTAGTATCAAATGTAATAGGCGACCTCATAAATTTAACATTAAAAAATGGTCCACATAATTCTTGAGTATATATGGTAGGTTGTTTGTGGTCACAGGTTTGATGTGCACAAAATTATCTAAGCTTCCTACATTACCACAGTGACCATTCTACAAAAGTATAGTACTTCACACAACGTAAAGAGGTTTGGGAGGTTCTAGAAGGACTGAAAGCTGCTATGATCATTTAGGTCTATCTTACAGTATTAACAATGACTTGCCCCTGCCCTAGAGTTACTGAGCTCCTGTGAGGCATCTGACAGTCCTATTTGTACTCAAGGCAGAGGCTGGAGCAAAGGAGAAATCTGCATTTCTATCAGCGTGGTTCCCAATATCATTATCTGTGAAACTTTAAGGGTTCCCTGCAACACCACCCTCTCCCCCATACGATCCATCTTCAACCATCACGCCACACAGCAGGATACCAGATTGATTTAGTTTTTTTGACATACAGCATGGTAACAGCCCCTTCCTGCCCACGAGCCCCGGGCTGTCCAATTACACCCAATTGGCCTACAACCCCCTGTACGTTTTGAGAGCCATCGCGTGGTAATTAGGAAGCTATAATTACTTTCCCCAGAAAAAAATGTAGCGTTACACCTGTATTTAAAAAGTCCAGTTCCACTCTGCGTGCGGCAGAGAAGCGCTAAAACTCAAAACAATGAGGATCAAACTTCCAGAAACAATTGTAGAAGTTGACTCCCTACCTGCCAAATCGCTCAACTACAGCAGAAAGACATTTTAACAGTTGAAAACCATTAAGCAGACAATCAGATAGACCACCCTGCCAAAATCTGCACTGCTCGATGTGCTTTCCAAATACTCCCTTACCAACATGCAACCTCCATAGAGAAATCCTGCCATTTTTCTTGCTGGTCTCAACCACTCCCCTTGTCAGATCAACTCAAGCAAAACAATATGTTTCAGTGCTCAACTATTTCAAGCTGGCGAGTTGCCTTGACAGCTCCATCTTCAGAGCACGATCTGTTCCACTTATTACTCATGCCAAAAAAAAAACCCTTACTCACCACTCACAACAGAGATGAATATCAAAATAATTTTTAACCATGTGAAATAATACGCAGCATTAATTTGTCTGCACAACTAATGTGTTTACCAGTTTAACATTATACCAAGGCTTCCAGGTGGGATTTTACCTCAACACAATCTGTCAACCGGCTGAAGTGCTCAAAGGCCAATCAAGACGCAAATAACAGAAGTGATCTAAAGATAGGAGGTGGCAGTGATCGGCAACATTTAAATGCCAAAGTGCCAAATAACATAACAAATGAGCTCCCTCGTTAAATTGTTTATTAGTAAAATGCATCCATTTCACCCACCCCCTCCAAATGGGCAAGAATAAGTGTACAATGGTGGTGAATCTGCTCCACGCAATCAGATCGCAGAGGTGCAACGGGACATAAATTACAACTAAAAGCAAAAGAAGACATTAAACGACTTTAAAAATCTGGAAAATTAGCCATTTCAATTCTTAAATAATCGTCTTGGCCTCATCTTCATTTGCAGCTCCAGGCTGTCCATGGGACGCACATCTGACTGAGGTCAGACTTATCCATCACTGTGTGTGTTGCTGAGGTTACAATTTGGCCACAGAAGCTTTTTTTTTGGCCTCTGAAGAGAGAGATTTGATTGAGGTGTACAAGGTCATGATAGGCTTCTTTCCATCAGCTTCACCTAAATCTGTGGTTGAATGATGAGGGGTACTGAATTAACATTCTGGAATTAAAAGCCCAGAGCCAGGTCTTCCGCCTGCAGAGTTGTACAATCATCAAGCAATTATGTTAAATCCTTTCTTTTTATTCTCTCTATACACCTATCATTTCCTCCAGATTCCACCACTTACCTACATCACAAATGTTACTTAACATTTTTTCTTTAGACCAGTGGTTCTCAACCTTTTTCTTTTCACTTACATACCACTTTAAGTATTCCTTATGCCATCGGTACTCTGTGATTCATAAGGAATTGCTTAAGGTGGTATGTGGGTGAAAAGAAAAAGTTTGAAAACCAGTGTTTCAATCGTCCCTCATTGACTCGTTATGTGCACGGTTTCATAACTCCAAAGGAAATGGGCTAATGACCATTTTTCTCAAGCAAAATATTTCAGTAACAATTGGGTCCAAAGCAGTGATTCTCAATCTTCTCTTCCCACCCACATCCCACCTTAAACAATCCCTTACTAATCACAGAGCACTGAAGGCATAGGGATGACTTTAGGATGTGAGTGGGAAGGGAAGGTTGAGAACCACTGCTCTGGATCCAATTGCTACTAAAAATTTTTGGCATATGGCACGGCGTCAGCCCCGCTGACCCACAAGCCTACGCTGCCCAAATACACCAATTAACCTCCATACCCTGCACATTATTGAAAGGTGGGAGGAAACTGGAGCACCAGGAGAAAACACACGCAGACAGCACTGGATTCCAACGCGGGTTCTGTAATAGCATTGCGCTAACCGCGCTACCAAATTATCCCGCCAACCAGATTGGCTCCTGGAGTATAGGAACAATGGCTCGACGTTATTACAGCTCCAGTGATTGGGGTTCGAATCCAGCACTGTATGTAAGCAGTTTGTATGCTCTCCCCGAGTCTGCATGGGTTTCTCCCACTTTCCAAAACATAGGAGGTTGGAAAGGTAACTGGGTATGATTGGGCACCACGGGCCTTGTACTGCGCTGTATCGTTAAAGAAAAACCAGCAACAGGAGCAGGCCAGCTGGCCCGTCGAGCTTGCTTCATCATTCACGATCACGGCTAATCTGGCCATGGACTCCGCTCCACAAAACTCTTAATTGCTCCAATTTTCAAAAATCAATGCATCTTAAATAATAGCTAATGAGGCAGACTCCACTATTATATTGGGCAGAGAATTCAAGAAGTTCACTACTCTCCGGAAAAAAAAAACACAACCTCTCCTCATCTCTGCCTTAAATCTGCTCACCCAAACCGCGAGGCAATGTCCCTCGTTCTCGCCTCACCTGCCAGCTGAAACAACCTTCCTGCTTCTATATGGCTCTATGAGATCTCCCCTCATCCCTCTAAATTCCAATGAGAATTCAAGGCTCGAGGTCGGGGAGAACCCTCAAACTCCACCCAGAGAGCAGTGGTCAGGATTGAACCCTGATTGATGGTTCTGAGGGGCAGCAGTTAAAGTACATAGTCATCACGCCACCCTTTAAAGTCAAAATATTGAGCTCTGTTATGACACAAGAAAAAGGAGCAGGAGTCGGCCCATTGAGCCTGCTCTGCCATGCAATGAGATCATGGCTGATCTGATGACAAGCTCATCTCCACCTACCTCCCCATATCCCTTAAATCCATTACAATGTAAAAATCCATCCAACCTTGTCTTAAAAGTATTTACTGATGTTGCCCCGCACTGCTTCAATGGGCAGCGAATTCCACCCTCTGGGAAAAGCAGTTTTTCCTCATCTCCATCCTAAGTTTACTACCTTGAATCTAGAGACTGTGCACCCCAGTTCAGGTCTTCCTAACCAATGGGAACATTGCCTACCTCTATCTTATTTTTGCCTTTCTTAATATATGTATCTGTAAGATCCCCTCTCATTCTTCCAAATTCAAGTGAGTGACCTTACACTCACTGCCTGTACAAACAATGAATAAAGAATGGATTGGTTCATTGAAAAGAAATTGGGCAAGACCTTGAAAGAGAACAATTTGTAAGGCCATGAAGAAAGAACGAGGAAATGGGGCTGGTCGGAGAGCTCATAGGAGTTGGCACAATCTCAATGGACAGAATGGCCTCATATACTGTAAACAGAGCAGTAGCATTTGGGGTGATGTTGATACCTTTGAGGTCATACACTGGAAGTGCACGGTGGTCGACAGAGCTGCCAAAGCAGACCAGCTGAGAAGCCAGTTCATCCCACCAGACATTGATTTTTTAAAAAAGACTTCATGGGATTTTTCCCATTATGAAGAATGTCATTCACAGAGGAACGACCAAAACTGCAAACCTTCATTTCTGTCTGTAAAGAGGCGGGACGTGCAACGCCACTGCGTCAATGTCAACTGCATCGTGTAACATACATGGGACGTACAGCACCACTGCATCAACTGGTCATGCTCATCAACGTCTTAGTCATTAGCCAGTTGGTTCTGGAATGCCTGAAGTGCAGTTTACGCTGCAGATGTTCCAGAAAAATGACAAGGGGTCTAGGATGAAAAAAAGTCAGATCTGGAATGGCACCCTGTAGCGTGAATGAAAGCTCTCACGACTGGAGGGAGAACAATGCTTTTATAAGCTTATAACTAAGGTTAGGGTTCAACAGTGGTCTTCAGAAGGGTTCAGGGTTTAGGCGGGAAACCAGGGATGATGTGAGCAGATGGGGGCGGATATGGGAGGTGGGGCCAGCCATCAGCACAGCACACTACCAGTGAATCCCAGTTCACTGCACACCCACATTCCAGTCATGAGCTTTTTTGACACAGCATGCTGTACAAGTGTAAAAAAAATAACTGACTGCCATGGAGGTGCCAAAGCTCGGGACAAGAAAAACTCCTGAGAGTTTTCAACTCGGCCTATGACATTCGGTGCACCAGTCTCCACTCCATCGAGGACATCCACAAGAGCCAGTGTCTTCAGAAAGCAGCCTTTATCCTCAAGGACCACTCAGCCCATGCCCTCTTTGCTCTGCTACCAACAGGGAAAAGATGTACAGGAGTCTGAAGACGAGCGCTCAGTGGCACAAGGACAGCTTCTTCCCCGCTGCCATCAGATTTCTGAATGGACGTGAACCACAGACAATGCCTCTCTGTCGTTTTCTTTTCCTTGCACTATTTGAATTTATTTTGGAAGGTGGTTCATAGAAATCTTTGCACTGTGTGATGCAGTCGCAAAACCACAAATTTTGTGACGTGTTCGTGACAATAAATTTCTGATTCTCAGTACGCTCAGGAACCAGCTCAAAGCTGACAAAACAGGCAATGAAGCAAGTCCTCCTCAATCCCTGGAGACCACGCAAGAGGAGGATTAAAAACTACAGAGGATTGTCTACTCCATTGAGGACATCTTCAAAAGTCTTAAGAACTCTTTTAAAAACAAAAATAGATTATTCACAATAAATTGTTGACAAGTAGCAAAGAAATGTACAGCCGTAACGTGGAAACTAGACAATAATGCAGTGTTGAATAGATGGCAAATGGAATTACAAAATTGTCCACCATTAGAGAAAATAACGTATAATTTACAGAATCAACCATAAAATTTTTTTTTATAAGATTTGGAAACCTTCCATGGATTTTATTGGTAAGAGTTCATCTGCGGCATCTGCTGCTTCCACCCCAACTCACCCCTAATTAATTTAAAGTCTAAGATTATATTTGTAAATTTGAAATTCAATTAATCAATGAAGGATATATGATTAATTCAGGCAGGGTTTTCCTGTTTTTTTCTTTTTTGGGGGAGGGAGGGGGAGAAAATATAAAATTATATATTCTTGTATTTTTTTTTATTATTCTGTATGATTATGGATAAGAACTGTATTTGTTATTGATGCAAATGAAAAACAAAATTTTGCAAAAAAAATAAATTGTTGACAAAAGGAAACCCATTCAAAGTCTCTTCACACATTTCCATCACTCTCCATCGTTAGAACCATTTCTATTTCCTTCATAAGAAGTGGTCATCCATTACATCTGTCAGAAAAGGAAATGTGTAAAAATGGGTGCACGCTTATTTAAAGATGCTTTGCAGTGTTGAAATAACCTCAAACTAATCCCTGGCACAAACCGTCCTTTCTGTACCCCTCCCCATTCCCCAGTTTGTTTCTTCACCGTTAACACTCCATCTGGTTTGGGGACTTGCATCATGAGTCACTCACACTTCATTACCAAGTCTTGAGCCTCCTTTAACACAGACAGATGGAGCCATTCAGAATCAAATTAATTTCAGATTAATGCAATCTGGACTCACTCCAGTCAAACTACACTGAGGAGTTAAGGCCCTGAGCTGAAGCTTGGCGGGCAAGAGCATTCCTTGGTCAGCACAAAACTATCCCTGCACTCCAAGCACATCCTATCCTCTGGAATCAGTAAACACTTCAGGAATAGAAACCATCTGGAGTTGTACAGCAGGGAAACAGGCCTTTCGGCCCAACTCATCAGTGCTTGCCAAGTTCCCAACCCAAGCAAGTTTAATTTGTCTCCATTTGGCCTCCATCCCTCAGAATTCGTCCTGTCCATGTACCTGTCTTATACCCCTTTTACACAGTGCTTGAAAGTCGGGTATTATTCACCTTTCGAGCACTGTGCGATCACATTGAAGGTGGATTGGGGGTCTAAACTTATCCAACTTTGATTTGCCAAGATAGGAAGGAGGTAGGTCTTAAAGGATGAGGTGTGTTCCCATGCTGCTGGGCTACAAGTCCCACCTCTTTTACTTCAGGAAGCTGGCTTGCTGTGTAAAAGGACTCATGAACCCGGCTTTTCTTCTCTTCTGTGAGAACAAGCAAGGTGGCTTCCAGAGACAGGGTGCGTATATGGCAATAACCGGCTTTTCCATGTGAAAATGGCCTAAATGTCTTTTAAATGTACCTGTGAAACACGGAAAGTCTGCAGTCGCTGTGATTGCAGTAAAAACACAAAAATGCTGGAGGAACTCAGCAGGTCTCACAGTGTCCACAGGAGATAAAGCTACATAACCAACGTTTCAGGCCTGAGCCTTTCAAGGTGTGCCTCTTCCACGTCCTCTGCCAGTGGGAGATGGCTCTCTATGCATGGAAAAAGTTTCCCTTCAGATCTCTTTGAACTTTCCAGTTAGGAACATAGGAAGTAGGAACAGGAGTAGGCCAAAAATGGCCCATCGAGCCTGCTCCGCCATTCAATACGATCATGGCTGATCTAATTTATGACCTAACTCCACCTACCTGCCTTCTCCCCATATCCCCTAATTTCTCTATCATGTAAAAATTTATTTAACCGAATTTTAAATATGTTTAATGAAGCAGCCTCAACCACTTCCCTGGATAGAGAATTCCAAACATTCACTACTCTCTGGGAAAAACTATTTTTCCTCATCTCTGTCCTAAATCTACTCCCCCGAATCTTGAGACTGTGTCCTCTCGTTTTAGTTTCCCCGGCCAGCTCAAAAGACCTTCCTACATCTATCCTATCCATACCCTTCATAATCCTATATGTTTCTATAAGATCTCCTCTCATTCTTCTGAACTCGAGCGAATACAATCCTAGACGATTTAATCTTTCATCATAAGTCAAACCCTTCATCCCAGGGATCAACCTAGTAAACCTCCTCTGGACTGTCTCCAAAGCCAGTATATCCTTCCTCAAATATGGAGACCAGAACTGGACACAGTACTCCAGGTGCGGTCTCACCAGTACTTTATACAGTTGCAACATTACCTCCCTACTCCTGAATTCAATTCCTCTAGCGATGAAGGCCAACATTCCATTTGCCTTCTTAATAACCTGCTGTACCTGCAACCTAACTTTTTGCGATTCGTGCACAAGTCCCTCTGCACAGCAGCATGCTGTAGTTTTTCACCCTTTAAATAATATTCAGCTCTTTTATTTTTCTTGCCAAAGTGGATAATCTCACACTTACTAACATTGTACTCCATCTGCCAGACCTTTGCCCACTCATCCAGATTAACTCTATCCCTCTGCAGACTCTCCACATCTTCATTACAATTTGCTCTTCCACTCAATTTGGTGTCATCCGCAAACTTGGCTACACCACATTTTGTCCCCTCCTCCAAGTCATCAATGTAAATGATGAACAGTTGTGGGCCTAACACTGACCCCTGCGGCACCCCACTTACCACTCTCTGCCAACCTGAAAAACTCCCATTTATCCCGACTCTCTGCCTCCTGTCAGACAACCAATTTTCAATCCAGGCCAATATACTTCCCCGGACTCCACTTTCCTGCAACTTACTGAGAAGTCTCTTGTGCGGCACCTTATCAAACGCTTTCTGGAAATCCAAATATACAACATCAACCTGTTCCCCTCTATCCACCGCACCCATTATATCCTCAAAGCATTGCTGATGGTGCAACACTATTACCGTGCCAGCAACCTGGGTTCGAATCCAGCACTGACTATAAGGAGTTTGTAAGTTTTCCATTACCTGTGCTCCAGTTTCCTGCCAGCTTTCAAAAGGTATATGGATTTTAGGTTAATTGGGTGGCAAAGGCATGTGTGCTGGAAGGGCCTGTTTCCATGCTGTATGTCTACTTTTAAAAAATTAAAATTTAAACCCTTCCCCTTCAACCTCTGCTCTCGAGTTTTAGATTTCGCAACTCTTGTGCTCATTACCCTGATGAACGAAGGCATGTGTACCAAATACCTTCTTCACCTGCTTTTCCACCTCCAGGAAACTATATACCTGTAGCCCTCAGTCTTCCATTTACAGTGCACCATCCCGCTTGTTATGCCTTCCAAATTGCCACACCTCACTCGTGTGCGAGATAATTCCATCAACAATACCTTGGCCCAGTTTCCCAGTTGATGCAAATAATGTTCTAATCTTAGATACCTTCTTCACTCTTCCACACCAAAATTGGTGTCATCTGCAAAGGGACTAACCGTGAAGCTACATCATCATCGACTGGAGCAATTTCATTGAGAAACAGCAGTGGACCCAGCACTAATCACTATGGCAAAGTGATGGTCTTTCAGTGCGATGGTCTTGGAAGTGCTCTTACTGATCCGGGCTGCTTGAGGTCTCCTCGACAGGAAGTCAAGAATTCACTCACAGAGGGAGGCGTTTAGACCCAGCAGGTTCAACTTCCTTATCAGGTCCTTGTTCATTCAGGAATCAGATGGCAGTGGGGAAGAAGCTGTCCTTGTGTCACTGGGTGCTTGTCTTCAGGCTCCTGTACCATTTTCCTGATGGCAGCAGAATGAAAAGGGCACGGCCTGGGTGTTTTTTTTTGGGGGGGGGGGCTCCTTGAGGACATGTCCATTTGCAATTTTATTTAAAACATGCAAATTGTGAACTCGCACACTTATTTTAATCAATATAGCTGCACTCTGCAGAAACTAAACATTGACAAATCCCCTGAATGTTTGTTGGAGTAATTAAAAATGTTCAATTTTGCTGAATACTGATGAATTCAAACAATACACTTTGTGTTGAACCAAATTTAACAACTGGAAATCCTGACTGTCTGGACTGGGTAAGCTGTGGGGAGCATTGTTGACATGGATGGAACATTAAGGAACAACCAGGACCTAATTATGAGTGAATTTAGTTATTTGTGTTCCACAATCCACTTTCTATTATCCCACTTGAGTGATGAGTTTACAGTGCAGGCGTATTTGTCAATTCGAAGGCAGGACCGAGGCACCCAAGATGAATCAAAGGCAGGAAGTATGTTCATTGAGGAACAACTCAAATAACAAGTTTACTCATCTGCTGGCCCTCCCACTGCTGCCAGAGAGAAGAAAAAACAAAAGTCACAGCCTGAGCCTTCCAAGAAATACCAATCCTTACACGTCAATTAAAAAGCCATCACAGAGCATTAATGATCAGATTTCCACTCAGTGATGCAAAATACACATTTGACAAATGACTGCAGAGGATATTTTTGCTCAGGTCATTTCTTTCCTGGCAGACAAATTTGTTTAACCCACAAAATTGTTTTCTCAATGATCTCCCACAACATTCAATTCAGACAACCTTCAAATAATTCGCAAATCAATCACCACCCATCGCTGAACAGTTGAAGCCAGTGATAGGATCAATGGATTTACTGTTCAAAATTTAAATAAGTAGAAACCACAACTAGGTTAGATCGCGTGAGTGGAATAACATCACAAGGGGAAAGGAGAACAGACTGTCATAGCTGACATCTTCTGAACTCTGAGTCAAGAATTCATTAAATCAGAGAATGGCACCACTTCTCTTAGCTTTCTGAGGCAGCTGGGGTTAAAAAGATCCCTTCAAAGTGGCAACTCACTCTGTTAATGCACTTCGGGATAACAGGTGTCCGCTGATCTTGTTACTCAGTGAGCCAAAGCAAAGGAAAAGCTGACTGAGAATGCGTGTTTTAAAATGTTCAAGAGGATTGTGGATCTATGACTTGAACCTATCCTGGTCTCAACATTGACTAAATTATTATTACATTTCTGGTCAAGCCACGTCAATAACATTGATAGGCATCACCAACTATTTTGCAGAAAGAAGTTTTGTTTGTCTGAGTCTGTAATTTGCTAAAATAGTAATATTGCCTTTGTAAGGAGTTTGCGATGTAGTACGTCACCAAAGACTCTTGCAAATTTCTACAGATGAACCTTGGAGAGCATCTGACTGGGTGCATCACTGTCTGGAATGGAGGAGCCAATGCACAGGACAGGAAAAGATTACAGAGAGTGGTGAACTCGGCCAGCATCATCCTGGGCACCAGTCTTCACTCCATCAAGACATCTACAAGAGGTGGGGTCCCAAGAAAGCAGCTTCTGTCCTCAAGGACCCAGGCCATGCCCTCTTCACACTACTACCATCAGGAAGGAAGAACAGGAGCCAAAAGACAAACATGTAATGGTACAAAAACTGCTTCTTCCCCCTCAGCCATCAGATTTCAGAATGGACAATGAACCACAGGTACTACCTCACATTCTCTTCCCTTTTTGCACTAGTTTATTTATTTTTTTAATGTTATTCATAGCGATATTTACATCTGTAACGCTGCTTCAAAACAACAAACTTAGTGACAGGTTCATGACAAATTCTGATTCTAGCATATTATTAACTTTTTAATGACATTTTTGGGTTCATAGAGGCAACAAGATGGTAAAGCAATTCACTCAAGTGCCAACCTCAATTATTTCATTATTTTCATTAAAGAGGAGGACAGAATTATTCTTTTTTATTGATGCAAATTCTCCAAGAACATCTCTAATCTGCAATACTTCCTTAAATTTCAACTAACAAGAAACAGAAACGGATTTGAAATGGAAAGTTTAGACCACCTAATTAAAAAAAACACACATAAATCATCTGCATTACTTAAGATCTCACGTCATATGGCAACAATTTTGGAAAGCATTGGTGGATGAAAGAAGACATCATGTTTTGGGTTACCATGGCAGTTTGGAAAAATACGATACTGCCTTTAAGTGAAAACATTATTGGCCAATTCCTTGCCAAGTATCATGGTTCAAAATCTTTTCTGCTAACTTTTCTTTACACAGGATTGGTAACACAAAACAAAAAGATTTAGATATATGAGGTCACCTCCTCCTTAAATTTGGAGTAACTTTAATCTCAAGATTATCAGGTCCAAGCCACTTTATTTCAATTGAGGCCACTTTTCTTGACATAGGTTGTGGAAATTTTTTTTTTCTGGAGATTTCAACAAGTGTGTGACAGAATAATAGGACAAGACAAGTATGATGTAATGTATCCTCTCATACACTGATATCTGTGACTAACTCATCAAAAACTGATAAATGGACCTGACCCCTCCTACATCACCGACCTCCAAATACCCGACTCCACTTCAAGACTTGTTCCGCACGCAAATCGCAAACTCAGTGGAGATCACGCCTTCGCTACTGCAGCTCCCAAACCGTGGAACAACATTCCTCCCTCCATCAAATCAGCCCCTTCCTTTAACTCTTAAATCCAGGCTTAAGTTCTATTTTTATTCACGTGTTCGGATGTGATTGTTGTATGTACAATTCTAAATCTCAGGTACCCATTTTATACTGCACTTTAAATAGCTGTTTAAGATGTAATTTATGATCTGAACAGCATTTTGGTCAACGTGAGCTGTTTTAAATGTGCTATCCGGTGCCGCACGGATGGCAGTCTCTTCAATCTGAGGAGCCTGCAAGCTCACACCAAGACACAAGAGCAACTTGTCCGTGAACTACTCTTTGCAGACGATGCCACTTTAGTTGCCCATTCAGAGCCAGCTCTTCAGCGCTTGACGTCCTGTTTTGCAGAAACTGCCAAAATGTTTGGCCTGGAAGTCAGCCTGAAGAAAACTGAGATCCTCCATCAGCCAGCTCCCCACCATAACTGCCAGCCCCCCCACATCTCCATCGGGCACACAAAACTCAAAATGGTCAACCAGTTTACCTATCTCGGCTGCACCATTTCATCGGATGCAAGGATCGACAACGAGATAGACAACAGACTCGCCAACACAAATAGGGCCTTTGGAAGACTACACAAAAGAGTCTGGAAAAACAACCAACTGAAAAACCTCACAAAGATTAGTGTATACAGAGCCGTTGTCATACCCACACTCCTGTTTGGCTCTGAATCATGGGTCCTCTACTGGCATCACCTATGGCTCCTAGAACGCTTCCACCAGCGTTGTCTCCGCTCCATCCTCAACATTCATTGGAGCGACTTCAGCTCCAACATCGAAGTACTCGAGATGGCAGAGGCCGACAGCATCGAATCCACGCTGATGAAGATCCAACTGCGCTGGGTAGGTCACGTCTCCAGAATGGAGGACCATCGCCTTCCCAAGATCGTGTTATATGGCGAGCTCTCCACTGGCCACTGAGACAGAGGTGCACCAAAGAAGAGGTACAAGGACTGCCTTAAGAAATCTTTTGGTGCCTGCCACATTGACCACCGCCAGTGGGCTGATATCGCCTCAAACCATGCATCTTGGAGCCTCGCAGTTCGGCAGGCAGCAACCTCCTTTGAAGAAGACCGCAGAGCCCACCTCACTGACAAAAGACAAAGGAGGAAAAACCCAACACCCAACCCCAACCCACCAATTTTCCCTTGCAACCGCTGCAACCGTGTCTGCCTGTCCCGCATCGGACTTGTCAGCCACAAACAAGCCTGTAGCTGATGTGGACATTACCCCTCCATAAATCTTCATCCGCGAAGCCAAGCCAAAGCCATACATAAAATAAACTAAGAAGAACATCACACTGGCTTTCTCACCAACAGGAGAGATCATAGATTACAACTTGCCCTGGCATGTGCACTCAACTGTACATTAATGAAGGTATATTTATCCTATTCTCTTTGAAGGAGATCTGTTTACAATACCCCAAAACAGCCACTCTCAGTGGGGGCTATATGCCCCACCCTCTCCCGGGGACCACAGCACATTTAATGTAGACCACATACTGAAATTCTCAATTTTTTAAAAATGTTTTTTTTATATAAATGTAGTTGGTAGGAGAGAAATGCAGAAGAAGCCAATTAAATTTGCTGGCTTCATAGGGAAGGGGGCCATAAACTTTGAGGAGTCTCCTAAGAGAATCTAGCCAAAAAAATGAGAATAGCTGCCCTAAAAAGTTGTGCATCCCGAATACCAACTTATTTTAATGTTGTCTCAATGTGGATTCCGGTTATTGAACATTCAGCCAATGGAAGCAATATCTCCCCTTCAAGCCGGAGACCAAGTTCAGGGTAATAAAGGCTTGTTGGATCAACCTCCATCTCCCTCAGTGACAGAACTGAGCCCATTTCATCAATAGTTTTCACAGAATAAAAGTGACTGCAGGTGAAAGTAGAATTTTATCTCCAATAGTCTTTCTTGGAGCGCCCTAAGAGCAGCACATAGGAATAATTTACATTTTATTGGAAAATAAATTAGTCTCCCAGAAATAGACATACAAAATTGCAGTTTAGTTCCAAGAAATCTGGTGTTATTCATAACACTTGTACAACAATCTGCATTATTTCTCTTTACTTCAGGAGATGGTGCTTCATGGTGACAATTATCCAAACCACATTATGTTTAAATAATTGCAGCTACCAGCAATTGTTTACAGTGAAGTGAGCAGTGTGTAATGCACCAATAGAGAAGCAAACTAAATGCTTGGACATCTTGCTGGTGTTAAGGGTCATGGGTTAATTAAAAAGAACAGCAATCCAATTTTTACTTCATCAACCCCAGCGAGAAAACCCCATTCTTTATTGTGGGTGAACTAGCTGATTACAAGCACCAATGATGGTTGAACTAAAATAATGGCTGCTCTTTCTCTTGAGAGATTATTAACATCAAATTATGACTAATGATCACCAATGTGATATTGCGAATGAACTGATAACCCCAGTTCTCCTAACATCATTTGCTCTCAAAGCAGAGATGGCCTTGGCAAAAGATGAAAAGCATGCAGACCCCAGGAGAGCCAGATGCTGTGATACTTCAGAGGGACATGGAGCAGATAATTGGCAATTTTCCTCACAACCTCCAACGCCCAAAAAAAAGGCTCCTTTCCCACACTTTGGAATTTTGGCATCACGGAGAGGTGGCCGTCACTTGCAACTGGTGATGCATTGCCAACCAACAAGCCCACTTGCAAACCTGGTGATAGTCGTGAAGAATCCTTCTATCTTTCAAATGAAATGTTAAAAGAATGCCTGCTCAGCTCTCTCTCTCGAAGACACAGAGATCTCATGGCACTACTTTAAGTAAATCCAGCAGAATGATTGGCAATGTTCTCACAAACGTTTGTTCATTCTCTAGTCATCAATGCACCTAATAAAGATGATACAATATTTATTTATTGATATATGTATATTTGTCCTGCATATGCATCATTTGTCTGTTTGCAGCCTTTGAACTGAGGACTGGAGAACACTGTTTCATTGGGTTGTACTTATGCAATTGGATGATAAATAAACTTGAACATGAAATTTACATATTCCAAGTTTGTAGAACCCATGTGTGCACAAACTGCTTCCACATTTCTAATGCTACAATATTGGCTGTCTTCAAGGAGAAGAGAATAAAACAGCTTGGATTCCACCCAACCTAGAAAGCCTCCAACCTAGAAAGCCTCCAACCTAGAAAGCCTCCAACCTAGAAAGCCTCCAACCTAGAAAGTCTCCAACCTAGAAAGCCTCCAACCTAGAAAGCCTCCAACCTAGAAAGCCTCCAACCTAGAAAGCCTCCAACCTAGAAAGCCTCCAACCTAGAAAGCCTCCAACCTAGAAAGCCTCCAACCTAGAAAGCCTCCAACCTAGAAAGCCTCCAACCTAGAAAGCCTCCAACCTAGAAAGCCTCCAACCTAGAAAGCCTCCAACCTAGAAAGCCTCCAACCAATCTTCCTTTCTTCTTTGTGGCAAAAGCTCTCACCATTTGCCAAAGGTGTGAAATGTGCCAAGGAGGCGAATGCAGCTGTTAGGGCCACCTAATTATAGCAGCAGCAACCCAGGAGCAAATCTGGCGCTATCTGTAAGGAGTGGTACGTTCTCCCAGTCATCCGTGGGGGATTTCCCCCCTCTGCTTTCCTCCCACCCTTCAAAATGTACAGGGTTTGTAAACTAATTGGTGTATTGGGGTGGCACAGGCTCATGGGCCGGAAGGATCTCTTACTGTGCTGCATGTCTAAATTCTAAAAAATCTGCACAGAATACCCCCACATTACCAATTTGGTAACGGTCAGTCAATTTGCATTTTATCAACAACCTTAATATGGGGATAAATTTCAGCTCAAGCGCCAGGGAAAACATCTTAGCTCTTCATAAACTGATTAGTGCTTGGGATCTGGGACTCACTGGCAAAACCACCTTCTACAGCCTCAACAGATCTTGAAGTGCTGGGCCATTTCACAAGCCTTACCACGGTCACCCACATTGATGTGTCTGGAGTTACACAGAGCCCAGACCTGCTAAAGAGAACAGCTGCCTCCCCTGAAGGAAATCTGTGAGGCAGATGGCCTTCTGTGACAACCCACTCGTTTGGTAGTCACCATTACCAGTTAATTGCAGTTTATTCACTGTATTTAAATTCCGAAAGCTGCCATGAGGATGGAACTCGAGTGTTTAGCTGGACTCTGGGCTACTAGGCCAGAAAATTAACTGCTACCCACCACTGCACCATCTTTTATATCCTCTCAAGAGAGCAAATTGGTACCAAGGCTTCATGGCTCAACAGATAACTCCCTCAATGCTGTGCTTATTGTTTCTCAAGGGTATACACGATGGAAACAGGCCCTTCAGCCCGAATCCATGCTACCAATTATCCATTTGCATTGATCTAATTTTTAAAAATTATTCTTGTTCCCAAACAACTCCCCCATATTCTCCTCCGCCTCCTCACCAGAGGCAATTTACAGTGGCCAATTAGCCCATGGAGATGGGAGAACATTGGAGCATCCAGTCGAAACCCATGCAGGCCAAGGTACAACTTTCAAACACCACACAGACAGCGACTGGGATCAGGGTGAAACCTGGGTCTCTCTCGCCGTCCCACTGTGTGGGACTGGAACCTGTGAATTCTGATTACACAGCTGTTGACTAAACCACACACCTAGCACCCCAAATCTGGGAAAACTGACACCAATAACACTGGACAACAAATTTCTTTGAAAAGATTTGCTTCCTGAAAAAAATGGGGATTATGATAGATAACTTCAAGCTGAACACAGATAATTTCAGATTTTTTGTATCATGTAGGAAGTGGGAGTAACATTAAATTAACTTTTATTGAATTCAGCATGTTAGCTCTACAAACTTAATGTTTTGCCGCTGATTTTCGTTTGTACTCAGCATCTGATGCCTCTTGTGTCAGTGTCCAACATTAGCCGGCCAGCACCGATGGATTTCAGTTGCCCGGATACCACTTTTTCCACAGTTGCAATGTCCTGATGAAACCTTTCACCATGTTCGTCACTGACTGCACCAAGATCAGCAGGGAAGATGTCCAAGTACGAATGCAGAAAATGAATTTTCAACAACATGCTGCACATCATGGTTTTGGGTGCTTGAAGTAGTCAAAATATGACAGGAAATCACAAAAATAGGTTATATCTAAAATTAAATGGTATGTGACAGGAAACTTGTAAGATGATTTGTTAAAATCCATAAAATACACCCAAAAGTGTTCAGGAAGCCAAATCTTCATTGTCCAGTGTTATCTCACCAAGAACCTTTGCAAGATTAGGTACTACACTGTTTGAAGGAGGTACCTCATTTACTAAAACATTATTCTAACTGTGATCGAACAGGAGCATCTGTGTTCTGTACCATTAATTTTAATAACAGTTATCATGTAATGTGCCATTAGTATAATAAAAAAAATCTGCCGTTCTTCAAACAAAAGTTAATCGCCCATGAAAGTGTGTTAAGTTTAACAAAATGAAATTCATTGCTCACTTCATGGCCAGACACACACCAAATCTATTTTCCTCTAGTTAAATACATCAGGCAAAAAGGTAACACGTATAATCGTGCTGAAGGAAAGAATTGACTTGCATTTACATAACTCCTTTCATGTCCCCTTTGGGTTTTCCAAAGCTCTTTATAGCCACTGAAGTTACTGATGAAATGAAGGAAACATGATGGATAATTTACACACAAGCTCCTACCTATAGCAGCAGGAAATTACAGGCAGGTCCAGCAAGGAAAGAACATGTTAACTAGGACCTTTCTCACTGCTACAAGGCAAAGGCAGATCTGATCTGGAGGGTCTTAAACAATAAAGTCTGCAGATGGGGTGCGGGGGGCGGAGAGGGGTTGCAACAGACAAACGTGCTCGCGAAACTGAACTGGAGGGATATCCACCACAGCAGAGGGAGGCTGGGAAATCAAAGCCATCTTATTACCAATGACTCAACAAAACGTGATGCCTCATGCTGTAATTTTTCAAAATCTCAATCACATACTGCAAAATAAATACTCCAATGAACCAACAGAATTGCCAGCTTGGTTTTTCTCTCTGCAGGTGACCTGGCCAATCGTTCCAGTTATTTTCTTTTTGCACTCATTTCTGGCATCTACGTTATTTAACATTAATAATAAAAAAAAATCTTTTTCCAGTTGCTGTCAAGTGCCTTATTCATTGTGCTACCTCTAGCCCAGGCCCTCGGAACAGTTGAACAAACAGTAGCTCTCAATACAGCTCATGATTTTGCTTCCCTCAATGGGCACCATCTCCATATCCATCCTTCAGTCTACACCACGCACATTCTGCTTTAATCTCTCTTCCAATCTATCCAATCATGATTTTCTTTCCCGTTTTCTCTCCCCCACTTCTCTGCATCTTTCTCACCCCACACCTCCGCCATTTCTCTACCTTAAAAACTGCTTATCTCAAACTTGTTCCAGTACTTCCAACAACCTCAGCTTTTTAATTCCACACTTAAAAACAAGTAACAGCAGCCAAACAGAGACTGCATAAACGTGACTTGTTTGTAGTTCTTGATTTAGCGCGACTTCATACCACTTCACCTAAACTAGTCATTCTCAACCTTTTTTTGGCTATGGCCCCTTAAGACTCTGCTCAAAGTTTATGGGCTCCCTGTGAAGCGGTCAAGTTTAGTTGGTTTCTTCTATACTTTTTTACTGACTACATGAAAATCATTAAAAAATGTGCTGTAGAGAAATGGATTGGAGGTCAATCCACAGGACCATAAGAGTGGCAGAGAGGATCGCTGCCACCCCCAACCCCCAACATCGATGCGATCAACCAGCTGCTCCTGTCGGGGAAGGAGTATCAGAGCCAGGCTGAGGAGCAGCTTCTCTCCCAGGTAGTGAGAATGCTGAAGAACCAAAGGAACTGCTCACATTAACCATCTGAGACTCTCATATTCATGAAACAGTATTTATTTATTTGTTTGTATAGATGAAATATTTGTCCTGCGAACGTATTGTTTATGTATGTGTGTTAAGGGTCTGGTTGTGTGTCTGTATAGGAACATAGGAAGTAGGAACAGGAGTAGGCCAAAAATGGCCCATCGAGCCTGCTCCGCCATTCAATACAATCATGGCTGATCTAATTTATGACCTAACTCCACCTATCTGCCTTCTCCCCATATCCCCTAATTCCTCTATGTTTTGCACTGTGGACTGGAGAAAACAAACTTGATTTAAAAAGAGTAAAACAACAGCAACTTCTTCCCCCAAGTCTCCCCAATAACGCAAGCTGAGAGAGAAAAGATTTCAGAGGGGCCGGAGGGTGGTAGCTTCATGCAACGAGCAGCCTGAGGCACTGGTAGCTATTACAATGTTTAACAGATATTTTGGACAGGTACACAGACAGGAAAGGTTTAGAAGCCCAAGGGACAAATGTAGGCAAATGGGACATTCCTCGACAGACAATTGGGTCAGCAAGGACTAGCTGAAAAGCTAGTCTTCATGCTGCAAAACTATGAATTAAAAAAAAAGGCATTCAGCAGGACCTTCTGGCCCACAAGGCCATGCTGCCAAAAGACACCCAATTGCCCTACAACCCCCACGGGTAGGAGGAAACCCACGGAGACATGGGGAGAACATACGGACAGTGCCAGATTCAAACTCGGGTCACTGGTGGTGCAAGAGCGTTGCGCCAACTGTGCTGCCCTTTAAAGCTCCCTAAACTGAAAAAGTTGCAAATTCTGGGCATAAAATCAAGCTCCATTGCCAGCAGTCACTAAACTTGAGCGACAGGAGAATTATCTCCTCTTCTGCATCTGCCTATCAGAGCAGAGCAATGTTACAGGCAGCCTTCCACCCACCAAGTTCAAGGGCGGTGATGGAGCACTGTAACTGCAAAGCATTTTTCTACTGCAAAAGGATGAGATATGCCAGCGCCACGGGACTTGGCTGATGGGTTAGAACTTGTGGATTCTTGGACTGAAGTGTTGACAATACAAAGCAAGGTAGACACGCTGATACGTTGAAGGCCAGTTGGAGGGATGAAGAGCTGGAAAAGAAATTTCATGGAGGCTTCAGCTACTCTCAGAGTATTTAACTCTGTTCAACATCAGGTTCGATTAGGTTAGGCCTTTATTCCACGGGGGTGAGGGCAGCCGAGGGTGATGGTACAAAATCAGGTGGCCGTGGATCAAGTGGATGCCCAGCCTTTTCCCTCCAATCTAAGTGATTCACTGCTAAAGGAAATGGCCTTTTTGGCCGATCCAATCCAGGCTTCTCAGCATTTCATGCCTGGCAGCCAAGCCCCAAATCCCACTTTAGGCAGGTTAAGTCCCCAACCTCCCAATCCTCATTTTCTCAGTTATCCATCCAGTCGAGGCCCAAGAAATGGTAGGTGCTGGAAACCGGAACAAAAACAGAAGGGCTGCTGGACAAACTCAGTGGGTGGAGGTGCTTCTGTGGCAGAAAAGCGATGGTTGACATTTTGGGTTGGAACCCCATAATCGAGACACAGTTCAAACACAAAGGGTGGAGGAACTCAGCAGGTCTTGTTGTGTCCATTGGAAGATTACAGTTTGCCGAGAAACATTTAAAAGAGTCTACGGAATTTTGGAAAAAAAGATCTTGTGGACAGATTAACCTGTATCAGAGTGATGGCAAGACCAAAGTGCGGAGATGTGAAGGAATTGTCGAAGATCCAAAGCATAACACCTCATCTGTGAAAAATAGTTGTGTGGGTGATATGGTCTGGGCAGGAATGGACACTGGGGCATTTATCTTCATTGATGATGTAACTTCTGATGCAATAGCAAAATGAATTCTGAGGTATACAGAAACATCTTATTTGCTCATTTTGAACAAATGCCTCTAACTCAATGGACAGTGCTTTATCCCACAGAAAGACAAGGATCCCAAAAGGGCTAAAGTAACAAAGGAAATTTTCAAAACTAAAAACTAGAAAATTCTTGAAGGGCCAAGTCAGTCACCTGATCTAAATCCAATTGAGCACACTTTCCGAATGCTGAAGGGAAAACTTAAGGGGACAAGCAGGAGCTGAAGGTGGCTGCAGGAGAGGACTGGCAGAGCATCACCAGAAAAGATACTCAGCACCTGGTGATGTCTGTCAATCACAAACTTCAAGTAGTCATTGCATGCAAGGGACATGCAGCAAAGTATTAAACATGATTTCTTAATATATCGTATATTTCATCATTCAAGTTTTGAAACCCTCAAAAATCAAGGGTTAACTTATACACCAGATACAAAAATTAGACCTTAAATTCAGCTCAAAAAATTGCCTGACAAAGATTCAGCGTACGTCGACCCTTGAAACACCAAAAAAAACCCCAACCTACAACAAATTTTCATGCTATCAGTACATTACAACAAATTTTCATGCTATCAGTACATTAGAAATAACTTGATTTAAAAAAAAACACTTTTATTGGAGAAAAAAAACCATTTAAAATCCTTCAAAATCACTACCACCGTCTGAGGCAAAGATCTCGGCTAGCACATCCTGAGTCTCAATGTTTAAACTCTCATAAGGGTCCCCATCTGAAACAATAAATTATCCTCTGTCCAGTCTGTTGCACTAGAGATACTGCACTTTTTATAAAAAAAGAGATTGCTGGACTTCTTGGCCAATTCTACCACTTTTAACTTAAAACTCACTTTTTACTTTCGTCGTGGGGCTGGCGGCTCCGTGGGTAACACCCATCCTCAGGCAACGTCCAACAGCTCAGTCATTGTGAATTTTTTAATGGGTTGACTTCTATGCCCGATATATGATAAAACCTTGAAAATTAGGGTAAAAATGGGGGCCCGACTCATCTGAAGGTCGACTTATATGCTACAATATATGGTACATACTATTGCTATGTCCCAAATATTTTGGTGCCCTGAATTTAGGGGACGATGTATAAAAAGTGCTATAATTTCTACATGGTCAAACCAAAATGTGCACAAATAACCTTGAACAAAACCTGGAATGTGCACTTTAATTACCCGTGAATTTTGAATTACAAATTTAAAATTGTGGAGCACAGGGGCAAAGAAAAGGGAAACAAAAGTGTCTTTGCCCCAAAAATTCTGGAGGGCTCTGTAGATAGGAGGACAAGAGAGGAAAGGTGAACATTGATCGAGGAGGGAGGGGATGGCTCTGTGAATGTAGAGCTGGGGGAAAGGAGATGGAAGAAAAAGGAAAGAGAGAGACTGAGCCCGAGGAAAGGAGACACAGGGACTAACAGAAAGTGGAGAAGTTGATGCTAATGCCATCTGGGTGGAGGTGCTGTTCCTCCAATTTGTGGATGGTCCTACTCTGGCACGAGACCATGGGCACACACGTCGGCACAAGAATGGGGGGGGGAGAAATGGAAATGGGTGGCGGCCACTGGGAGATCCCCGCTATTGCAGCAGACTGAACCAAGTTGCTCAACAAAGCAATCTCCCAGTCTGCGTCCAGTCCCTCCAACATAAAGGAGACCAGCTTCCCCCCCAACGGGATACCTTCCCTCGTTACTCCATCATCTTTCCCCTTGCCCCAGCAACGTCCTCTGTAAAATGCCTTGAAATCCTCTCGTGATAAAGGCTGTGGGGGTGGGGCGTGGAATTAGCAGGGGTGCCAGGCACAGAAGGGAGAAAAGCCATGGCAGGCCCTAAACTGGATGAAAATTTTAAGAATGTGTCTGTGGCTGATGTATTTTCACAGACACAGTAGCAATACACAAATGAGATTAGTTATCAAGGGAATAGTTCTGATATTGAAATTTGCCTTTAATAGGAATGGGAGAAAACACTGAGCAAATAGTTTTTTTGCCAATGTAATTCTAGAAAAAAAAGTATTTGATTATCAGGTGGGCTGAAGAAACAAAAAAAAGGTTGTGTGTAAAACAAGTTCCATTTGAAAGCACCATCAACCCACAATATAAAAGCAATTCACTAATTATTGTGCATTGGAGGAAAGAGATGTCACTGCTGTCCACATCAGGAAAAATTACTGTAATTAGCTCCTTCCAATTTCTTTCTGCAGCCGACACTTCCAGTCTTGCTCTGTGACTGCGGCGTGTAACTGGGATAATTGCTGGCCTTTTCAGCCTGTCTCTCTGCCTTCAGGCCCCAGTGCACAATATCTGGTGACACAAGCAGGCTTGCTAATGGCGCGCACCAGGCTAAATTAGCACGCTTTAAATGCCAAAGCAGAGGGAGAAAGGGAAGAAAAGAAAGGGGAACCTATCTGTTAATTGGACAGAATGATTTGTACTTGTGCAGTGTTCAAGGTTGAGCTCATGATCTCTGATTCGGGATCTGCAGGAACTTTCTCAGACAACAAAAAAAGTGGACTCCTTGTTTTTAATCTCATGAACAACAATGCTCTTCTACTCCTGAATTTGGTGGAAAGGGGATCGTTGTACATCGCATGACTCACCCATTCACTGCCTTGATACAGGTGTCACGATAATGGACTTGTAGACAGAAGCTTGGACAACTGACCAAGTGACCCAGTTCAGATCACATCAAAATAGGTTGGTTAAAGCAACATGTTTGTCCATGCCCTCATGTATCATCCAATAAGATCACCTGTAATTTGGAGGACCAACACCTAATTTTCCATCAAGGTACTCTCCAACAAGATGGCGTTAATGTCAACTTCTCTGGATTCTGCTGAGCTGCTCCCTGTTCTCCCCATCCTTCCTCCCTCCCCTACCTTTCACAGAGCCATCCTCCCTCCCCTACCTTTCACAGAGCCATCCTTCCTCCCCCTGTTGGCTGGTGTTCCCTCCCTCCCTTATCCACCTATTACCTTCTGCCTGTGGGTCTGTGCTCCTCCCCCAAAGCCTCAACCTCCCCCACCGTTTTGTTCAGGCGCTTGTCTACATTTTGCTCATAACTTGATGAAGAGCTCAGACGCAAAACGTTGGTTATGCATCTTGCTATTTGAAATGCACTGTTTCTCCAGCATTGTGTTTTTACTTTTATCAGCATTTTGTATTTTTTATTGCAATCACAGCGTCTGCAGAGTTCTATGCTCGTAAAAGGGCCCAGATCCGAAACTGTAATATATCCTTACCTCCTATGGGCGCTGTGAGACTTGTCGAGTTCCTTCAACATTTCTGTGCATTTTTAAAAGAATACTACGCATGCCTGGCTGTATTCCCCCATGCTTCCCAAAGGCAGATTATAATTCTAACACTAATTCCCTTGCCTTGGGCACTGCCTTGCTGCCTCCAGTGTGCGATGTTCTCCCTGTGATATTGCAGGCTTCACTCCCCTCCACTCAAAAGATCTTCACTTTACCCCCCCCCCATGTCCCAAAGAACTGTGGGCTAGGAGGTTAAATGGCCTCAGTAAATTGTGCCTCATTTGTTGAATGGGAGGATTTGTGTGGGGGAAGTTGAGTGAAACACTAAAGTCTGCAGACACTGTGAAGCTGGAGGAACCCAGCCGGTCTTTCAGCGTCCACAGGAGACGAAGATATATTACCGATATTTTGGGCCTGAGCCCTTCCTCAAGGATAAGGAAAGAATGAACAAGAAACAGGAAATCTCAGAAGAGAGAGAGAGTCGGCTGGGGGAAAATTGATGATGTCTGTGCGAAAGGAGACAGGGTAAAGGACAGAGCTGGGGGAAGGCCATGGAGGGAGGTTTAAACGATAGCCAGGCTATATTAATGCCACATGGTTGGTGGGTGCCCAATCAGAAGATGAGGTGTTGTTGCTAGAAGCAAGGGGGTAATGGGAATGCTTTGAAAGGCAGACAGACTTAACGGCCCCTTCCCTGTTATACAGAAATGTGGAACAAATTCCATTCATACATCAAGCCTGTGCTCACTCACATATATATCACAATCAACGCTTCATCTCTTGTTCAACAACCTCCTCACTCTCCAGAGCTGGAAGGCAAAGCTGCCACCATTAAACCATCTGTCTACCACGGACAGAAATCTGCTGCCTTTTCCTGGTCCGGTTTGATTACCAGCACAGTCCTTGGAAGTGGCCTATCAATTCAGAGAACAATAATTCCCCAATCACACCCATTTTTATTTAAACCCCTCACACCCAATTACACCCAAATTAACCTACTGACCCTGTCAGTTTGGAGGGTGGGAGTAAACTAGAGCCCCCAGAGGAAATCCATGCAGACATGGGGAGAATGTATAAAATCCTTACAGATAATGCTGGTTTCGAACCTGGGCCACAGGTATGCTAACCGCTACACTAACCGTGCCGCTAGCACCATGACACCATCATTCACAATCCTGTATGAACAATGAAAACACAGAGAGAGTCAAAAGTTTGCAGTTGCTCAGATTGTAGTAAAAACACAGAAATGCTGGAGGAACTCAGCAGGACTTGCAACGTCCATTGGAGGCAAAGATATATAGTCAGAGAGAGATCTATTTGGCACACCAACTCGATGCTGAACATCAAAACCCAGGAGTATGGGCCACACTAAGTGCAAAAGCTTCTACATTCACAAACAACAGCATTGACTCAGGCCTTTCTCACACTTTCCAAGGTAGTTTAAACTTGGGGAGGAAAGGAAAACATTGTTCAAATGTTCACCTGTCACACGGTTGGCACCAAGAGGACCGGGGCATTCACAGGCATGGCCCCTCCTTGCGAGGAGCTGTGCCCCCATGCACTCGCGGCCTTCGCTCGCCGTTAGACCCGGCCCTGCCGGGTATCACTACCGTCCAGCTCGATGCACCCTAGTGACTCTCCACGCAATAAAAGCAGCGCTTTCGGCTGCTATGTCAGAGGAGGTTTACATTTGTTCAGCAGGTAGGCTGGTAGGCCGCTGCCTGCACCCCCCTGCCGAGCGAGTTTACAACCGTCAGACTGTGCCCCACCCGGTTACCCTAATGCCCTCCTCTAACACTCATTCTGGCGCCAACCCTGACCTGCCACCATGCCCGACTGCATTTGATGAGATTGATAACGCATCTGCTTGTGATGTTGCTCCAATGTGTACAATAAAAAAACATAGTAGTAAATGTGACAGGTTGATACATTCATCCGTGCACACAACAGCTATAATTCCTGCCAAGCTCGGGATAAAATAAAACTCCATCCTCTTCTTCCTTCCCAACCACTGAGGGATTCTGCATGTTGACTGCAGCAAGGATATTCTCTGCTAAGTATTACTTCAGTACTGACAAACTACAGCCATCAAGTAATCAATCGATGGTTTCAAATTACTGTGCCAACTTCTCTCTTTAGGCCTGATTGTAGTTACAGGAGTTTTGTGTCTCTGGAGCTGGATTATTGGATTATTAGTTTACATGTTAAAATAGCCTCATTATTACCTTGTAAACACAAACCATGTCTTTCCTTTGGAATGCAAGCAACTCAGAGGATATCACTGCCAGCGATAAGCCAGGAACCCTCCCCTACAGTGCTGTCCATTTGCTGCCTTTTTGGCTTTATTTGGGGGGTGGGAAGAAGATGGTGGTTGTAAAACAACCCAAAAATTATGGGGGAAGGGGGGCTCGAGTATTGCAAAAAGACAACTGCGTCATTGAGAGGGAGATACAGTGGAAATGGACCCTTCGACATATTGAGTCTGTGCTTTTCACCCCAATACAAGTTGTACAAGTACAACTCGATGAAACAGCGTTCTCTGGTCCTCAGTGCAACACGCTGCAAACAGCAAGACAAATGATACACATTACAGTACGTATACAGGTATTAATTTTTTCTAATTTAAATTTAGACATACAGCCCATGCACAAACCCAATGGAACTTGCTCCAAATGATCGGCAGATACTTTGGTGAAAGGTGGTGTGCAAACTGCCCATTAAATAAAAGCCACACTGAAATGAATGGTCAGTAACTGATGGGCAGTGTTAGAATTAATAGGGGGGGGGTCAAATGAGACCCCTCCAGTAGGAGTATGCTGGAGTTCAATAGACCACAAGACACAAGAGTAGAAATAGGCTATTCAACCCATCGAGTCTGCCCCACCATTTAATCAAGAGTTGATCCATTTTACTCCTTAGCCCCAATGCCTGGAGTTCTTCCCAAAACCTTTGATGTCCTGGCAAAACAAGAAGCTATCATCTTAAATACACTCAATGACCTGGCCTCCACAACTTCCTATGGAAACAAATTCCACAGATTTACCACCCTCTGGATGAAGAAATTCCTCTGCATCTCTGTTCTAAGTGGACACCCTGCAATCCTGAAGCTGTGACCTCTTATCCTGGACTCTCTCACCATATGATGATCCTTTCATTCCTGGAATCATCCTTGTGAACCTCCCCTGAACCCTCTCCCACATCAGTGCATCCTTTCTTAAATCAGGAGCCCAAAACTGCTCCACTTGAGATCTTATAAGTGCTAATGAGCTTATTTAAACTGTGATTGGGTTGGGGCCAATCCCAACATCTGCACATTACCTCGGTCACATCGTGAACCAATTTTCCCAGAAACAATAATCAAAATAACTGGGAAAAAAAATAAATTCTACAATAAACCTTCAAGAAGGGACTGGAGGAAATGGGAGTTGATGTGTTTGGGGACTGGGGGGAGGGGGGGAAAACACGGAGAAGGGGCTGCAAATCGAATATATGTGAACCAGGGATGGAGTAGTCCAAATCAGGAAAATCTATAGACACTGTGGTTGAAGTAAAAACACAAAAAGCTTGAGAAACTCAGCTGGTCAAATCTTGATGAAGGGCTCAAGCCCGAAACAGCGGTTATGTATTTTGACCTTTGCTACAGATAAGGACACTGTTTAACCAGCTGAGTTTGGACATTTTGCCCAAGTTTATATAGCTTCATCTTCAGTCATGCCCAATGCACTGATTGCAAATTTATAATTCATTACTGAACTAATTGGTGAGAGTCTAGCCTACATGCAAATTAGTTTGGAAATAATAACACGAAGTAAAAAATTTTGCTTCCTGAGTGTACTTTTATGGACTTTGAGCTGATCACGAAAATCACCTTAAAAATTTTCCTACCACTTACCATTTTCTTTTGAGATACAACCTGTTTTTGTGATTTCCTGTCATATTTTAAGGCAACAAATGCAGTACAACTACGAGTATCCGAAATCTTATTCTTTAAAATCCTAATTTATCTGAATTTTTCCATAGCCAAACTGACCTCACAGGTTGAAATAAAAAATTCATTCGACGTGAAATTTGTCCTCATTTCAGGCTTTCATTTTTTCTTTACCTTCCCCTATTGTCTTTTCTTTTCAACTCTCCTCTCAAACTGCGTGCTACTCACTGTCTTGCAGTCGCAAGTGGTCGGAAAAATCCCTTGTCCCAGCATCATCAAGGAGAGCGGTCTCCTGGGCAGGTGTGGGCCCTCGGGTTCAGTGGTGTTCCCTCCCCAGCACACCGGAGCTTCCAATGCTGACTCCAAAACCTCCCCTTGGCTTACTACAACACATGCACACCTTTGGTAGGCCCAGGGGAGGATTTGAAGTCGGGAGACTTGGGACTCAGGTGTTGGGAACTGCGGTGACTGGTGAGACAGGAGCCTGTGGACTCAACAGTGAGTGTTCCACTGGCCTGGGAAACCTCCCTGGGGACCAGAGGCAGCAGTGGGAACTTGATGGGGATTGGCAAGTGGTTGGGAGGTCTCGGGATTGGCGCGGCATTGAGGCCAGCAATTTTTGGTGAGAATTAAACATTATTTAATGCTTAAAAAGCCTTCCCTTCTTGTTTAAACATTGATACAAGTGATATGCTTGTTGGGCTATTTTTTTTTTTAAAAAGACCAATTATCCAAAAAAACTTTTATCCAACATAGGTGCGGTCCCAACCGGATAATCGGAGTTGAACTGTATATAGCCCACAAAACAAGCTGTATTCGTCAGTCCAAACATGCCTGGGCATGCACTCAATCCAGCTGCTATGCAAATGTTGTCTCCGGCCTGGGCCTGCATGGAAGGCATTTAAAGATGTTGAGAATTTTCTTGGTAACTACATCCAGCTGATTGACAACATGCTTCAAGCAGACAAATCCGTGAAGTACAACATGTCACTAAAAATTCATTTTCTGCATTCATACTTGGACTTTTTCCCCTGCTGATCTTGGTGCAGTCAGTGACGAACATGGTGAAAGGTTTCACCAGGACATTGCAACCGTGGAAAAGCGGTATCAGGGAAACTAGAATCCATCAACGCTGGCTGACTTTTGTTGGACACTGATGCGAGAGGCATCAGATGCTGAGTACAAACGAAAATCAGCGGCAAAGAAAATATTTAAGTCAGTTAAAATAATGTAATGTGATCAAATGTACAAAATTCAATAAAAGTTGATGTAATATTTCTCCAACTTCCTATGTGATACAGCAAATCTGAAATTGTCTGTGTTCAGCTTGAAGTTGGTCTATCAATCCCCAATTTTTTTTTCCCAGGAAGCAAACCTTTTGAAAAACATTGTCATGTAATTTACTGGAATGAACATTCCTCCTCCTACCTTCAATCATTTTTGATCGAGTTCGCACCACAGGATTTAATTTTAAGCAGCGGACTTGCTCTACAGTGAGGGGCAAGGGCTAATTGTGGTGCTTGCCGCTGGCAGACATTTGCCGGCACATTTGAGGAGCTGGATAGGGTTGTTGATCTAGGACTCCATGCAACTTTGGGTGAACCTACCCAAACCATTCCTCTCACAGTCTTCCTTGCTTGCCAGGCTGAGACACTAACAAGGTTTATTTCATCCTTCTCATCCAATTGGCCTGATGCCAGGTGCCTGTGTGCAAATGCCCCTCCTTTCTGGCATTGTTATTCCAAGTCCCCCTAGCCAGCTTTCCATATGCACTTTCCAAATCCGCATCTGCACTCAATCTACTCCCGTAAAAGCTCCTGTAAGACTGCAGTGTCACCCATCAATACATTTTCATTTGTTAAACCTTAATAATGAGCGAATTTGAGTGCAGACACTTCTTTCTCCATCAAAACTATTCAGGAGGTCAATAGCTCTGCACGGAGGCATTCTTTCCACCACTAACTGAAAGCCAAAGGGGCCCACAGCTATTTGGATTTAATGCACAGACACAAGAAACAAGTAGGTCATCGAGTCTGCTTTTTGACCTGGTAGCTTATAAAATTTTTTAATCAGAGGTAGGAGGCATTGCAAAAAGTCCACCTCTCAGACCCAAGCATGCAAATCCACTGCTGTTGCAAATATTCTCGTGGTATGAAAGATTCAAGGTCCGTGAACCAGGCTTTGCGCTGGAAGAGCCATTGCCAATGGCCAGACTTAGCCGGGCTGCTGTGGAAACGCAGAAAACTCCCCATGCCCATTAATGAAGATACTATGGATACCCCTGCCCATTCCAGGCATGCACATGAAGATTCCACCCCCCACCCCCCCCCCCCCCCCCACCAGCCCCTTTCCACTCTGTAGCACAGACACTGCAATGGCACAGGGAAGAAGATTATATAAAGTTACCCTATCAGTGTAAACAGATCCTTCGCACCTCAGAGACCCAAGATCATAGATAAAGTTCAAATCAGATTCTTTTTCCTGTGGGCAAGGCAGAATTTCTAATTAATGGTCAGGCAAAATTTAAAAAATGCACTGCAGAGAGAAATGTAAACACTGAGCAATATAGAAAATAAATATTCAATAATAAATAACATGCAAAGACTCCTTGAATGCGTCTCAGATTGAGTTTGTCGTTGAGGGGTCTGATGGTGGAGGGGGAGCAGCTGTTCCTGAACCTGGTGGTGCGAGTGTTGTGGTTCCGATACCTCTTTCCTGGTGGCAGCAGTGAGAACAGAACGCGTCCTGGGTAGTGTGGATCCTTGATGATTGCCGCTGCTCTCATTCAGCAGTGTTCCACGTAGACAGAACCAATAAATAACAGTTCTTTTCTCCCAACACCTCTGCTTTTATTCACTCCAGGAGGATCTGACCCATTAACTCCTGCTCAGTGACCATACACCAATATTATTTCCCTTGCTCACATGTCAGCCCAACTCCATATGGTCACCTGCATGCAGCCTAACCTTTATTCCCTCAATAATCCATCAAGCAACAAGCTCAAATGCTGTGGAGAACAGGGCAAAAGTGCAGGGTGATCTTTATGCTAATGAATTCCTTGCTCTGTCATCTCTTAAGTATAAAGTCAATTCTCCCTGAAGAACTTGCGAGTGAATGCACCAGGAGGGGAAATGAGCACACCAGTAATGACATGGACACACTCTGTTCTCGCTGCTAACATCAGGAAAGAGGTGCCACAAGCCTTGCCCCACCAGGTTCAGGAACAGTTGCTACCCCTCCACCATCAGATTCCTCAACGACAAACCCCTTTGTAAATTACACTGGACAATGGAGATTTTGCTTCCTGAACACTTCTGGGTGGATTTCATGGATTTTGGGCAGCTGACCACAAAAATCACCATACAATTTTCCTATCATGTAGTTTTTATTTTTAAAAAAAGAGAAAATCTATTTTGTGTGATTTCCTGACATATTTTAAGTCCACTTCAAGCATCCAAAGTTAAGAGGTGCAACGTGTCATTGAAAACTCGTTTTCTGCATTCGCACTTGGACAACTTCCTGGCTGATCTTGGTGCAGTCAGTGACGACCATGGTGAAAGGTTTCACCAGGACATTGTGACCATGGGAAAAGCAGTATCAGGGCAACTGGAATCTATCAATGCTGGCCGACTACTGTTGGACACTGACACGAGAGGCATCAGATGCTGAGTACAAATGAAAATCAGTAGCAAAACATTTTTAGAGCAGTTGAACTAACGTAATGTGTCAGTGTCATTATGCAACTAAACATCCTAAATTAAAGTTAATTTAATATTTCAACTTCCTACATAATGCAGCAAATCTGAAATTATCTTTGTGTTCAGCTCAAAATTGTCTATTATAATCCCCATTTTTTTCAGGAAGCAAACTTTTTGAAAATGTCTAGTGTTATTTATAATATTTAATTTCTGTATTTCAGTTTGCTTGCACTTCCTCCTTGTTCACATTTCTCTCTTTTGTATATGCATCTTTACCTGAGTACAGTTTTTGTGTGCACTACTGATAATTAGAAATTCTGCCTGGCCTGCAGGAAAAAGAACCTCAGGGTTGTATGTGATGTATGTATTCTGACAATAAATCTGAACTTTGATTCCTTCAGGGTGCGCTGATACTCACAAAGGACTGGCCAATGTTCCTTTCAGACTCAGAGTATGAACAGATTGTGGTTCAGTCAGTACTGGAATAATACCCAGGGAATCAGTCAATACTTTCAATGTTAATGGGAGTGGCTGACTGGGTAAATCAATGGTGCACTGGACAAAGAGGATAATGCAGGTATCAGTCAATCAATACTTAAAAAAGGTCATTTCTGAGGGCCAGCAATACTTTGATAAATATCAATTTAAATAAATGAGCTTAATAACAGAACTGGCCAGAGGAACAATGTCTAAAAATAACCCAACAGATTGTCATAAAGACCCATTTTGTTCAGTGACGTCTTCCAGGAGAATAAAGCTGCCCTCATTTTGTCTTGTTGATATCAGGTCGGCAGGAATACGAGGATTTCTTAAATGTCCATTGTAATGGTCAAGAGAGTCATGATACAACTGTGACGTTACTACAGGTATGACTCAGCAGCACAAGCTCAGGGGCAATTGGAGATGGACAATCAATGCTGGCCTTGGCAGCAATATCTGCACTTTGAAAGCACAAGAAGGTAAGTCTGCATATTATATGCTGCTTGTGTGTTTCTTACAATAGCTTTCTACACAAGGTTGGAGAAACTTAGCTGGTCAACTTGTACGCCAGATACAAAAACGAGACCTTAAACTCAGCTCAAAACAGCACCCGACTCAGATTTGGTGTCCAAGTCAACCTGAAGCAGGAAATCACTGAGGTTTAGAAACAAAAGCAGTGTGCACTGGCTCGAGAAAAGTCTCCAAGCGTGGCTTGTCCTGTTGTGTTATGAATGGATGAGTTTGCAGCTAACTGGACAAGGGGAGGGAGAGAATATTCTGCAATTGAGTCTGAACTACACTGGGGGAGGAATAACATATTCAAAGCTTTGGATGGAGAAGGAAAGGAGCCAAAATGTGAGAGAACAGGATACTAATTGTAACAGTGAATATTTATTTATACATTCATCTCTTTCTAGACTTGGGTAATTTAATGTATACAGTAATATGGTAGTATTCTATGTCAGTGTGTGTCTGCAGCAAGAGTTTTGGTGCATATGCGAATTGTACTGATGTATATAATAAACTCAATTACACAAGGAGAATGACAGACTAGTGTTCAGAACTCCTTAATTTTAAATTTAGACATACAGCATGTAAACCGGCCTTTTAGCCCACAAGTCTGTGCCGCCCAATTTACACCCCATTAACCGATACCATGGCACGTTTTGAATGGTGGGAGGAAACCGGAGACCCCAGGGAAAATGTACAAACTCCTTACAGCAAGGGAATCAAACTCCTTTAAAACCAGGGATATTATTTAATGCATAAAACACTCACAGCCTCTGCTAAAATAATGGATCAGATCCATTTCCAAATGAAGTGCCCATTCAATCAAATGGCTCAAATAGAAAGATACAGAATGGGTAAATAGACATGCATGCTGTCCTTTGTATTCATTTTCAAACACCCCAAAGAACTCATTTCTCCCTGGGTGACAGTAGCAGATACCAGAGGACATCCGTGTAAGGTGAGGGGAGGAAAGTTTAGGGGAAATGTTAGGGGTAGGTGGTTTCCATGCAGGGAGTGTGGGCCACACTGTTACAGTGCCAGCAAACGGGGTTCGAATTTTGAATACAAAGAGTTTGTAATTTCTCCCCGTGTCTGCGTGGGTTTTATCCCACTGTTCAAAAATGTATCGGGCGCAGTAGGTCAATTGGGAGGGATGGGCACATGGGCTGAAGGGGAACTGTTACCGTGCTGTATGTCTAAACTAAAATGTGTGGTGGGTGCCGGGAATGCCTTGCTGTTGTGGAGGTGGAGGCCGAGACATTTAGAAGAATGTAAATATTTATTTATACACCTCTCTTTGTGCTTGGGTATTTAGTGTATACATTGTAGTTGGTATATCCTATAGAACTTTGACTGCAGCAAGAATTTCAGTGCACGTGTGCACTGTACTTGTATATATGACAATAAACTATCCTAAGGGGAACGACAGAGTGTGGTACTCAGCACTCTTGTATTAAAGGAGGCGGCAGAACACCACCACAAGCTGCAACAGCAGCGTTGTTTTGTGATGTCTCGTGAGGGATGGATATCAGCTCAGACACCCACAAATGTTCACATCCAGTTGTACAATATTAGACGCATTGTTGATTCCAATCCATCCCCACCAAGAGGGCTTAAATCCAGAATGCAGTCACTCCTTCCCCATCCAATCCCGAAACCTCCACATTCTTCTCGCTGGAAGGGAGAAAAATGGTCCTCAGATGTATTGGCTCGGATATTTGCAATTAAATTACAAGCAGTGCATCCTCATTTAAGATAAACCAATGGGAAAGCAATTATTTCCTGAATCACAGTTTAATGGGCTAGCAGTTGACTCACTGAGGAAATAATTCAATCAGTGGGCAATTGATGTGTGTGTGTGCGCAAGGTGCTGAATGAGAATGTTTTCCTGCAATTCATTGAGTTATTCTAATGGCAGGTGATCTGCCTTTTGAGAGCTTGAGGGGTCATCAGCTGAACCTGACTCATCTGATATTCAACAGCCTCAAAGGCTTTATAAGCCACTTTAAAATTAATCACTGTACAGAGGTTTATTTTGGAAACCGCTGTGTTATTTATTTTGCCTATCTAAAGCACAAAGATCGATCACATTTATCCCACCACTGGCATCTCAGGGAGAGAAATGGGACAAATCTTTCACACACTTGGAGTTATCCCGGTATCCCTGTGGGGGTGCGTTTACAGTTTTAGTGTAGACTTAAACCAGCAGTAATGAGTATCGTTCAGCGATACCAAACTGTACACTGATGCGCTCTCCACAAACCCCACAAACCCTGTGATAACCATTAAATCTAAAGAGGTCATATGCATTAAATCGTAGGCTATTGAGATGTGCAGAGCAACAAAGGGATTTAGGAGTGATGGTAAATAGTACCCTCAAGGCTGATACTCAGGTCGATGGTGTGGTGAAGAAGGCATTTGGAATGTTGGCCTTCATCAATTGGAGTATTGAATTCAAGAGTTGGGAGGTGATGATGAAATTGTACAAGGCATTGGTGAGGCCAAATTTGGAGTACTGTGTACAGTTTTGGTCACCAAATTATAGGAAAGATAGAAACAAAATAGAGAGAAGGTTCATGACAATGTTGACAGGATTTCAAGGTTTGAGTTACAGGGAAAGGTAGTGCAGACTGGGGCTTTTTTCTCTGGAGCGTAGAAGATTGAGGGAGGACTTGATAGAGGTGTTTAAGATTTTAAAAGGGACAGACAGTAAACGTGGATAGGCTTTTTCAATTAAGAGTGGGGGAGATTCAAACTAGAGGGCATGGTTTAAGATGGAAGGGGGAAAATTATAAGGGGAACATGAGGGGAAATTTCTTTACGCAAAGGGTGGTGGGGATGTGGAATGAGCTTCTGGCAGACGTGGTCGAGGCGGGACCATTGGTTACATTTAAGGAAAGACTAGATAGTTACATGGAGAGGAGAGGACTGGAGGGGTATGGACCGGGTGCTGGTCAGTGGGACTAGGAGGGTGGGGGATTTGTTACTGCATGGACTAGTAGGGCCGAACTGGCCTGTTCTGTGCTGTAAGTGGTTATATGGTTAAAATAATTGATTTCTGGTACGAACACCGAGATGTAAACATTGGGCAAGATAAGGTGCCTGGTTATAATATCCAAGCCTTAACCATTTCATAGAACATTGCAGCACAGTCCAGGCCCTTTGGCCCAAAATGTTGTGCGATGCAAGGCCCTTTCAGGACCGAACACTTTTGTGAGGATTATACCTCCTTGTGTTAAATACTTACCTACCAGAATGTGTTGAGAGCACCTCAGAGGCGCCGATGTCAACTCTCCTCGAGGAGAGATAATTGGTGGAGTGCTGAGCTCCACCGACTCACCTCAATGTTAGCACAACTTGGAGGAAGAGGGAAGAGCGGGGAGATGGGTCACAGGCTGACGGCATTATCAGCCTGCCCCCAAACAGCCTAGCGCAGCTGCCATTTCAGATTGATCGGCAGAGAGCTGGCCTGCAGAGATTATCCCTCTCGGAGAGGGGTTGGATTATGCGGCTCGAAGACCACCTCTGCCCATTCAGAAAGGTAGGTCTTTATGCGTTTTGGCGGATTTTTTTCGCCTTTACATCACAAGTTTTTGCTTATCTGAAATGGCCTTCCGTAACAAAACTTACCCCCGATGTTTCCCCTAGACTTCCCCCCCCCCCGGCCTTTTACTTGGTACAGATGTTCTCTGGTATTTGCTACCCCACCCTGGGAAAAGGTGCTCTCAATCTTGTGGATCTATTAATTCAACTCTCATCCTACTTCACTTTAAAGAGAAAAGCTCTACAAATTTTGCCTCAAGACGTATTTTCCAATCCAGGCAACATCCTGGTAAATCTCCTCTGGAACCTTTGGTGCTAATTACTTTGGAAGTGAAATGATTAAACTCCAAGCAGTTAAATAAAATACTGAAACCAACTTCAATAAAAAAAAACACACCGTTCCACTTTCTCCTATCAGCCCATGTCAATCATTAATTTTAATGGGAACTGCTGTGTCTATGATAGGTGTTTCTTGGGGCTTAACCCTCTCCTTCAGAGTTAATTAGAGCCGGTGTTAAATCTATTGTAAGCACAGTGGACTCAATTAAAATAAATGGGAACACAGACTCCCAGGAAAAGGTTCGTAGACCCTAATATTTTATTTAAGTTCGTCAATGTTTTAACCATTTATTAACGAGAGTTTATTTTTAATTAAATCCTTAAAAAAACCTTATTTTATTTAAAAAATGGCAGTGTTACAGATCATTGATAGTATTTGATCTCACAAACATTCAATGGCCTTGATAAAAGTGGGAGAATAGTGGTAGCTTTAACAATCTGAGTGCCTGGTTGAGGAGATTCGCTATTCTGCGAGAGCATCTGGCTGTCCGCGCTGAACAGTTCCGAAGTGGGAGGTGGGGCGCCTGCATTCTTCGGCAGACCCCACCACCACTCGCCGCCCCCCAAAAAAAATCTGCACCCAGAACAACAGTGTGGCCCAGTGGATCTACCCTGTTATCACAGAGCTGGTTGCGAGAGTTTTCTGCTTTTCAAGTCAAGTTTACCGTCATCTGATTGTACAAGTACCACCTGATGAAACAGTGTTCTCTGATCCTCAGTGCAAAACATGCAGACACACAACCAGACACATACAAACGCAAGTATTCATACATACAATAAATAAATAAATAGATAGATATTGCTTCATAATACAAGCGTCTTGGATGGTGAGTGAGCAGTTCCTTTGGTCGTTCAACATTCTGGCTGCCCGTGGGAAGAAGCTGTTCCTCAGCCTGGTGGTGTTGGCTCTGATACTCCTGTATGTCTTCCCCGACTGGAGGAGCTAAAAGATACTGTGTGCTGGGTGGACAGGGTCCTCACTTTTCTTGCATGCCCTCTTCTGACAATTATCCCTGTAGATCACGTCAATGGGCTCGCGATAGAACTCCTGTAGCAGTTTGACATGATAGTGCCAGTAGTGTTGCCTGCATCAGTCTTCTCAGGAAGTGCAGTTGCTGTTGAGTCTTCCTGACAAGTTGTTGTGGTTCACGATAAGTCACTAGTTAAGTGGATAATGTGATAACGCACATAGTTGTAGCGGCAAGCCGACCCCACTCGTCACACGTGGACAGTGGGGCAGCTGCCCGACCTTCTCTTCTGGTCCAGACCTGAAGGGCGCCTGTGCGCTTGCTTCAGAGTGACGCAAGTTCCGAACGCGACACAGGCTTGAAGGCTGCAGCACGGAATTCAATGTCAAGCAGTTATGTTACTTGAGCTCTCAGCCGGTTCGCTGCACCGTTACAATACCAAGGAACTAGTGTTTTCTACTCTCTCCACTATAGATGTGTAGTCATTCCTGGTCCAGCTGAAGCAGCATCTGCTCCAATGGTGGGTGGGGGAGGCATTCACAGGCATCACCCCACCCAACCAAGGTCTTGTGCCTGGCCCCAACCACGCAACCACAGTTCAAAGTGCACTAAACTTTTTTTCATTAAAATATTTTTTAAAATATTAAAACTCAACCTATTCTCCTCTAAATGATTTGAAATGAAATACAGACAGAAATAGGAAAGGAACACTTATGCTCCTGACATCAGAGGGAAGTTGCATTGTTATGTGTGTGCTCTCCCATGCAGTTACCTAATGCCCCCCCCAACCAACACATGCTCTGACACCGACCCCGTCCTGAAGTCCACCATCATCTCCTTTGTCTTGTCCACGTTGTTGCTCTCTCATGAGATTCTCCACCTCTTCTCCGTAGAGCGACTCATTGTTGTGGCTGACGAGGCCAACGATCTGCAAACTTGGTGACGCGGTTGGAGCAGGATCTGGCAATGCAGTCGTGGGTCAGTAGCGTGAACAGGAGCGGGCTGAGCGCACAGCCCTGAGGTGTGGCGGTGCTCAGCGTGACGGTGCTCGATGTTCTGCTACTGACCAGGAGAAATAACGATATCCACTCTTCAGGTACATTGGAGTCTGTGAAGCACTTGGAGCACCAAGAGATTTGGGAGAAGATGTTCTCTCAATGCAAGTGTGCATTTTTCATTGTGATCAATTCACCCCGCAATCAACCATGATCATGAAGTCAGGTGGAATTCTCTCATTCATCCCTGATTCAAATTGGATGAAGACACCAAAGACTAATACATTTAACGCACCAAAAAAGGCCATTTGGCTTGGCAGGTGGTTAATGATGGCCCTTTCTTCTTTCTGCAACTCAAGGCCCTTCCTAGGCACAGCAAAACCCATCAGATCAGAAAACCACGACTGGAGTGGGGCAAAAAAAAAAATAATCACAGGCCCTTCAACCAACGATGATGAGATGAGCTATACAAACCCTCTCAATAATGCAAACTTTCCTTACCTCACACACATAATACTATTTTTCTGGCATCCATCTGCCTGTCAAAGAGTCTTTTGAATGGCCCTATTGTACCAGCCTCCTCTGCCACCCCTGGCAATACATTACAGGCAACCAGTCACTACTCTGTAAATAACTTACCCCTGACATCTCCCCTGAACTGTTCTCCCCTCACCTTGCACAGACATCCTCTGGTATGTGCTGCTGTTGCTCCGGGGGAAAAAGGTGCTGGGTGCCCACCCTATCTATCCTCTCATAATCTTGTAGACCTTTGTTAAGTCATCTTTCATCCTTCTACTGTGGAGGCAATGGTTGTAATTTGGGCTCAGGAATGGAAATCTTTTGCTCCGCACATTTTCTTTCTTCCTCCAAAGGGCATTTCTGGAGTTTACAGATATCATTTCAAACTTCTGGCCATAAAGGTACTTTCCTTTTGAAGTTTCTGATCCCAATTCTTCATTGCAAGCTTGTCTTCCTCTACATTTGTCATTTCCGTACTGGTCCCATTCCCAACCCCTTTCATCTTGGGCTGTGATGTGTTTACTGTTATAATACAAGTGCAATGTCCAGGGGCACCAAAGTTATTACTTGCTGCAGCCACTCCAATATGCAAGATGCATCATTAATATTAACAATTAAATTACAATGCACCACGAGACCATGTAATAAATGCGAAAGGATCAATAATTATTCACAGTTATAACTAGTACAAACATAAGTGATGTTTGAAGAGCGTGGACAATTCTTTTGGTGGCCCTGGAGTAGTTTACGGGGAGGTTCAAAAGCCGATAGCTGCTGGGGGAGAAAAAATCTGATCTTTAGCCTACAGCAGTGGTTCTCAACCTTCTTTTTCCACTCACATAACACCTTACTAACCGCAGAGCACCTATGGTATAGGTTGAAAAAAGGTTGAGAACCACTGACCGAGAGGTTTCAGGCTTCTATACCTTCTGCCCAAAGGCAATGACTGTGGCAACGGGGTCCTTTTTGATGTTGGCTGCCTTCTCAAGGCAGTGCCTTGTGTAGTTGTCTTCCGAGGATGGGAGATCTCTGTTCATGGTGGATGAGACTACTTTTTGCAGCCCAAGTATAGCCTATCAATGGGTATCTCCCTGGATGACTTCAGCTCAGATGGCACTAGAGCGTAGCAGCATCTTCACCCCATCCTCACCCTGAAACATTCCATTCGTTCACCAGCACCACCCCATCACTAAATAAAAAAAGCCCGGCAATTATTTATGATATATTGGAATCTGGGCATCATTTATTGCCCATCTTGAACTCCCTTTGAGAAGGTCCCAGTGCACCAATGGCTCGACCCATCGTCGCCACCTCACAGCTACCCACCTTTCCAAATTCTACCTCCAGTGACCAGTCTGTCCTCCCTCCATTCATTCCCTTTTAGGAATCTCTTCAGGGATACTGTGCTCAGTTAAAGTGCCTGCATGGGAGGCAGCTTTAAATGTAGACATACGTCATGGTAACAGACTCTTTCAGCCCACAAGTGCGTGCTGCCCAACTGCACCCAACCGACCGACACTCTCGGTCCATTTTGAAAGGATGAAAGAAACTGGAGAACCCAGATTTGAACTGCGTTCCACTGCCCCAGCGTGGCGCTGACTGCACTGCCCCATGACGTTATTACAGATTGCAGCATCTTCCAGTAACACACAAAATCAACCTCCTGGATTCACCAAGGCCTCACATAAGCACAGTCTGATTTCTGTCAAGTTGTGCGAATAGTATTTTGTCAGTGCTGACACAGTAGATCAATAGTGCCACTAAATGCCAGCTGGATTTTGAGTGCAAAGGCCAACGTCATTCAGCAGGTGACTGACAAACTGCCCTTATCTTTATGCTAGCATGCTTCATTGACTGAAAATGCAAGCATTTATCTTGTCTTCCATTTAAAGCCTCTGCAACTCAAAGTAGTTTTTTTTTCACTCTACAAGCCAAATAAAATAAATGACAATAAATCTCTCCTTCAGGAGCAAAGAAATTACACTGCATCTCCCTCGGCTTTGCTTCCTTCGTCTCGAGGGTGCAGATTCCTGCTGGAGGTTGACTATGGCATCAGATGCCTTACAGAATATAGAACATTTTATTCTAATTTCTTGTCGAAGTGTGATCGATGCAAGACTGAAGGTACATTATTTCATATGTTTCGGTCATGCTCCTCGTTTTCCAGTTATTGGGAAAGTACCTTCTGTACCTTATCTCTAGTTCTTAATGTTAATTTGGCTCCTAATCCTTTTCTTGCCCTATTTGGAGTAAGTAAGTCAGCTGATTTAAATTTGTCTGGGCTACAATCCCATCTCGTTGCCTTTGCTCTTCTTATTGCCAGAAGAGCTGTACTGATGAAATGGAAGGATGCTGTCCCTCCTACACACACTCAATGGTTATCTGATGATTGACTCTGGGAAAAAATTAGATGATCTACTAAATTTATGGGGTCCTTTCCTTAATTATTTTCAGAACTTATAAGATTATTGGATCCTATTTTATGGCTTGGTTATCCATACATTAATGGAATATTTATGTTTAATCATAACTTCACAAGAGAGGGCTTAGATTATTAGAATAGTTTTGCTTTATATACATTTTTTTTTCTCTGTCCCTTTCATAGTTTGCTTAATAGCTATTTGTTCATATACATTTTACTTTTTTGGATTTATATTCTTAATATTACCCACATATGCATGATATACATTTATACACAAAAGACTGTGGAATGTAGTAAACAACCAAGTTTATGACCGGATCCAATCTCCCTTCCACTGAAAGCATTTAAGTGAAGTGCTGCCTCAAGAAGGCAGCCAACGTCATGAAGGCCTCCATATCCCTGGTCACAATTTCTTTTTGCTGCTACCTTTGAAAAGTCTGGTCCAGTGTCTCAAAGTTAAAGAACAATTTCTTTCCAACAGCCATCAGATTCTTGAACCGTCCCTTAATACACTAATCATAAACCACCATTTTTTAAAAAAGCCCATCTACACGATTGTAATGCCATTTCTCGTTCTATGGCAATTTGCATCTCCATCTTTTGTATTTATTATCTAATTTTTAATCGAGACATACAGCACAGTAACAGGCCCTTCCAGCCTACAAGCCCATGCCGGCCAAATACATTTTGAAAGGTGGGAGGAAACCAGAGCACCTGGAGAAAACCCAAGCAGACGTGGGGAAGAATGCGCAAACTCCTTACAGACCGCACCAGATTCGAACCTGGGTCGCCGACACTGACATAGTGTTGGCCTAACTGCTACGCTCACCATGCTGCTCTTTTAATGTTAGCTGTAGCAAGCGACTTTTACAATGTGTATGACAATAAACTCATGATCACATCAAAAGAAAATAGGTCACTCAAAAAATATTCAATACTGCTGTAATTTGTCCTTGCTCTGCAGAAATATCCAAGTATTGGACACTTTGATTAAAAAAAAGGTCAATAATTCAATTAAATGTTATTTTCTTTACTTTGGAGCAGATAGAATGGAATACAATTTTATTGTCATTCTGTTTGACATTCCGAGACCCGAACACATCCAGCTGTCATATGCCACCGGCCAAAACACATTTCTACCCATCTATCCTTTGTCAAAATGGTCAGCTGCTAAAAGGATTCAATCCTCAATAACATGAAGTAAGAGGATTTCCAGTTCATCTCACTGATTCTGTTTATTATCAGTTATTAAAGATCAAAAATGATTGTGGATCTGGAGGCTGGAAAAGAAGTGTGGATTAAAGTCTGTGTGTGATGTTTAAAAAATTTCAAGAGAGATCTATTTCAGAATCTCACATGCAGACATTGAGAGGGACCTCGATGGAGAGAGAGAGAACGACCCATGCATCCTCAAGATACAAATGCTCCATTTGTCTTGACATCATGTTCAGGCATTTGGGAATCTGCCTTGCCTGCCTACTCCATCTCAAAATGCCCCAAACCGATTCACATCATGGCTCCCATTGAACCTCCCTTGTTCTTCCTCAGAAGTTTGTTGAGATACTGAGGTGGCTCTGATTTTAACAAGTTAGTAAACTGAAACATTGACACCGTCTCTCACTCCACGGATTCTGCCTGACCTCAGACAGGTAGAAAATAGGTGCACGGATCAACCCTTCAAGCCTGGACAAGCATTCAACATGGTCATGGCTGATCATAAGACCTCCAACACCCTATTCCTGCTTTCTCTCCCTACCCCTGAATCTTTCTCACCATCAAGTCTACTTCAATTCCCTTCTGAACACATCTAATGACTGGCCTCAACAACTTTCTGTGGTTGGGAGATCCACAAGTTCAGCACTGTAGAGTTTTGAAGTTTTTACTCAGTCTTGCTGAGAACCTCCAGCTAGTGTTGTATTTTAATGTCAGGTAATTTATTGAAATACAGGAAAATCCTAATAATTCAGCACACTTGGGACTTTGGTGTTGGCCTGTATATTTTTTATGGTCTATTAGATGTTTTTCCAATAAACACTCACCAACTTCTCCCCTCATTTTACTTTACATTTCACGCACAAGTGTAATATATTTTCCTGTGAACAAGTGAACTAAATTCAGGCAGGAAAAATATACAAGATGTCTGAACTCTGGCTCTGACCACATATTTAACTATTTTCATGATCCCTCGTGCGCTGGTCCCCAACACAGGCTCCAGTGACACCTCCCAGTTGCACTTGGGATCCCTGGTTCACATTCCCAGACTAATGAGTGAACCAGATGCTGAACCATTGGGATTTGGGAACAACCCGATCTGGTATTCTCAGAAGTGAAAACACAAAAAAAAATGCTGGAGAAACTCAGCAGGTCATACGGCGTCCACTGGAGGTGAAGAGGTTTTGGGCCTTTTGTGTTCCTCTGGTATACTCCGTTTCTCCTGTATTTCTCTCTGAATTTACTATTTAGCTCCTCTTTTAAAATCCACTTCCATGGCAATTGTTAGCGTCAGCAAGTTTGGAAATTTTAAATGTCTTTGAGACAGACATTTTGCCCCCATTCACCTTTAATATAATGACTACTGCAGCATACAGCAAATGGTTCAATTTAAAACATTGCAATGAGAGCAGTCTGTAACGCTTTTGCATGTTTAGCATTAAAACCGAGGATACATTTCTACCTTGCAGGAAATATTATTTGCTCATTACTTGTCTCGATGAACGAGCACAAAAAACTGCAGAGGGCTGTGAATGCAGTTCAGACTAACATACACACGCCCGCCCACCCACCCTCCCCTCCATCTACAACTCCCACTGCCTTGGAAAAGCAGTCAACACATTAAAGGATTCCTCCCGTTTTGGCCGCACTCCCGTCATCCCCTCTCAAGATGGTTCACTTGTTCGAGAACGCATTAACGAATTCAAAGACCATTTATTTCCTCCCATTATCAGACTCAACAAATCTCAGAAGAGTAAAATTATGTTGCTCTGTACCAACTGATCTCTCTGTAACTCTGTTCACCACCATAAAGGGGATCTCCTAGTGACAACTCATTTCAATTCCCCGCACTATTGCCAGGCCAACACGTCTCTCCAAGGTCTCATGCACTGCTGGACTGAGACCACCCACAAAATGGGTACCCTCCAACCATATGACTTCTCTGGTTTCTTTATGCCCCACCTCACCCCTTCCCCTATCCCCATTTCTCCTCCAGCTCCATCTCCCTTTCCCCGTCTCCTTACCTCGAGCTCTGCATCCCCTTACCCCAATTGTTTCTCTCCTTTCATCTTCTGATCTACACATGACAAATTGCCATCTATTTTCTGTGTCTGTGCTCCTCCCCTGCCCTTTCTTCCCCTCTCCCCAGCCTTTTTAATTCAGTTGCCCGTTTGCTTATACCTTGAAGAAGGGCTCAGGTCCAAAACATTGGTTATATAAGGATGCTACGAGACCTGCCGAGTTTCTCCAGCATTGCTGTGTTTTTACTACAATCGCACTCTCTGTAACTCTGTGCTTTTGTTGTCCCTGTACTACGTACGAGATGTCTAACTGGTCTGCTCACAAAATAAACCATCTTGGTGCATGTGACAAACTACATCTTTACTGCCTGTGTGGCACAACCTCCAGTACAGTTACTGACTCTAAACTGAATGCCTGGATCTGATGCAATTCAATCCATTTACAAAGTGCCAAGTTCACAGCGGCTCTGCACTGGATCTGTGAAGAGAGACCGATCCCAGACAAGTGTGAAGCCCCCCTGAAGTATCCCAGAGCCAGCAGGTGTATAATTTGTTTCTATATTTAAACAAGCACATTGGCAATGAATAGTGTTGACTAGGTCACATGGTATCAGCACAAGATCGAGAGGAATCAAATGGTTAGAAATTCAACCAAAGTGAAATATATGATCTAAATCATAAAACAGAACAGCACAGGGACAGGCCTTTCCGCCTCTGATGTCTGCGTCGGACACGATGCCCAAAAACTCAGAATGGAGTCAAAAACAACGTGCATACGTTGCAGGGGGAGGGGGGGTGGGGGGTGGGGGGTTGAGTGCAATACACAAAACATACTGGAGAAACTTAACTGATGACACAGCATCCTCTGGGAGGAATGGTAACGACGGGCACCTGAATAAGAGGAAGGACAGAAGGCGGTGCATGGGCCCAATAGGTCATGGTCCAAGTGGGAGGATGAAAGAGGAAATAAAAAGCTGAGAAATGATGGGGAGAGGCAGGGTGCTAAGCAGATGGAAGGGAAGGAAGGTGGTGGGGCGCTGAAGGAAAGGAGAGAGGGACAGGAAAAGAGCAAGACCCGGCGGAAGGGGGTTAATGGAAATTGGAGGTCGGTGTTAATGCCGCCTGGACAGAATATTAGGCGCTGCCCTTCTAATTTGCGTGTGGCCTCATTTCAGCTGTGGGCGATCATGTAGGTGTGGCAACAGGATGTGGAATTGAAATAGCTGACACTAGGAGGTCTTTGCCATGGCAGTGGAAAGAGTGAAGGTCTACAACAAAATTAACTTCCAGTCTGTGTCCAGTCTCTCTGATGTACAGGAGGCCACATTGGGAGCACCAGAGGCAGTAAATGACCCCTGCAGATTCACCGGTGGTGAACGTGGATGGACCCCAAATAGTGATGAGGGAGGCAGTGTTGGTGCAACTGCAGTGTTTCTCACGTTAAGAAATTTCTCATGATCTTGGGGATGACAGGACTAAGGCACGATGGCTCTGGACCTGTACTCACTAGGGTTTGGAAGGATGAGACATCGCATTGATACGCCCCTCCCCCCCCCCCCACCCCCCCACCGTGCCCAATATCAGAAAGGCTGGTAGAGTGTTTCCAGTGGTGGGAGAGTCTCAGACCACAGGGCACAAACACAGAATAAAAGGACACCTCATTAGAACAGCGGAGGAAAATTTTCCAGTTAAAGTGTATCAGTGGAAATCATTGCCACAGAAGACTGGAGGCCAAGTCACTGGGAATATTTGAAGCAGAAGTTGATGGCTTCTTGATTAGTAAGGGCTGCAAAGGAAGGAGAAAGAGGCAGAGAGGAAAAATACAAATCAGCCATGATTTAAATGGTGGAGCAAACTTGATGGGCTGAATGGCGAAATTCTTTAAATCTCTGTCCTCTCATTTTTGGCCTCTTCCCCCAAGGGAAATGGCTCCTTCCAATTCACGTCTCCACTCTGCACAATTCCACACACCTCAAACAAATCTCCTCTCAGCTGCCTCTGTTCCACAGGAAATAACGTTGCTTTATTCAATATTTTACCACTACTACAATGCCCCAATCTTGGCAACTTCTGTGTAAATCTGCACTCCACTCTCTCCAGTGCAATCACATTCTTCCCAGAATACGAATTCAAAGATTGAGATAGGCCAAACGGTCCAGTACCCTGTTAGATTTCGTGCCTTCCTCTAAATTTTTTCATCTCTATTCACTTCGCTTTGTCCTCATGAGTGACAAGAATCTCCCGCTTGTCAACCATTTCAATTCTGCGCCCCGCTCACGCACTGTCATCTCTGACTATGGCCTTGCGCTGTCAAACCAAGGGCACCTGTAAATTGGAAGAGCGCAACACCAAATTTTCCATCTGGGCACTCTCCAGCTCGATGGTATTGACAGACTTCTCCGGTTTCTGCTAGCCTGCTCCTCGCTCTCCCTCTCCCTCTGTACCCCATTCCTCTCTCTCCTTTCCTCCAGTTCTCCACCCTCTTGTTTCTCCATTTACAGAGCCATCCCTCCTCCCCCATTTGCTGATGCACCCTCCCTTATCCACCGATTACCTCCTGCCTGTGGGGCTGTGCTCTTCCCCTCCACCATTTTGTTTGGGCACCTGCCTACATTTTGCACTTATACTTTGAACGGCTCAAGCCTGAAATGCTGGCTATGTATCGTTTTCTTTGACATAGAAAATATAGTATGTTGTTTGACCTGCTGAGTTTCTCCAGCTTTGTGTTTTCACTTTACATCAATCTTGCTTGCTGCAGACCTGCTTCCAAAGATGATGATGATCTGTAGAGAGATATAAAATGCTACATTTGTTCTGTAAAATGTTGACAAGACTATATGTTTAGAAGGGGATATAGAGCTGGAAGGTCAATGCTAAAGCAAAAGTATGAACATTGTTTCTTCCTCTTGCTTCAATGCATTCTTTTAAGTTCCATGTGCAGATACATTTCTGGCATGCACTTCGATCTCTGTGTACTTCTACATCAGTTAGCTTTAAATACAAGGTCAAAAATGTTTTGTCACGCAAAGAATTATTGAGAAGTTAGGAAAGTGTTCTGGTGAACAGTTCCGCCTTTCCCAGAGCTCTGTGCTATTGAGACATATGCCTAGTCTGGTTCAAGCCAGCAGAGCTATGAGCGACAACAGAGTCGTGGGAACAGGTGACAGGCTAGGAAAGAGGTGGAGGTTACTGAACAGCAGCAGGAAATTGAGGGGTTGAATGACCATCTCCTTTGTCTTCAAAAATAAGCAGCGAACAGATCAAGAGACCCACCCCAGTCATACTCTCCTGTTCTCCCTCCCATCATCAGAAATTCAAAGACAGGCACTGGCAGACTCAAGGACAACACCACCATTTACAAAATCGCTGACGATACCATGGTAGTGGGTTGTATAAAAAAGGGGCAATGAGTCAGCATAGAGGAGGGATATTGAAAACTTGGCTGAATCGTGCACCAACAACAACCTCACATTCAACGTCACCAAAACTAAGGAGGCGATTATCGACTGCAGGAAGGAAAACCAGAGGTGTACGATCCAGTGATCACTGGAGGAAATCGTAATTGAATTCTTTGGAGTCACCAAGTCAAAGGACCTTTCCTCGACCCAACACACGACAGTGCCTCTACTTCCTCAGGAGCTTGCAGACGTTTGGTATGACATCGGAAACCGTGGAAAATGTCTGTTGATGTGTAGTGGAAAGCGTGCTGACCGGTTGCATCACCTGGGAAATTAATTCCCCCTACAAAAAGTAGTGGATACAGCCCAGGACCATAACCCTCCACAACAACGAGAACCTCTACGGGGAACGCTGCCGCCGGAGAGGAGCAGGTATCATGAAGGATCCACATCCCCAGCACATGCTTTGTTCTCATTGCTGCCATCAGGAAAGAGGTCTAGGGGCCACAAGACTTGGACCACCAGGTTCAGGAACAGCTGGTCCCCCTCCACCAGACTCAACAACCTCAATCCCAGGGACTCATTTCAAGATTCTTTTGCGCTTCATTGATTTTTTTCCCCCTCTCGGTATTGTATAGTTTGTTTACATGCGTACGTTGAGTATGGTTTTTTTTTTACACTACCAAGTGGTAATTATGCCTCGCCCGCTGGAAAAAGAATTTCAGTTTTATGTGATGTCATGTATGTATGAAATATTTATACGAATATAAATCTGGAATTAGAATACTGAAGGCACCACTCATTAATAAGACATCCTGTCCTTGCACTGTCTGCACTGAGCTTTTACTCTTCCACACTACAATCTGCACTTTTGTTTTATTTTGACTTGCCTGGATAGCACACCCAATCACATTTTTCACTGTACCTCAGTACACATGACAATTACAAAGATTTCTTCACCATTGACCGTGAAAATACTTCTTTTCACAGATTAGTTTCCTCGAAAGACATCAGAATACGTTTGCAATATCTTGTACCACAGTTCTCCTGCATTGACCATCAATTTGATGATTGGGGATGGACTAGGGCAGATTGTTGTTCCCTAACCAATGCAGGGATCAAAAATGGGATCTTGCGTATATAAAGATTTCCGTACCGCACCATCCAACACAATTCGGGAAGTTAAGAGGCGGCTTAATTTAAAATTCTGAGGGGAATGAGGAGTAATTGGAGAGAAACTACTTCCACTCTTTCTGGAGACCGAGCCGAAGGTGATGGATCACGACAAGAGTCATGACTGAAAATTTGGAGACATTGACAAGAGGAAATGGCCTCCCATTTCGCCTGTGAACACTCAGCCACATTTTACACCACAATCTCTTCACTGCTCTTGCTTCACTTCTCACATAATGAGCCAGACTACAGTCAATGTCAATCTTCAAGGAACAAGAGGAGAATCAAGGAACTTGCGCTCTGGGGATTGACCCTTGGCCTTGCATGTCCAAAGCAGAGCTCAGTTGGCTGGGTGCGGGGAATGCATGGGTGACGCACAATAGGTTAAATGGGTGCCCATTAACACCAGAGTGTGCTTCTGGAGAAGTGCCACCTCCAGTACGCCAGGTTCAGCCAGTTAGGTGAAAATTAGCCAACGCTGTAAAGCTGCATAATGCTGCAGGCTGTTCTCAGGAACACAGCGAGAAAAACTGCTGGAAGATCATCAGCGCAAGAATGGCCAAAGTGAAAGCTGCCAAGTTGCTGGAGAGTTTGAGCTGAAGCTGACACAGGAGATCTGCATAGCCACTGCAAAGGCTTTGTGGAGAAGGACCACAATTGCCGAGAAGCTGGGTCCTGCATAACGACCTCGCAGACATTTCACTGACGTAATTCTACGAATAATGTTAGTAATGGTGCCACATTGCAAGAACATGTACTGAAATGCCTGTATAATAAATGGAGAAAGTTACAGGATTTAAGATAAATAAAGTATATATTTTAGAAAAAATAACTAATTCTGCTGCTTGCATCTCAACCTTAGTCAGCCTTGAGCAAATTTAAGTTCTTGGGAATCACCATCTTGGGCCCAACACACCAACGCATTATGAGAAAACACGTCAGCACCTCTACCTCCTCAGGCATTTGTGGCAAATTTCTACAGAGGTGTGGTGGAAAGTGGGCTGACCGGCTGCATCATGGTCTGGTACGGGGACACCAATGGCCCTGAGCGTAAAGCCCTCCAAAAGGTTGTGGACATCACAGGCTCCACTACATCAACATCGGAGAGCAGCAGCAATCCACAAAGACCGTCACAACCCAGCACATGCCCAGTTCTCACTGTTGCCATTAGGAAAGAGGTCGAGGTGCCACAAGACTCGCACCACCAGGTTCAGGAACAGCTGCTGCCCCTCCAGCCCTCAGAAAAACAATACCCTCAGGACCCTCTTCAATCTCTCCTTTCTCACCTTAAGCCTAATCTCCTCCAGTTCTAAAATGTCTACCTTGGTGGAAAAGATCCTTTGCTTCATCCATGCCCCACACTATTTTGGAAACCTCTATTAGGTCACCTTTCAAGAATGCTATACTCCAATGGGGAAAAAAAAAACACACAACCGATCGAACCTCTCCCGACAACTCATCTACAACTTTACTGATCAACTCTGCATCTGTCTATATCCTTTGGTAATCTACAACTACAGGCTTTTTCAGTTCCTCTTTCCTCAGTTATTTAATATCCAAGTTCTGGAAACCACAATAACACAAATAAATGTGTGTGCAATGCTTAAATGGCAGTAACCAGCATTCAGAACTCACAAAATAACATTTTATTGATTAAACTGTTTATGTCAGGATCTGCAACAGTCCTGGTTACCTGCTCTTACATTAAGTTCTATTTTCAAATTATATTGAATGATTTTACAGCTGTGCAAAGGGATAATTCAGTTAAGTATTAGAAGATGCAATGAAAGAAAATTATTTCCTTCTTGCATTCTCCGACACCCATTTAGGATGTTAATTGTTGGTTGACGCCACGATCTGGTTCGGCACTTCTACATCCCATAAGTACTGAAGAAGTGTAGTTTAAGAGGTAATACAGGATGCGCAGGTGAGAGAATTTTCCATTTGCTATCTGATGTGAAATCAAAGAGCTCCTAAAGCACAAAAGACCATTCAGCCCATTGAGTTCATACCAGCTCACAATAAATGTATTACCTCTTTTTTCCTCTCTTGTGGTATATTGTGCGAATTTATAATTTTTTAATACATTTAGACAGAGCATGGAAACAGGCCCTTCTGGTCCACGAGTCTGTGCCGCCCAAATACTCCAATTAACATATGCAGATATGAGGAGGATGTACAAACTCCTTAAAGACAGTGCCAGATTCGAACGCAGGTCACTGGCACCATAATAGCATCTTCTGGCCAAAATACTAAACAGGAAGGCCCCAGTTTAGATAATAACAGACCCTCTCGGCTCACGAGCCCGTGCTGTCCAATTGTCCTACACCTCCCGATGTGTGGGAGGAAGCTGGAGCACCTGGAGGAAACCCACGAAGACATGGGGAGAACGTGTCAACTCCTTACAGTCAGTGCCAAATTCGAATCCCAGTCACTGGCGCCGCAACAGCGTTCCACGAACCATGTCGAAAACACTAGCAGAATGTTGCCCTGACTGGAGAGCTCGATTTATTATGAGGGACAGATAGGCTGGAATGAAGGAGACAGAGATGAGGTTTTATAAAAATACGAGGGGCTTAGAGTAGGAGGATCCTGGGTTAGGGGCATAGTCTTTGGATTGATGTGTCGAAAACTAAAGGCTGAATGGGGAAAGACTTAAAATGGGTTTCAAGGAGCAAGGCTTTTCCAGAGTGAGTGGATTGAGTTGGCAGAAGAAATGGAAGAGGTGTGGACGACTACAAAGTTTAAAAGACATTTGGACAGAGGCAATGGATAGGATCTGTCACAGGGATTTGGGCCAAATGCAGGCAAAAGGGATTAGAGCAGCCATTCTCAACCTTGTTTTTTAGGCTCTGACCCCCTTCGGTCTCTGCTCAAAGTTTATAGTCCTCCTTCCCTGTGAAGCAGTCGTTTAGTTGATTTCTTCCATACTTCTCTTCTACCAACTGCATAAAAACATTAAAACTATTTTAAGATTTCAGTTCATTACCCCCCCCCCACCAATAAATTTGCTGTGCCCCCCAGGGGAGGGGGGGAGAAGCATGTGGTCCCCATTGAGAAGGGCTGGATTTGAGTGTACTGGTGCCCTGGTCAGCATGGACATTGGGCTGAAGGGCCTTTTTCCATGCTGTACAACTCTCATGAATCAGTGCTTTCCTCCTAGTTCTTGAACCATCTGCCATTGGGAAGAGCTTGGGAAATCCCATCAGTTTCCTGGCTTCAAATAGCAAGCAGTGTTTACAACTCCGCTGGGTTTACCTTCCAATTTAGTGATAGCCTGGGCTTAGAGACAGCCTGATTTTGAGTTTGACTTGGACATCACAGGCACACAGGCTGAAAGGCCTGTCCCTATGCTGTAATGTTCCAGATCGTGAAGATCGCTGACATCAAGTCAGCCCTCATGGCCAGTTCACCAGTACAAAGTTCTCAGAGGTGAAGTACTCTTCCCATTGCACTGTGCTGCCAGTTTAGCTTGATAGACTCTTAATGGGACACCAACTCTCTTGACCTTGCATGTCCAATATACATCATTGTGCACCTGGCAACCTCAGCACAGTATTTGAGAACTAAACTTTGCTGTCATGAAACCTGACAGGTTTAAGTTTAAAAAAAAACACTGCAGCAAAGTTTTTTAAAAATACAGCAAAACCCTTGATATCTGGCAGTTTCTGGTGGACTCCAAATGTGAATTTTCCCTTTGCATTTTACATGAATGGAGAACGGAAAGTTGCGCCAATTTCAAACTTCCATATATTTTACCAATTTAATTTCCGCGAATTTTTTTTGCTGGTTGCTTGAATTCCAGAGAATAGGGATTTTACTGCACCAAGAGAAAGCATACCCATCAAACAATAAATTTTCCTCATACAACACAAAATACTCAATGCTTTACTGGTCAGGCAGCATCCACAAAGATGATGCTTCAGGTCGATGAACCTTTCATTAGTTCTGAATCCACAATCCGAAATGTTACCATAACTCCCATTTGTTTCTCCACAGCTGCTGCACAACCTGCTGAGTGTCTCCAGCAATTTTTGGTTTTATTTCAGATTTCTGGCATCTGCATTTTTTTTTGGCTCTGCGATAAATCTTCCTCAAGTTTTAAAGAAATCCTAATTTTTAAACAGGTACTATTAAACAATTAGTACAACCTTTTTTGTGGAATTACACAAATCTCCCAAAAAAACAAAATCTGCCTTAAACCATTCATTTCCATTTTAATCAGCTAAAATCAATGTGTTTTTCTTCCCTTCAGTTATTAAAACATCCATTAGTGGTTTAGGAATCCATGCAAGCTGATCGTTTTTGGTCTGTGATAGCTTCTGCTGGTTACTGTATTTTCATAGTCCTGACAGAGAAGTAATCTCTGGGTGGCACGGTTCGTGCAATGCTGTTACGGTGCCGGAGACCTGTGTTTGAGTCCGGCACTGTATTGGGAGTTTGTAGAGTCTCCTCATGTCTGTGCGAGCTCCGGGTGCTCCGCTTTCCTTCCACCCTTCAAAATGTATGGGGGTCGTAGATGAATTGGGCACCATGGGCTTGTGGGCCAAAAGGGTCTGTTACCATGCTGTATGTCTGAATTTTTAAAAAAATGTCATCAGACATACACCTCATTGTTGAAGATGGAATAAGGATACTGATGCAGAACTGAATGTTATAATGGCTCACAAAGGCAGGGGGAGAGGGGGTCAGCTCAGGAACCAACAGTGTTTTGCTGGAAGAACAGTAGAAATCAGCAATAATCCCATTCTGTAATCAACATCGTCCCAGTGTTACCCAGTTGCTGCAACTCCCTCCAGCCTAGGGACTGCTGCAGCCCCTCAATCCCAACTTTCCTCGGGATCCCTGGATAATTACTTGACCTCCTCCAGCCTTACCTTAACCTGCTGAAGCACTGAGCTGTGCGGTTCCCTCTTCTGCCCAAACATCTTTCAGATGTTCGGAAAGATGGAAGCTGACCACGAGCCGGAGAACACTACAGCACAGAAACAGGCCCTTCCGCCCAATGAGTCTGTTACAAATTATCTTGTATCAGAACCACAACCCTCCATACACCTCCTATCCATGTACCTATTCAAACTTTTCTTAAATGTCAAAATTGAACTCTCATTCACTAATTCCAGTGGCAGTTCATTCCATACTTCCACCACTCTCTGCATGAAGAAATTTCCCCCTCATGTTCCCTTTACACATTTCATCTTTCACCCTTAGCCCATGTCTCCTAGCTCTTGTCACACCCAAGCTCAGTGGAAAAAGCCTTTTTGCATTTTCTCTGTCTATACTCCTCAAAATGTTGTCTTCCTTTGTCAAATCTCCCCTCATTCTTCTACACTCCAGGGAATGAAGTCCTAACCTTTTTCTATAACTCGGTTCCTCAAGATGTAAATCTTCTCTCCACTCTTTCAATTTGATGGATATCTTTCCTGTAGTTAGGTGATCAAAACTGCACTCAATACTCCATATTGGATCTTACCATCTTCATGACAGCCCAAATCCCTCAATCAACTGCTTCGGTATCAAAATGTGCAGCAAGACCTTGTTAACTGCTGTTTTTATAAAGTGAAACTATAAAACGTTGAAGATTCGCTATGCACCTAGGCCAAAGAGTAAACAGTAGTTGAAGGACCTTGGCCTTGATTGGTGGGGAGGACAAGGCACATTAGCAGCAAGAGAAGAGGCAAAAAAATGGGATCTCCCCCACTTTCTCAGCCAAATACATCAGTATCAACTGGACAGCCATCAGTTTGGCTCTTTACGACAACACTATGTACAAATGCGCTAACATTAACATTGCAGTGGGTTGCATACAAAGGGGCGATAAGTCAGCTTAAAGGAGGGAGATTGAAACTTGACTGAATGGTGCACCAACAACAACCTTGCACTCAATGTCACCAAAACCAAGAGGCTGATTGGTTTTCCAATCCTGACATTGGTTTTCCTATCCTGACGTCAACAGAGGTATATGATCCAGCGATCAATGGAGGATCAGAGATGGAGAGGGTGACAAAATTAAGTTCATTGGAATCTCTATCTCAGAGGTTATTTCCTGGACCTAACACATGAATACCATCATGTAGAAGGCACGTCAGCACCTCTACTTCCTCAGGAGTTTGCGGAGGTTTGGTATAACATTGGATACCCTGGCAAATTTCTAAACCTGTGTGGTAGAAATTGTACTTTCTGGCTGCATCATGGTCTGGTATGTGGACACCAATATCCCTGAGCAGGAAGCGCTCCAAATGATAGTGGACACAGCCCAGGACATCACAGGCAAAACCCTCCTCAGCATCAAGAACATCGACGGGGAACGCTGCTTTCAGAGAGCAGCAGCCATCATCAAGGATCCGCACCACCCAGCACACGCTCTGTTCTCACTGCTGCCATCAGGAAAGAGGTGTAGGTGCCACAAGACTCACACCACCTCGCTACCCCGCCCACCATCAGACTCCTCAACAACAAACTCAATCAGGGACTCTTACTTTGGCACGTTAATTCTTCCCCCCACCCCCTTGGTATTGCACAGTTTCCTTACATTTCTTTCCTTTGTTTTACAATTCCTAAATTGGTAAATATTTCTTTACAGTTAACAGTAATTAGAAATTCTGCCTGGTCCACATGAAAAAGAATCTCAGGGGTGTGTGTGACATCACGCAAGCAGTCCGACAATAAATATGAACTTTGAAAACTATCATCCATCCAGCTCACCAAGCAGCTTTGTAGCAGGATTGCCACCCTCCTCATGTATTCGTACCCAAGATCAGGCAGGAACACACTACAAGAAGCTTGAGGGGCCAACCCATCCACCTTTGTTCTTCCCAGAAGTGGGAGCAATAAAATGTGTAGCTCAGTTAACAACCTCTTGCTCATTCTTTAGAATCAGCTTGATTGACCTGGGGCTGCAGTGAACAGCCGTGCCTGAAATTGTCTTTCACTTGCCGCTTGCTAAAACCTTGGGAAAATCTGCTTTAATTGGATTTTTAGCGTAGATTTGCACTCCCGCAAAATTAGACCATTGTGAATAGCAGAACCATTTCCAAATGTAAGAGCTTTAATTCTAAAAATGACTCAAAAGACTCACAAGATGCAATAATGGCATTTTTTTTTAAAGATAGCATACGGATGGTTGGTGCCATGCTAGTCCAGTGCCAGAGACACTGGTTTGAATCAGACACCGTCTGCAAGGAGTTTATATGTCCTCCCCATGTCGGTGTGGTTTGCCTCCAGGTGCTCTGGTTTCCTCACACCCTTCAAAACGTACAGGAGTCATAGGTTAATTAGGCGGCACGGGTTTGTGGACCAGAAGGGTCTGCTACTGTGCTGTGTGTCTAAATTAAAATACCTGTACACTAAGCAGATTCCAACTTTTTGCAATGATTGTCTCCCCAGTTGGATCAAATCCCAAGCTCCTTCATGGGAAGGTCCTCAGGATAAAAAGAAGTAGTTTTATTGGCTTAAAGACTTTGGAGATCAGGAGCATATTACCAGAGGAGAAGTGGACTGACCCCTTCTCCCCAAAGATTATGCCGATCTCCAGCTTCCCTGCATTCACTCCAGAATCCCAACGTCTTCGGCCCAGAGAGTGCAGCAAGGGTAGCCTTTAACAACAACATTTATAAAACAGCAGAAGCTGGAAACCAGAAATGAATCAGAAAATACAGGAAGCACTTCAGCATGCAGCACCCGTAGGAACAGGAACAGAGGCAGGTCAAGGGTCATTGTTCCTGCTTCATATTTACAGCAGGTATTTTTGGGGCTGTTTCCTACTGAACACCAGCACAGACTCAACTGGCAGCTTTTATCTCAGTCAATTGATGGTAAAATAAAGTACGAAGCTTGACAGCCAATGTCTCACTCTGAGTGGACTCTGATCACAAAGGGAGGGCACTCGTACCACCCCTCCATCAGCTGCCTTTGGCTCAAGCGCCAGGACAGCATCTCAGATTTATTGTTAGAGTCCATGCATAATATCACAGATTTTGTTTCCTGCCGGCGAAGCAGAATGACCATTTACTTGTAGTGCCAAAAAAAACTATACTCAATGTACTCACGTAAACATAAAGAAGTACAAATAAACTGACTGTGCCATACAGAGAGGGGGAGAAAAAATGTACTGTGTGAAAATAAGTTTTCTTAAACGAGTCTCCGAAGGTAGAACACGCATTTTTACTCTCGTGAAGGCAGTTGAAGGTAAATGGCAGGGTTCCTGCGATCAGGATTGGCCACTGATCCCATCGCCTCGTGGTGATGTGCGCACTAACTCCTGTTGGGTAAGATTGTGAGAATGTTCAAGTTTATCATCTGCATCAAATACAACCAGATGAAACAGCGTTTCACCAGATTACTGTCCACATACATGGACAAAATTTAAAATAAATCTAAACAAATATTTTAAATGATCTACTCAGTAACAAGATGCAGTTCAGTCTCACAGCCTGAGGGAAGAAGCTGATTCCCAGCCTGACAGCCCTGAAGGGACTGTCTGTGGACAAACTGCGGGTGGAATTTGACGGCCCATATTGGAAAAACTGAATGTTGGCTGTTCTTTACTGTGAAGTGACAATTTGAGGTGATTCATCTCTTCTGCCTCACTGTAATTTCTGAAGAATCCGCGGAAGATGTGCACAAAACAAACAGAACTCCAACCTGATCAGTCCAGGGTTAGGAATTAAATCATCACAAGCTCATGGAATCCCCTCCCTCACTGCACCACGAGGGTCATGCGAGGAGAAATTAATAGTGCTCCTTCCCCACCTCCCAAGTACGAGAGCCCAAAACTAAAATGATCCCTGAAAGGATTTATCTTCACACAAAACAGATTTCAAAAGCTATCAAGTAAACGCCAGACAACAGACGTCCACAGGAGAACACGGCTGACATTATCTTGCTATACCAAGACAGATAAGCTTTAAAACTTACAACAGTGGAACCATTAGGGATTTTTTCTCAAAGAATAATTTGAGTTACATCTATATAACCACACAGAATGAACCAGCCACATCCATCACATATGAATACCCATTTGTTCCTTCTGTTGCCTCTCAATCAAGTAACCATTTCTGGAGGTTATGTGGAGGTATGAGGTGAATATCTCCAACTTCCCCAAGTTTTCTCCCATTGTCCACAAGCATTGCCTGGAATGGGCAGGTTGTCCTCGGAGGAGAAAGTTGGACGTATCAGGAAGATCCCGACAGGGTAGATGTGGAAAGGATGTTTCTACCTGGCAAGATATTAAAGGACCCATCCCACCCACACTCTCTTCTCCCCCCCCCCCCGCCCCCCTGTCAGGCACAAGACCAATTTTAAAGGACGTTCCTACCATTATCAGACTCTTAAACAGACCTCTCATTGGTTAGCTATGATGCCCTTGCACAGTTTCCAATCCCTGTGCTTTACCTCTGCAACACTACACCCTGAATTATATATTATTTGCAATACTTGGAGTATTTAAGTGGGGTGACAAAACAAAGCTTATTACCATGTCTGGTATGTGATAATAAATAATTCAATAACTCTGAGAGAACGCAGAACTCAGAATCACTTCAGAAATAAGGATTGTCCATTTATAACAGATTTGAACAATTTTTTTTAACATATAAGAGGCCATTTGAATTCTCTATTGAGGAAGAACTCGATACTTGATGAGAAAGAGGGTGAAAGGTGACTGCAGCTGACCAGGAGCTCAGACCATAATTAGATCTGCCATGATCTTAAATGGTAGAACAGGTTTGAGGGGCCAGATAGGCTATTCCTGCTACTTGATCAGGCCTTTCAGCCCAATGTGTTGGCTATCTGTTGCCCTCCATGGAGGCTGCCTGACCTGTCCAACTCCTCCAGCATTTTGCAGTTTCTCCAATTGCCCAGCATCTGCAGTCTCTCTTACTCATCTCCCCATTCATCTGCAAGACCAGAGTAGGTTAAAGAAAATGGGAAGACTGAAACAACCTTGATTTGGGACCGGGAGTACACCAACGCCAGGGAGTGCTGGGTGAAGGACTGGTGAGTGTTAGAAACACGAGTCAGAATTTAAATGAGTTCAGTTTTGCAGGACTCCAGCCAGGATTACAAAAAAAAACATTCAACTGTAGGGGCCACAAAGAAAAATAGCCATGGGATGGGAAAGGTAGTTGGAAGCTCTACCTAAATTTTTGACCTTCCTCCTATAATTTCGGAAGGATAATGCTACATTTAGATGCTTCTTGGCAGTGAAGCTTTTCAAATGGCAGGGCAATTTGCCCTTTAGAAGTTCCTTTTGTTTTGGATGAAAGGCCCAGCTGGCCTCTTCCAAATCGACATCAAAAGGTTCATGTACTGTTACAAACAAGAACAGAAAATTTAGCAGATTCAAAGCATCAGACAGACAACTAAATGGACCATTGGTTCACCATCAAACATCTTCTGATTGACTAGAAGTAACCACTTTTTATTCTCAGTGTTGCTATGAGAGTGGGTGCCTAATTCATTGTCTATGAGGAACCACATCCTGATCTCACTCACACACATCATACAGTATCTCCTTTCAGTTTACGGTGGATGAGTCGACATTTCAATCTCCCAGGGCAATTATTAATGCAGGGAGACTGTTTAAATGCAACTTCTGAAGTTGATGCACCATGTTTGTTTGTGGAATTCTCAATCAAATGGTTTGAAAGTAACAGCATTCAACACAAAAGCGACAAGGGCGAATGCGATCAGTTTTTAAAAAAGTTTGAAAGGATTTGGCAATCATGAATCAAAATCAGCCAGAAAAAAAATGGCCACTTTATTGCAGAAACACAACTGACTGCCAAGTGCCTTTGATTAGAAAGCATAGGTGAATGCTTTTTAAACAGGCAAAGTACAGCCCATTATCTGCCCGACATTAAAGTAATTTTGCACAGGTCAAAGGAGATAGCCTTTGTTCTCCAAGAATTCAAAATGAGTGGAAAAAGTTCAGGGATAGTAAGGAAATGCATTTCACTCCCCCCTCCCCCCAATTTACACCATTTTTGGTTTGGATTCCAAAGCCTCTCCCTGCCATTATTAAGTTGATGAAAACAAAATCAGATAAAAACCTGCAGATGCTGGAAATCAGAAGTAAAACAAAAACAGAAAATTCTCTCAACACTTGGGACAGGCAGAATCCATCCAGGGAGAAGTAAAAGTAACGCTTAGGGTAAGACACCTATCGCCAGGAGCAATAGGAAGAGCTGGGACATCAGGGCTCAGTTCCAAGATATCGACTCAGATTATTTTTTCATCAATGTTGCCTGGGCGTTTCCAGTCCCCCGTCTCCCCCCCACCCCACCCAATTACTCAAGTCAGCCCAAGCACAGTTAGTGCAATGCTATTACAGCACGAGCATTCCGGGTTCCAATCGGCATTGCCTGTAACAAGCATGTACGTTCTCCCCATGTCTGCGTGGATTTCCTCCGGGTGCTCCGGTTTCCTCCCACCATTGAAAATTGATCCCAACTCAGCTCAACTTCACAGATCGCATGGACCTTGTCCTCACATGCACATTTGACCAGGACATAGCTCCTTCTCGTGCACAGGTCTCTGAGGCAATCTATAATTTGCTTGCCTTCTTCAAGCTTTCTTTTCCTAAGGAATGATCTCTGTAATTTTCACTCAACAGAAAGCCAGCAGTGAACAACCACACCCCTTTCTGTAGCAATCAGCTGTAATTAGCTTTTCAAAAGGCTAATCCCTGCTCACCAACCCCAATCTTCCAAGAGAAGATTCTACCAGCCCAGAGTAGCGTCACTGGGGATTTCAATTCACAACGTGGGGTTGATTCGGCAAGATGCCTGCAAGTGCAAAATATTTCCTCCAGGCGGAACCTGCGCTTGACAGTTCAGTCGATAGAGTCCCTCCTGCTGGGATCCTGGAAGAAACCTCTCGCAAGTTACTGAAACTGATGTGGGTCCTTGAAACAACAGGAGGTGGCCAATATTCTGAAGGATTATTCCAAAGAAGCCACATTCTTGTGGTTAAATATGAGAATACAAAGAGAGAGAGAGATAGATTAAGTCTGTACCACCATCAACCATTCGTTAACACTGATCTTACATTATTGTTTTCTATTCTCCCTCAATCTCATCAACTCCCTCAGATGCTACCATTCACCTGCACATGAGAGGCAACTTGCAGGGGCCCTGCCAGCCCACATTTTTGGGATGTAGGAGGATATCAGAAAGGAAAATCATCCAGTCGCAGGGAGAATAGACAAAGTTCACATGGATGGCACCCATAGTAAAGAGTGAACTCAGGGATCAGTCCTACAAGGCAGGGGCTCCGTTAAGTGCACTATAGCGTTGCTCTTTGGTGGAGTGAATCGCGATTGATAAATTGCTTTTACTTCCCATACCTGAAGATTTAAGATTCCTTTTATTGTCATGAACATGTAATATTGCACAAAATTGCCTGCTGTAAGGCAGAGTTGGCACTAGTATCACCCGATGTCCCTTACAGTTCAAGGGAAACAAAAGAGAGCCCCTTCAGAGTCACTGAGTGTCTGCCCTCCCGCAGCCACGCACACTCCTGTTCAATTCGTCGGCAACCTGAGATCCACATCCAGAAATGTTCTGTTAACTTGGGACTATGTAAAATAAGCCAATGTTTTTTTGTTCCGAAATTGTACCTCACCTCCGTAATTTCTCATTGCATCTTTAATGAAATCACAAAGTTGGTGGAGGGACTTTCATTTCAGTATTGCAGAATCTAGTATCTGGAGTGTTAGGGCAGTCATTGTGATATTTGAGTGAAAAAAAACCACCATCTGGATGAGGAGGTGAGATCCATTTAATTGGAATGAACTTGCAAACAAAAAAGCTTGGAAATTATTGGTCAACAATCTGCACCTTCCATGCAACAACTTCAGCTTATTTCTGCACTCTAAAACCATGGTTGGTATTATACAACAATAAGGAACAAATCTTAAATTGGGAATTTATATTCTGAACATCAATATACCATTCTGGTTAAATTAGAAAAATCCTGCAGCAGTATTTGTTTTTTGATAACTGCCCCCAAGCAGCAGTTGAATATCCCACAGCCCTTCGGGGAAAAGGCAACTTGCAAATAAAATCCGACTCGATCTCGGCTCGTGGTTCTCTCTGCCAATCCATTAGCACCATCAAGCATTCAATAAAATTCTACTTTTATTCCACCCGCAGGCCATAATAGCTCCCAAATAATGTGGTATCTAGGTCAGATGCACTTCCTAATGAGTATGATTTCTTCCCTTTGGCCTTCATTCTCTAGATACTCTGAAGCCTGGATAACAGCCTTAATGAGAATGATTTGTGTTTTGGCAAGACCGCACGCAAATTCAACATAAACAATGTGGCGAGAATGTTTTGTGGTCACAGCTTCCAAAAGTACACCGCAGTAGCAATGACTGATAATAATAATTTTGCTGTCATATGCATTACACAATACACAAACACACTGGAGAAACTAAGCAACATCCATCAGAAGTAAAAGGCCACTACAGAAATGCTTCGGGCCTGAGCCCTTCGTCTGGGACATGGAAAAGCAGCTGGGCACCTGATTTATAAAGATGGGGGAAAGGAGTCGAGGCCAGCTAACAAGACATAACAAGTGGAGACAGGTGGGAGGGTAGAAGAGAAACAAGCTGAGAAATGAGGAGGAGAGAGTAGAGAACAAAGGACACTGTATATACCTGTGTAATAGTCAATTTTGGGGACCAATTATTTGGGTCAAATTTTTTTTTGGGGGGGGGGGAGGAGAAATCAACTTTTACATGGGTCATACTGCGGTAAGTGTCTGCACCATCCAAAGCATCGGGTGCTTGGATGAGCAGGATCGTGTGGCAAGCCAGGGCGTCAGGAGCTCCGGTGCACATACTGTGTTGTACATGATTGCTGAGGCAAGGGTTTGCGGTCGGGGTTCAGGTGGACAGGCGGCTGAAGCGAGGGTTTGTGGTCGAGGTGTCGGGAGGGCGGTGACCGTGGCCAAAAATAAGGGGGGGTGGGGGGGGTTGACTTTTTACACAGGATATACAGAAAATCCGCGATTTTTGACCCAAAGTGTGGGGGGGGGGGGTGGGGAGAAAGAGAAGAGCGAGGGTCAACTTTTACATAGGTCATATAGTAGCTCCCTGACAGAAGGGAACGGGGGTGGGCAACTGGAGGAATGAAGAAGAGGGGTAGAGAAAGAGAGAGATTACGGGAAAAGTTCAACAGAAATTGGAGGTTGATATTGATGCCATCTGGTTGGCGACTGTTGAATCAAACTATTACGTGTTGCTCTTCCAATTTGAGTGTGGTCCACATGAGGCCATGGGCATGTTGGTGTAATGATACGTGGAACTGAAAAGATTGGCCAGTGGGAGGTCCCTGCTGTTCCAGAGGACAGAGTGAAGATGATCAACAAAACGATGTACAATGCATTGACATTCTCATTTGAACAGGTACTTCATTTTTTTTAAAAACAGGACTACAAACAGTGCTTACAAATTGAATTTAAAAGACAATAAATCGATAGATTAAAATTATTCAGTTAGCCAAGAGTAAGAAACTAAAAGTAATTTTTCAGAATGGGCAACAAGATTGGCCTTATGAGAACACAGAAATACTGGAGGAACTCAGTAAGGCATGCAGCGTCCAAGGGAGAGAAAGGTATACAAGTGGCGTTTCGGGCCAGAGTCCTTCAAGATAGGACTAAAAACCTGAATAATGCCTGTTTGTTTTTTTAACCTTGAAGAAGGGCGAAGGGCAAAGGGCCAAAACGTTGGATATAATGTACATCTTTATCATCTATGAACGCTGTGAGTCCGATTGAGTTCCTCCATAATTTCTTTTTTTTTAAAACTACAATCACAGTGACTGCAGAGGTTCGTATTTCACCACAAATTAATGTGACAACTGCTATGGGCAAGCCGTGACTTTGGACTGACATTAATTTCCAAGGATGCACATTTTCCTGCAAGGTCATGGGCTATCAGGAACATTGTTCCTGACCATCTTTCCTTCTCCTGTTGCAGCAAGGCCAGTTGTACCTGAGCGGAGTTGAAATTGATCAGTCAACCTCTCCTATGGCCCGTTTTCACAACTTTCTAAAAGTGTGAAAGGGACACAAAGTATCCTGGGATAAAGTAGTAACTTTGTTGATTACGTTTTTGCACAAGATTAAAAGGGTACAAATTTTGCCGACCTATAAAAACCTTTATAAATGTCTAAAGGGCCGTGGGAAAGTTGCAATAGGAGAGAACGAAGGTGGATCTGCCATCCTAGAATTCCCTGTGGCAGAGAAACCCCTCGCTGTGCCTACAGCTCTTTCCCTGGCACATAAAATTTGGGAGGGTCACTCTTTCCCATGGTCTTTATAAATTACGTGCTATTGCCGCTAGGACTTTCCTACAGTATATATAAATTGTGTGGCTATACATTTCCAGGGTCTTAAATTATAAATGTTTACATCGGTCAGCACAACAACAGGAGCTGACGGGCACATACTGTGTTGTACATGATGCTTAATTATGTTATAATTAGGCAAGGTTAATTTTGTTTTAATGCAAGATGATAATACATTCGGGCAGGTCCATCACTCGATGCCTCCCTCAGACGTCACCAGTGGAGGATAAAATCCCCTATCCCTAGGGATGCCTTGTAATGAGTGTGAAAGGACACAGAGAACCGGTTAACAGTGGTTCAGTGTGAAAGGCAAAAAACCACTTCTTTAACCGGTTCACTGAACGGACAATCTACTGGTTCGCCAGCGTGAAAAAGGCTCGTGGTTTCGTCTGCCAAACAGCCAGGCATGGTATTAGTGGGAATACTGAGCAGAAAATACCCTTGGGGTTTGAAACCTGCCTCTATAACACAGCTGAATGTCTGACTTATGGCATTTAGCTCCTGCTAGTTTGGAATGTAAACCAATTCATTGTTGACACAATGTCTGGGCACTCAGATTTGACAGGAGTTTCTTTATCCAGCTGGGACTTTAAAACATAGCTCATAATGTCATAAAGCTCAAACCTTCACATTTTGGCTAGACTTCACCACACTGCTTTGCCAAATTTGGCATCCAGTGGAGCAAACTTTGCACATCTGATTCAATGAAAGAATTTTTGCTCATCTCCTGTCACTGTAAAAACCTATAGTTTCCAATAAAGTTTAGGATGGAGAATGAAGGCTAATGTTACACACAAATCAATCCTAATACATTTAATCATCCCTAATTACGTCTATGAATACATTCAAAGCCCATGCTAGCCCAGCAATACCCAAATAGGTACTCGAACTGAGACGCGAGAAAGTGCGGAGGGCTTCCTGATCGTGCCAGAGGTGTGCACCTGCAGCTCGAGTTGCTGATGGTTGGACTGAAGGTTGTGTGGCTGTGGGAGCATTGGAGGAAAATCCATAGACACGGACTCTGGAGACTCTCTTTTGCATCTCTTTCTCTGGCTGTAAGGAGCGCTGAGGCAATTTCTGCTCATGGTGAATCTTTGTTTGCCTTGTGGTTGATATTATTTTGCATAATATGATGTTTTCTGTTTTATTACAAGACAATAAAATAATCTTGAATGCTGGAGCTTTTCAGGAGACCAGGTAGCATCCGCAGAAAGAGAAATATAAGAAATAGGAGCAGGAGTTGCCCTCCGGCCCATCAAGCCTGCTCTGCCATTGAATAAGATCTTGGCTGATCTGATGATAGGCTCATCTTCACCTACCTGCCTTCCTCCTTCCCCCCCCACCCCCCAATAATCCCTTGCTATATAAAAATCATTTCCAAACTAGACTCACTGGGCAGTATTTCCATAGATTCACCATCCTCTGGGAAAAGCAGTTCCTCCTTATCTCCATCCTAAATCTACTACCATGGATCTTAAGACCATCTCCCTTAGTTCTTGCATCCCCACCAATGGAAGCAGCTTACCTACTCTATCTTGGTGGTTCTCAACCATTTTTTTTTTTAAACTCCATTCACACACCATATGAAGTAATCTCTTAGTAACCTCAAGCTCCATGGCATCCTGTGCCATAGGTGCTCTGTGGTTAGTAAGGGATTACTTAAGGTGGCATGGGAGTGGGAAAAAAAGGTTGAGAACAACTGCTCTCTTATCTATGCCTGTCATAATTTTATATATTTCCATAAGATCCTCTTTCTTTCATTCTTCTAAATTCCGGAGAGCACAGCCCCAGGTGACTCAATCTCACCTCGTAGGCCAACACCTTAATCTCTGGTCTCAACATGGTGAGTCTCCTCTGCACTGCCTCCAAGGTCAGGACATCCCTCCAAGTCAACATTTCCGCCTGAAATGTTCGGTCAGAGCTCTTTTGGAGCCGTAAAGTTAACCCCGTTTTTCCCTCTGTAGGTGCCGCCTGACCTTCAGCACATTTCCAGCAATTTGTTTTTTTCAAATGTTCAGTTTCCAATGTCTGCCATCCTTATGGTTTTCGGAAGAGAGGCCAACGGAATAGTCATCAAGAATACTTTGAAGCTGCCAATAGCTATTTAAAAGCTACAGTTATCACAGCTTGTTGCCAACTGAACTCAAAAGGTCATTGGACATATGACAGATTAAAATGAGATGCTGTCCCATCCATTATTCAGCGATTGCTTTCGTCAGAGAATAGATCAAAAGTCTGTCCCTTTTAAATGCAATACAGCTATTTTAATTGCCCTTTAATATTTGCGTTAACATTCTCAAAGGTTCAGATACATGAAGGAATTTTTCACCTCATGACATCACATTCCCACAACCCTCCCTTTTATCCAAACCTCTATCCTAGCTTTGAAAATGCTTAAAAGCTTAGGATAGTCAACGTAGGTCTTAAAGGGAAAATTTGACCTCATCTTGGGTAGAAAAGAGTAAGTAGTTATTCTGAATGAAAACACTGCAAACCTGCAAGACTAAACATTGCCTCAACTATGCTTCTCTGGGAACTTTCTCCTCAATTGAAGGCTGTGGGATCAAAAGCAAACCTGGAGGGACTCAGCAGATCAATGGAGAGAAATGGTCAGTCAATGTTTCTGGCCAGGAACACTTTGGGGTTGTGGGATTGAGAGTCTAAAGCAGAAAATATGAGGCTGCATACCTAGATTGAAGGGTTCAAGCCCGAAATGTTGGCTATGTATCTTTACTGTAATAAAGTGCACTGTTTGACTTGCTGAGTTTTTCCAGAAATGTGTTTTTACTTGAACCATGGTGTCTTCAGACTTTCTGGTTCTACTTCATGTTAAATCAAGGCCCTGTCTGCTCTCTTGTGTGGCTTTTTAAAGAAGAAAATTCCATAGTACAATTTTAGAAGAACAGTGATGTTCTCCTCGGTGTTCTGGCCAACCAACATCTTTCAACCAACGAGCATTAAATCAGATTATCTGGTCATTATCACATTAGTGTCTGTAGAAAGCAAGCTGTCTCCAATTTGACTCTAGTGTTCTCCATGAGAGAAACAACACTTCACAGTTGTAAGGGACTGCTTCCGATGAAAGGCACAATTAAAATGTTTCTTTCCTTTTTAAAAAAAAATCACCTGCAGTACAGAAAAATGCTGAAGAATCTCTGCAGGCCACACAGCATCCACAGAAGGTAAAAGGCAATCAATGCTTTGAGCCCGAGCCATTCTTCAGGAGCTCTGAAAATCCTGAATGAAGTGTGGAGGGAGGCCAGGGAAGGAGGACAGGACAAGACTCTATCCCCCACCCCCCCCACCCACCACCCCGTCCTCCTGAAACATTCACTATAAAAGTTATCAAAGCTCCACACCGCGTGACCTTCAAATCAAAGCGAATTGGAGCAGCATTTGAGTATAAAATAGAATAAAATCCAATCGACTGGAATGTCTGCCTGAGGCGACGGGATGGAATTGAAAAAAAATAACAGCGCTGGGCTTCCACACAGCTCCAGCTACTCCAGTTTGGATCGTACCTTTATGGTGAATGCACATTTCTCCCCCCCAACAGTTCATCAAGCTTCCTCCCTCATCCCAAAGATATCCAAACTGGTAGTTCCACTGAGGACTGCAAATTGCCCTGGTCTGTTGGTCTGTGTGAGTCAAATGCAGGTGGTGCTAATAGCAAAGTGGGATGAGCCAAGAATAGATGCACGATGGTCAGTGTGGACTCAGGCCTCAAGGGGCTGTTCCCTGACTGTACTGACTCCAACAATCAGTCATTTCACATCGCCTTACTGGCAAGTCTCTTCAATCTGAGGCGCCTCCAAGCTTACACCAAGACACAAGAGAAACTTGTCCGTGAACTACTCTTTGCAGATGATGCCGCTTTAGTTGCCCATTCAGAGCCAGCTCTTCAGCGCTTGACGTCCTGCTTTGCGGAAACTGCCAAAATGTTTGGCCTGGAAGTCAGCCTGAAGAAAACTGAGGTCCTCCATCAGCCAGCTCCCCACCATGACTACCAGCCCCCCCACATCTCCATCGGGCACACAAAACTCAAAACGGTCAACCAGTTTACCTATCTCGGCTGCACCATTTCATCAGATGCAAGGATCGACAATGAGATAGACAACAGACTCGCCAAGGCAAATAGCGCCTTTGGAAGACTACACAAAAGAGTCTGGAAAAACAACCAACTGAAAAACCTCACAAAGATAAGCGTATACAGAGCCGTTGTCATACCCACACTCCTGTTTGGCTCCGAATCATGGGTCCTCTACCGGCACCACCTACGGCTCCTAGAACGCTTCCACCAGCGTTGTCTCCGCTCCATCCTCAACATCCATTGGAGCGCTTTCATCCCTAACGTCGAAGTACTCGAGATGGCAGAGGTCGACAGCATCGAGTCCACGCTGCTGAAGATCCAGCGGCGCTGGGTGGGTCACGTCTCCAGAATGGAGGACCATCGCCTTCCCAAGATCGTGTTATATGGCGAGCTCTCCACTGGCCACCGTGACAGAGGTGCACCAAAGAAAAGGTACAAGGACTGCCTAAAGAAATCTCTTGGTGCCTGCCACATTGACCACCGCCAGTGGGCTGATAACGCCTCAAACCGTGCATCTTGGCGCCTCACAGTTTGGCGGGCAGCAACCTCCTTTGAAGAAGACCGCAGAGCCCACCTCACTGACAAAAGGCAAAGGAGGAAAAACCCAACACCCAACCCCAACCAACCAATTTTCCCCTGCAGCCGCTGCAACCGTGTCTGCCTGTCCCGCATCGGACTGGTCAGCCACAAACGAGCCTGCAGCTGACGTGGACTTTTTACCCCCTCCATAAATCTTCGTCCGCGAAGCCAAGCCAAAGACTGGCAAGAGAGAGCAGTGATACTGCTACTGGATGCAAGCAGGTCACACCGAAATGGTACCATGAGCCGTGATCACCACGTTCTTTGTGGCAGTGCCATTGGAGCTGCTGTCATGGCAGTGTTGTCACTGAGATGTGGACCTGGGAGTGCGGAGACGGATTCAAAGGGTTCAACCACCTGGTCCTAATGCCAGCAGCTCCATTCAGGCTTTGACCAGCGTGTTAAAGGAGCCGGCAGTGTTTGTAAGCAAAGTCCTGCAACCGCAGAGGTCTGTGCCCGAGATAGCAGTGCCTGTGCCCGGTAGCGGCCACGAGGGTTTGCAGACTCCGGGGGAGCAGTGGACTAGCGTGGGGCATCAGAAATGGGAAGAATACCCAAAGGAGAAGCAGAGGCGATGACCCTACAGCACAGGGACCACGGCAGTGCACCAGCGAGGGGTTCAGCGGATGAAGGACCTGGACTGGCTGCAGGTTTCTAGAGAATGGCTCATGGGAACCACTTATTGAAGCCGAGGGCAAGAAGGGCTCTCAAGGAACCTCAAGGCTTCCTGATCTTGTCGGAGGTTTAGATCTGGAGCTTGGGTTGCTGGTGGATCGAACAGAAAAGTCTGTGCTGTTGCAGACGCTGCTCAAGTGCTGGAGGTGAATCTATGGACACCCAATGACTCTGAAGGGGCTCGCTTTGGCTTCTCTTTAGCCGTTACTGCAAAGGGTGCTGGGAGACACTAACGATGACTCTTTGTCTGCCTTACAACAGGCAGGAGACAATTTTGTGTAATGTTACATTACATTTCAATAAAGGAATCTTGACTCTTGCTTTCTGATCCAAAACACTCAACTTCACAGCAGAAAGGTGGATCAGTTGGAACAGCATTGTTCTCTCATGAACAGAGAAGCTGGAGGGTCTCAGCAGATCAGACAGGATCCGTGGAGAGAGATTAATGCTTCAGGTTGGACCTTTTATGGAGACTCAACTAGCTTTATTGGTTCAGTCTTCAAAGGGTGTCAACCTGAAGCATTAACCGCTCTCCCCAAGGGGTCTCTGGCTGACCTGCAATTTCTCTTTGTTCAGGAAAGAGTCCAGCACCTGCAGGTTTTCTTCAGCATCGTCTCTAACCATGCCCCCACAAACTTCAAATTAAACCCCCACTCCATCAAAAAGATCCAACTGCTAAAAGCTTAGAATAACTTGGGGGTGGGTGGGGAAGTCCAATTCTTCTTATTAAAAGCAGACAATTTTTGGCCAACAATTCTCCCATAACAATAGTACTAAACAGCCTGTTGTAATCACTGACAACTTCTCTGGTCTCTCTTCTTCTTTCTTTGGCTTGGCTTCGCGGACGAAGATTTATGGAGGGGGTAAAAAGTCCACGTCAGCTGCAGGCTCGTTTGTGGCTGACCAGTCCGATGTGGGACAGGCAGACACGATTGCAGCGGTTGCAAGGGAAAATTGGTTGGTTGGGGTTGGGTGTTGGGTTTTTCCTCCTTTGCCTTTTGTCAGTGAGGTGGGCTCTGCGGTCTTCTTCAAAGGAGGCTGCTGCCCGCCAAACTGTGAGGCGCCAAGATGCACGGTTTGAGGCGTTATCAGCCCACTGGCGGTGGTCAATGTGGCAGGCACCAAGAGATTTCTTTAGGCAGTCCTTGTACCTTTTCTTTGGTGCACCTCTGTCACGGTGGCCAGTGGAGAGCTCGCCATATAATACGATCTTGGGAAGGCGATGGTCCTCCATTCTGGAGACGTGACCCATCCAGCGCAGCTGGATCTTCAGCAGCGTGGACTCGATGCTGTCGACCTCTGCCATCTCGAGTACCTCGACGTTAGGGGTGTGAGCGCTCCAATGGATGTTGAGGATGGAGCGGAGACAACGCTGGTGGAAGCGTTCTAGGAGCCGTAGGTGGTGCCGGTAGAGGACCCATGATTCGGAGCCGAACAGGAGTGTGGGTATGACAACGGCTCTGTATACGCTTATCTTTGTGAGGTTTTTCAGTTGGTTGTTTTTCCAGACTCTTTTGTGTAGTCTTCCAAAGGCGCTATTTGCCTTGGCGAGTCTGTTGTCTATCTCATTGTCGATCCTTGCATCTGATGAAATGGTGCAGCCGAGATAGGTAAACTGGTTGACCGTTTTGAGTTTTGTGTGCCCGATGGAGATGTGGGGGGGCTGGTAGTCATGGTGGGGAGCTGGCTGATGGAGGACCTCAGTTTTCTTCAGGCTGACTTCCAGGCCAAACATTTTGGCAGTTTCCGCAAAGCAGGACGTCAAGCGCTGAAGAGCTGGCTCTGAATGGGCAACTAAAGCGGCATCATCTGCAAAGAGTAGTTCACGGACAAGTTTCTCTTGTGTCTTGGTGTGAGCTTGCAGGCGCCTCAGATTGAAGAGACTGCCATCCGTGCGGTACCGGATGTAAACAGCGTCTTCATTGTTGGGGTCTTTCACGTCACATTCTTGTTAAATACAACAAATAATCACTCCACCACCTCACCCAGATTTTTACAGCACACACAATAAACCAGCCCCAATGAAATTCTCCTGACTTGCTCCTAATCGAATTGATTTGTCCCGAGTTGGTCGGCCAACAAAATCTCAAGTTTTAAAATTCTCAAATCACTTCCTCGCATTGTATCATTTTAATCACCTTTCCTGGACTGAGCTACATCAGCCCGATGCAGGGCCTCAACCCGGCCACCCCTTTTTGCCTCCACAAATGTTGCTTCACCTGTGGAGTTCTCTCAGCAGTTTATTTCTCGCTTCAGGTTCCAGCATCTACAGTTGTTTTGCATCGCCTTTGACACAAATGGCACCAGTGACCAATGGCAAATTGCTGCGTGTTGCAGGAGGAACCCACCCCCCCCCACACCTCTTACTTTGCACTTTACTTATTGCTTGCACTTCTGTTGAGCTTACATGTCTCTCTTTTACATACACATCTCTTCTCGAGTGCAGCTTTATCGCACGAACAAGAAGTAGAAATTCTACCTGCCCACCCAGGGCTGTAGGTACTCTGACAATAAATCGAAGCTGATTAAAGATCCAAACACAATATGTTAATAACAGCATTTTAGTCCCGCCAAAGGGTCCCAAACCTAAATCCTTAACTCTACAACCCTCCCCAAGGGAGCTGCCTGACCTGCTGAGTATTTCTCGAATTCTCTGCATTGATTTATTTTTTAAACAAAATATTTCTATTGAGTTTAACCTACAAAATTATAAGAAAAACACACAAGTTGTCTCATAGATACAAATACACAGAGGAAAAAAAATCTAGACATGAATTCCAGATATGAAACAAGTTATTGAATTAATCTATAACCATGCTAAAACCATATTTGCCAAGTTAATTTGCATAAAAATTGATTAAAAAGGAAAAAAAACCTAAAAAAACAAAATCTAATCAAGGTTACTTTGGAAAAAGAGAAGGGAAATTGTGGATTGGATAGTGACCTCCAGATATCGGACTCAGAATCTGGAACATTCAAAATTCTTAATTCTTCCAATCAATATTCTATGAATGGGCCCCACATCTTTACAAATCTTCAATGTTCTTTCTATTTTTTTTTTCAAGCTTAATTAGGAACAGTGACTGGACTTCTAAGGCATTAATACATTGGATACAACTTGTCCGGGATACTCAGAGAAGTGATGTTGCTACAACTGGCAAATACCAGTGCTCAGGTTATCTCTCTTTCTCTTTGGCTTGGCTTCGCAGACGAAGATTTATGGAGGGGTAAATGTCCAGGTCAGCTGCAGGCTCGTTTGTGGCTGACAAGTCCGATGCGGGTCAGGCAGACACGGTTGCAGCGGAAAATTGGTTGGTTGGGGTTGGGTGTTGGGTTTTTCCTCCTTTGTCTTTTGTCAGTGAGGTGGGCTCTGCGGTCTTCTTCAAAGGAGGTTGCTGCCCGTCTAACTGTGAGGCGCCAAGATGCACGGTTTGAGGCGATATCAGCCCACTGGCTGATTATCACCCTTGACTGAAAACAGAGGCTGAATTTTGCCATTGAAGAGAATGGCCTGGAAGCTTTAAAAGCTAAGCACTGCCTACATTTCCCAATGAGGTTCAGGAGGACAACACTGCCAGCCACCGTCCTAACAACATTCTACAGAACCGCAAAAGAGAGCATCCTGGCTGGCTGCAACAGAGTGCAAAGTATTAGATCAGAGGGCAATGGAAACTGCTGAGAAGATCGCTGGGGTTTCCCTTCCTTCAATCAATGACATCATCTACAGGGAGTGGTTCTTAAAGAGGGCTCAGAGAATCATAGAGGACCCTGATCATCCAGCACGCAGTATTTTTGAGACACTGCCTGCAAGAAAGAGGCACAGGAGCATAAAACCAGGACTGCCAGGCTGGGCATTACATATCTATATCCAATATCTGTGCCCTATGGTCTGGAGATGCATATCACAGTAAACTGGAAATGACTGTTCCTTTAAAGTGGTTTAAAAAAACCAACATCATAATTCACAGCATTCAGGCGGAGAGCCAGATAGCATGCAGAAAGTTTTCCCACATTTGTCAAGTGTTGGGCATTACCAATGTTTTCAGAGGCTTGTGGTGGGACAATGTGGTCTTGATGTTGGCAGGCAGCACCCTCACTCCTGGCCTCGCAACAGTCAGCAACTATTCGCACTGGAGGAGAATGATCCACTCTGCCAAGATTCGCACTGTGACCTGGGACCAGCACCGTGGGAGTTCTTTCTGCTTCAGTTGGAGTTCTTGAACTGCACCAAAGACCACAAGAACTTCTTCAGCTGTGTCCCCTCATTCCAACAAGAAAACTCTGCAAAGGGTCCCTTTACCATCTATGAAGCACTTGGAAACCTCTTGAAAATTGGAGCAACGGAAAATGCAAGAGTAAAACATGAGAGTCTGCAAATGCCATGATTGAAGTAAAAACACAGTGCTGGAGAAACTCAAGTCAAACAGACATAACCAACATTTCAGGTTTGAGCCCTTCATCGAGGTATGAACAAAATGTAGACAGGCACCCGAACAAAATTTTCCTTTATAAAGTACCTGTTGAGTTTCTCCACTGTTGCATTTTTGCCAAGGAAACTGCAAATGATTTTGGGACCTGGACTTGGCCAACAATGACATGTAACGAAGGTTATTATAAGATGCAGTGGAAGATGGGCTGAATGGTCTCATTCTACAAAAGAGCTGGAGAAACTCAGCAGGTCTGTGGCAAGCAAAAGACAGTCAACGTTACGGCCTGGAGCCTGCTTCTCCAGCACTTCTGTGCACTGTATCAGACCCAAGCACTCGATCTTCCTTTGGTCTCGTTCTCTGCTGCGCCACTGGCCCCTTCTTTTGGCCAGCTCTTTGTAGAAATCTACACCCTCACTTGGCCAGCATCCCACTTGCCTATGGGTTCTTGAGGTCATAATTTCTGTATTATCCCCACGTACAAAAGCCTGTTCATCTTTCTCCATTTCCTTTCCCCTGGCAATGCATTCCACCTCATCACAGTTGATTGATCCCATTCCACCTTCGGGACATGTGAATTCTCCCTCCCCACTCTCCCCCCATCCGCTTTCTCTACCAATTAGCAGAGTAGTTGGAGGAGTAGTTGGAGCACACTCTGAAACCGATTGCATCAGATTAAAACCATTCCTTCAGATTATATTTATATTACACTTTGAAATAAAGCCAAAGCAATTACTGCAGACAAATTATTCATTGAAAAATTTATTGGCCCAGACAGAGTTGGCTGCTTTTTGGGGTTGCACTCTAAAAATGAGCAAAACACAAATTGCTGGAGGAACTCAACAGGTCATGCAGCATCTGTGGAGACAGAGATGATGGACATGTTGGATCAAGATCCCTCACTTGCTGAGTTCCTGCAGCAGTTTGCTTTTTTTTGCTTCAGGTTACAGCTTCACCAAGTGTTGGGTCTCCAATGACGAGAATCTGCTGAGGAAACCAGGAACTTGCAGTTATGTGGCATCTTTCCCCATATTCAAGGTCTTTACAGCCCAATGCATCACCTTAACACATCTTGGATACCACGAAGATCAACAAAATAAATGATCCTTCTCTAGGAGGGCATCACGGTTGGAGTAGCAGTTAGCGCAATGCCTTTACAGCGCCAGCATCGAAACTGGGGTTTGATTCCCATGTTGTAACAAGTTTGTATGTTCTCCCCGTGTCTGTCTGGGTTTCCTCCGGGGGCTCCAGTTTCCTCCCACCTTTCAAAATGTACCAGGGAGTGTTGGTTAATAGGGTGTAAATTGGGCATTACGGGGTCAGAGGCCAAAAGGACCTGTTACTGTGCTGTATGTCTAAGTTTAAATTTTAAAAAAATATTTTTCAGCATTCTACATTTGTTCAGGTGCCCAAATTCAATTTCATGAACTCCAGGCGTCTTTTATAAATGGGAGTCGTGCAACCCTGTTACAGTGCCACCGACCCGGGTTAGAATCCAGTATCGTCAGTACGGAGTTTGTACGTTCTCCCCGTCTCCTGGTACTCTAGATTCCTCCCACCCTTCAACACATACCAGGGGTTGTAGGTCAATTGTGTATAATTGGGTGGCATTGGCTCACGGGCCAAAAGGTCTTGTTACCGTGCTGCACGTATACATTTTTTAAAAATTAAGCTACTTCTCTCATCCCTCCAATTGCTACTCAAATTAAGATCTTAATCCGTGGCCTGTTTGCCTGTCCTTTAACAATCAGCTTTTCTCAAATGGGGGGGGGGGGTATCTAACTTCCCACTCCCCTCCACCCCCCCAGGAGCCACAGCACATTTGAGGTGGGGGGGGGGGCGCGGAGAGAAACCGGACTTAAATCATGATTAAAATTTTTTTTTTGTGTGTAGTCAGTAGGAGAGAAGTACAGAAGAAATCAACTAAACTTGACCGCCTCGCAGGGAAGCATCGAGTACAGACATAAGGGGGCCACAGCCAAAAGGTTTGAGAATGACTGCTTTAGATGCCTTTACAGGGATCAAGTGGGCCTATAGAAAGAAGAGGTTTACCTACTGCCCTGGCCACATTCCTTAAAAGGGAAACTTAGCTCAATGCCACTGCATACAAAGTAGCTGGTATGCTCACCAACTTGATATATTGAAAGGAATTTATTCATGGTGGGGGAAAGCACTTTGTGATGTTTGAACATTATAAATGACCTGTACAAATGTAGAAATAACAGAAACTAGCAGGAACCTCTCATTTGCTTTCACTCTATTATTTTCCCCTCTCGAGTGATATTTCATAATGAAAAAGACAGAATCTTTAGCAGATGGGGCAGAGATAAGATTTTTATGAGCCAAATACGAGCACTGTCTGGATTATTTATTTTATGATAGCAATTGTTCTACTGATTAGATGCCATCCAGAGGTAACAAGCCTGGATGCGTGCAAACGACCACGTTTATTGCTGATGTGGAGAGGCTGTAAGCTCATCAGCGCATGCAGCCTGAGAAATCCGAGATGGTTGGCTCAGTTGGTTCAGGGCAGCTGATTGGGAAACACAGCCACACAAGCCAACACGGGGATCAACATCAGTCCCCAGTTGTGGTGCAGGGAGCAAGTTCAGCCAGAGTGGAGCTCAGGTTCATTCCTCAGGGAAAAGAGGCCCAGCTGCTCCACGTGTTGGGTTTTATACCCCCTACCAGCCAGCAAGGCTAGCCCAGGTACGCCCAAACCATGGCAGGGGATTAAAGGAGCCAGTTGCGATGTGTGTTCTTTTAAAGGGGCCAATGGAAGGTGGTCTTAACTTTGATTCACAAATGTGGTGGCTTCCAACTAGTTTCTGCTTGAGAGGTCGCGTGACCCTCCAGAGTACACCAGCTAAATTAGTTCACCACAGATGGACTGTTACAATTGGACTGGTCAATTCATACATTTGAACTGGCTTGAATTACAAGTGGATAGCAGCCTGAATTACCCTTCACTCAACCAGGCAGAAATTGGGTTCAGTTCATCCAAGGTTAGTGCTTACTGTAGGCCTCGTGGACACACCGGAGCCCGGGCCGACTCTCTTCATTAAGACAAGGGGAGTTTGCTCACTTGCAGGTTAATATCGAAGGTTAGTGAGGAGAACCCATTGCACAATATCTTTAACCTACTACCATCAGGTTGGGGGGTGCAGTACAGGAGCATCTAAAACAGGACTGCCCGTTTGGGAAATAGCTTCTTCCCACAGGCTGCAAGATTGATGATCCTGTATCTTTTGGTCTCTCATAAATGAGATTGAGTAAATTATTCATACTTGAAGAAATGAGTTGCAGGGAAAGGTTAAGCAGGTGAGAACTTCATTCCCTGGAGAATGAGGGAGGATTTGATAGGGGTATACAAAAGTACGAGCGGAATAGATGAAGTAGATGTCAACAGGCTTTTTCCCACGAAGGTTAGGTGAGGCAAGAACTAGAGGACATGGGTTAAGGGTGAAAGGAGAGTCGTTTAAAGGGAACATCTGGGCGAACATTTTCATGCAGAGTGGTGAGAATGTGGAACGAGCTGCCAGCTGGAGTGGCGAATGTGGGCTTGATTTTGAAGTTAAAAAAAAATTTGGATAGGTGCAGTACATGGATGAGAGGGGTGTGCATGGTTTTGGTCCGGGAGCAGGTCAACGGGACAAGGCAGAGTAAGTTAGTTACAGACTAGATGGGCCAAAGGGTTCTGTGCATGACTTACCACAATGAAGGCACTGAGCTACATGGTCAGAGAGATCTGGGTCTTAAGCAGTTAGGATCAATTTTAACAAAGCCAGTTCGTTGCTAGGAGAGGAGAAAAATAATCAACCAAGAATTTTTTTTCCAGGAATGGGTTAAACGAAGTGAACTGGACAGACTGTGATGTTCCCTTTGGTTGAATAGTATACACCAACTTCAGCATGGTACTGCATGCCTGCGCACACTTGAATCTTGGCATCAAAGATCAGTGCCATGGTCATGAGGAAAAAAGGCAATAATAAAGGGTAACTTTACTTTTGCATCAAGATAAATTAAATGAACTTTAAATGTTTCATTACATCAAACCCTTTCACCTCGCCACCACGTTCCAAAACAGTACATTGAAATCCACTTGTTGGTTAACCATTGAATCAAAGGAAATCCATTCCAAGACCAACAAAAATTCTCGGCACATAAGCTCACCACCCAGGCCATGCCCTCTTCTCAATGGGAAGGAGGTACAGGAGCCTGAAGGTAAACACCTAGCATTATAAAATCTGCTTCTTCTCCTCCGCCATCAGATTTCTGAATGGACAATGAACCACAGACACTACCTTATTGCTTTTTTTGCATTATTTATTCTTAAATATTGTATTTACAGAACCATAATTTATAGCAATTTTACGCCTGTAATCCAAATACTGCTGCCACAAAACAATTAATTTTTGTGCACACGTGTTCATGACTATAAACCCGATTCTGATGGATTGTTGAAGGCAAGGCCAGCATGAACCAAATGGCCAGTTGTGAGTCAACAACGTAAGTACAAGCAGAAAGCTGGACAAAGATAGGGAGCACAGCTAGTTTGTTTCGGAGAAGTTGGTGGCCTTACATCAGTGGTTTTCAAACTTTTTCTTTCCACACATATACCACCTTAAGCAATCCCCATGTCAAAAGGTGGCTGGTGATTAGTAAGGGATTGCTTAAGGTGGGATGCGAGTGGGAAAGGAAGGTTGAGAATCACTGCTCTAGACCCAATTGTTACTGAAATATTTGGCTTAAGAAAAATTGTTATTGGCTCCATTTCCTTTGGAGTTATGAAACTGTACACATGAGTCAATGAAGTACGATTAAAACAGTGGTTTTCCAACATTTTCTTTCCACTCACATCCCACCTTAAGCAATCCCTCACTAATCACAGAGCACCCATGGCATAATGGAATATTGTAGCTCCAGAAACAAACACATGCAGGCTCTCAAACTCCCAGACATCAAGTCCAGAAATGTAAAGGGATAATGAGAAGATTCTGGAAGGATAGATGACTGACAGCTGAAGGCCATCAGCTGTTGCACAATGGGGACCTGAATACAACAGTCATGAACAAGTACAAAATGTTTTCAATGAGTATAAACAAAATATTCTTTCACACACAAATGAATATGCCTGACTTTGTAAACTGCCACAATTAATTTTAAAAAAATCAGAATTTCATTTTCCACAATTTCTTTGCTCTCTGGTCTACGACCCACCACAATTTTTAAAGTTTATCCTGGAACTTAGGAAAGGCCCCCCCCCCCCCCCCCACAAGGACAGACAACGTCATCAACAATCTATTATTCGAGATGGCAGAGGCCGACAGCATCAAATCCACGCTGCTGAAGATCCAACTGTGCTGGGTAGATCACGTCTCCAGAATGGAGGGCCATCGCCTTCCCAAGATCGTGTTATATGGCGAGCTCTCCACTGGCCTCCGTGACAGAGGTGCACTAAAGAAAAGGTACAAGGACTGCCTAAAGAAATCTCTTGGTGCCTGCCACATTGACCACCGCCAGTGGGCTGATATCGCCTCAAACCGTGCATCTTGGCGCCTCACAGTTCGGCGGGGAGCAACCTCCTTTGAAGAAGACCGCAGAGCCCACCTCACTGACAAAAGACAAAGGAGGAAAAACCCAACACCCAACCCCAACCCACCAATTTTCCCTTGCAACCGTTGCAACCGTGCCTGCCTGTCCCGCATCGGACTTGTCAGTCACCAACGAGCCTGCAGCTGACATGGACATTACCCCTCCATAAATCTTCGTCCGTGAAGCCAAGCCAAAGAAAAGAAAAATTATTTGCCAGGATTCTTTTTATTTTTAATAAACAAAACATTTAATTTTGCACATTAATTTTAATTGTTATTAGCTTGGATTTTATCATCTAATTATTTCAGGGTGGGAAAGCATACATCAGTGACAGGGATATAAAAGACTTTATGAAATCATCTGCCAAATGTAGATACACATTAACAACTCACACCACTGTAATGTACTTTTGATTTAGAAAACCTAAATCTTAGGACTTTTTTTTTTGCATTACTGCAATGCCCATTTTTTTGGTCAGCCAAATAACTGGAAATGACGAGTCACAATGCAGGTCGGAGATCAACGATCTGGTCAGGTCGAGCCAGAACAACAATCTTGCTCTCAACATCACCAAGACCAAGGAGCTTATTGTTGATTTGATGAAGGAGATTCCTGTCTGCATTGAGGGAACGGAGGTGGAAGCTTCAAGTTCCAAGGAGTCCACATATCATAAGACCTCTCCTGGGGCCATCGCATTGAGGCAACTGTGTAGAAACCATGGCAACATCTCTAGTTTCCAAGGATTCGGAAGAGATTTGGCAGTCATTGGGTACTCGATCCACATTTTACAGCTGCATGATGGAACATCAAAGACTTTTGCGAAAACTAGAGTTGTGAACTCGGTCAGTGCCATCAGTTTCCACTCCATCGAAGTCATGTACCAGAGGAGGAATCTTAAGAAAGCAGTCTTTCTTCCCTGGCCACGGCCTCACTGTTACCATCGAGAAGGGCAGGACCTCGAACATGAGCATCCATGACACAAGGACAGCGTTTTCCTCTCTGGCATCAGATTTCTGAACTGATAATGAACCATCAACATTACCTCATGTTCTTTTTTATATACACTATTTATTTTTAAATGCAATATTTGCACTGTAATATTGCCGCAAAACAATGAATTTCATGACACGTTCATGACAATAAATTCTGATTTGGTTGCAACAAAGCCTGGATTGTCAAATCAGGTGCCCAGGAATGCAGGGCTGAAGAAGGGCCGCACGGTCAGTGCAGCAGTTAGTGCCATGCTGATATGGCACCAGCGACCACGGTTCGATTCTGGCGCTGTCTGCAAGGAGTTTGTACATTCTCCCCGTGGGTTTCCTCCAGGCGCTCCACTTTCCTCCCACCCTTCAAAATGTACAGGTCATTTGGGTGCTATTGGGTTGCCCGGGCTCATGAACTGAAAGAGACCGTTACTGAGCTAAGTGTCTATATTTATAATTTAAAATAGCAAATAGAGCCAGGTCCATCACAGGCTCCTATGTGAAGTGCAGCCTCAAGAAGAAAGCCAACATCATAAAGGACCCCCATCATCCTGGTCACACTCCCTTCTCACTGCTACCTTCAGGCAGAAGGTACAGAAGCTTGAAGGCCAGCACCTCTAGGTTCAAGATCAGTTTCTTACCAGCAACTATCTTGACCCCCCACCCCTCCCTTGGTACACTAAGCAGACTGCTCCAAGAACGGTTTGCAAATTACTGAGAATATTTATTATCTGTCTTTTTTATTTATTGTCTATTAATATAATTCATTTAGCTTACCATTAGATTTCCAGATTCATTATCAGAGTACATACATGACATTAAATACAACCCTGAGATACTTTTCCCTGCGGGCCAGGCAGCATTACCACTTATTGATTACGCAAAAAAAATTGTACTCCACATACAGATGTAAACAAAAATGAAAACAACTGACTGCTATACAGAGATAGGAAAAAAAACAATAAAATGCAAAATGAAAAAAAAATCAAGAGTGAAGAAATAAGAGGCTTCAGACAAGTCCCTGATGGAGTTTGTCGTTGAGGAGTCTGATGGTGGAGGGGGAGTAGCTGTTCCTGAACCTGGTGGGTGCGAGTCTTGTGGCACCGATACCTCTTCCATGATGGCAGCAGCAAGAACAGAGCAAGTGCTGGGTGGGGTGGATCCTTGATGATTGCTGCTGCTCTCTTGACGGCAGCGATCCGTGCAGATGTTCTCGATGGTGGAGAGGGTTTTGCCTGTGATGTCCACCACATTTTGCAGGATTTTATGCTCTATAGCAAATAAGAATTCTTGTACAACATGTACAGTGTAAAATGTGTACGAGACTAAACACATTCTCATTAACAAATTCTGATTGTTAATGGTAAAGATATTGTCTTGATCCAAGAAGTTACATTGACATTTGTGAAAAATGAATCCTGCCAGAGTCTAACCACTATTAATTCAAACTGGCATCAGGGATCTAGATTCCATCCAATTATTTGAGAGCTGGTTCTATATCATAGAACTGAAAGTCAGACTGTTGATTCCCAGGTCTCCTGCAGCCCAGTTGCCAAACCTGATTGCAGAACAGAGCAAAGGTAAACGTGTCAGGATTTACTAACATCTTTTCGTTCCACGGTCCCTGTGTAAATAGGCCTTCCACCAGAAAAAAAATTACTTAGTCCAAAGAGCCCATTGTATTGGGCTACAAGATGACACCATCTTCGTACCTCCCATGAGGAAGGGAAAAGTCAGTGGTATTTGAGTCAATTTCAAGGTCACTTAACTTGTATGCATCCCAGCATCAGAAACATTCAACTGGGCATTTATAACCAAAAGTAGCTTCCTCTGGTTTCTTTCCCCAATCTCTACAGACTCGCTTTCAGGGGCAGTGACCGGGAACCACAGATGTTACGACCCTGACACTGTTTAGGGGTTGGTGAGCATTGATCAACAACTTACTGACTGTCCAAAGCCACGGCACCAAAGTCCCTGACGGATACAAATGATACATGAGATGCGAGTTTGTCACCTAGACATGTACAATGTGCAAAAACCCTGACTTGCTGAAGGCAGGTGGATATGATACACCAACACAAGCATAAATTATATGGCAATGTGCTGTGACAGAAAAAGGGAATGATAAATGTAAATGAACAGATAAATAAATATTCACAGATGCTGTGGTTAGGAGAGGATAAAAATAAAGTTGAAAGTGGCTATTTCAAGATTCCAGATTCGATTTATTGTCACATAATAAAAACAATCCAATATCCCGCAGAATTTGCTTTCATCTGCCGTAAGGCAGACAGATTTTCCATTTGCAGAGATTGCCTGAAGTATCTCTGAGTTCCCTCAGTCATCATATGCCCATGGGCTCATCTGCAGCTCCCAAAGCCACTCAGAGGCCAGTGCAAACCATCAGCAGTCCAAGCTCCAGATCAGAACTTCCAAAGTGATCATTTATTATGAAATAAAGAATTTGAGCTGGGGTTAAAATCAAAGGAGTCGATGTCATTGGTGAAAGTGTTCACAAATGTGACAGCTTCAAACGATTTTCAACCCTCCAAAATAGGTGTTACTCACAGAAAAGTATAGGGTGCATTTCCAGTATTCTTCAAATTCAAATATTCTTGGGGGGTGGAAATCTTTAAATTGGTCAGTTTCTTTGTCTTTCGATCATTTGACCAATCTCTTAGAGGGTCAAGCTGCATCAATGGGGAATTTTGGGGGGGGCGGGCGCGGAACTGATTGATTTCACCAAGACTTTCTTGAAGGGTTCCAAACGGAATGTCGACCATTCTTTTTTCTCAAAGCCAATGAATTCCTTCGGCTGCAGGTTCATTTTGTTCCAGATCCCAGCCCACCCATTCTCTTTTGTGTCTGTGGTTGGGTGATCTGCTATCCAACTTTATGAATGGAGTAAAACACACATGTCCGCAGACACCATGATCGAAGTAAAAACAATGCTGGAGAAACTAAGCAGCTCAAACAGCATACAGTACTTTATATAGCAAAGATAAAGATACTCGGGCTCAAGCCCAAAACATTGGTTTTGTATCTTTAACCCCTTTCACACTTGCTAGAGATCCCAGGAATCAAATGACAGTCGGCCTTTAAAGTGGGAAGTCTGAAAGCAAAATCTGCTCAACGCCGGCGTCAGGTGACGTCATCTCACGCCAACCGGGGATTGCTGGCCTTGACCTCTAGTACAATCCCTGGCATCTGTAGATGCTGGCTTTAAGATCAGGCAAGTGTGAAATGGGCAATTGCATTGCACGCACTTCCTATCAAAGGTAGAACAGCCCTCACCCCGGGGAAAAAAGTGTGAAAGCGTTCAGTATCCCAGTTAGGAGTGGTCTAGTGTGAAAGGCCAAAGCCCCATTCTTATCCCAGGACACTGAACAGCTGATTTACTGGGATGCAAGTGTGAAAGGGGCATTTATCTTTGCAGTTTGTCCTGCAGCATTTCTCCAGCATTTAATTTAAGACTGAGTATCACACGGACTAAACCAAAAACACCCTGCATGGACTGGAAGACCCACTCATAGTAATGGTGCTAAAATTAAGTCATTCTGGAGGAGTCAAATAAAGGAAGCCCCGCTCCCCCATATGGGTAAATTATTCACCTTATCCAATTGTTCCCATTAAAACTTTCATTAGGTAAACACTGCAAATTGCATTGGGGTGAACGAGTTCCCTTTCTCATTAACAAACTGCTCATCTAGATTTACACTCGTACTGCAGTTAAAGTCGATGGGTCCTTGGGGCCGATTCATAATTATCAGCTTTTTCGCAAGTGTGCAGAGTAAGGGGAAAAAATTAGGCATGTGGGGAAACAGATTCATAATTTGCATGCGATATTTGTTCATCATCCACATTACTTGAACAGTGCATCAACCAATTGGTCCAACTGTCACACGAAAGGACTTTATTAAAGATAGAGTTAAAAAAGCGTCCTCTTGAAGACCATCATCATTAAACTCAGTCCCTTAGCTATGTTTAAACCAGCCATTCTCAATGGAGGCCTTATGGCCCCCCCTTAAGAAACCATAGCACATTTAAATTGGGGAGGGGGCTTGGAGACTGAAATCATACTTTTCTTTTAATGTAGCTGGTAGGAGAAGTATGGAAGAAATCAACTAAATGACTGCCTCATAGGGAAGGGGCCCATGAACTATGTGCAGACTTCAAAGAGGGCCATGGTCAAAAAAGTTTGAGAATGGCTAGTTTTAAACTACCCTTGTTATCTACAATTCAAGAAACTGGCAAAAAGTGGGAAATAAATAGGTTAAAAAAAAAAAATTAATTTAACCCTTTGGACTCTGGCCATTTTTATCCCATCATATACTGTATACTCTGGACGGAGTCTATGGGTAAACTTTTACATCAGTGGTTCTCAACCTTTTTCTTTCCACTCACATTCTAACTTTAAGTAATCCCTGAGCCATTGGCGCTCTGTGATTAGTAAGGGATTGCTTAAGGTGGGATGTGGGTGGAAAAAAAGTTTGAAAACCGCCGTTTTAATCCTCCCTAATTGACTCGTTATGTGCAGTTTCAAAACTCTAAAGGAAATGGGCCAATGGCAATTTTTCTTAACCAAAATATTTCAGTAACAACTGAATCTAGAGCAGTGATTCTCAACCTTCCCTTCCCACTCACATACCACTTTAAGCAATCCTTTACTAATCACAGAGCACCTACGGCATAGGGATTACTTAAAGTGGTAAGTGAGTGGAAAGAAAAAGGTTGGGAACCACTGCTTTACAGCTTTGAAGTACAGTACGTGGTTGGGTATAAAATTAGTCCTGGAAAACCAGGACACAAAGTATATGTGCTTGTTGGTAGTCCCGGAAATCCAATATGCAATCTCAAGCAACCGGAAAAATTCACTTATCTGGCATGTAATCAATCCCCATAGGTGCCAGATTCCAGGGATTTAACTGTATTTGCAAAGCAGGTCAGTGAGAAGGTTGAAAGAAACTATTAAATTCACCTGAACAGAAATTGCAAGCCTCGTCCTCAGTGGGCATAAATTTTTGCATCAACTAATTAAGTTAAAACAATTTTATCTAAATAAAAGGGCTGGACATGGTTACTTTGTGAACTGTTAACAATGTAATGGCTGGTGCTCCCATCCTAATGAAGTTTAATTTCAAACAAGCACTTTCCCTCCGTGTGACTCATTGCAGTCAGCTTCACAGCTGTGTGAAGCTAAAATACAAGCACAGTAAAAATCCCTGGTATCCAGAATTCAAGCAACCGGCAAAATAACCAGAGGAAATTAATGTAAATAAATAAGAATTTTCATAAAAGCTAAAAATTGAAAATGTAACTGTTCTCCGAAGCAACACACAGCCTCTTAGTGAAGATGGTAGTGAACATGCATTCAGCGGAGCGCCCCAGTTGTGAATAAATTTTCAATAAAATTGTGTTTGAATAAAATGGCTGCATCCAGGATGAAGAGTCGGCCAGTGTTGTTCGCTGCTGGGGGTGACTCCCTACCCCTGCCTCGTAAGAGTTTTTATTAGAATTAAGCACATTGAATCTGTAAGCTTTGATGGTGGGGGGGGGGGGGTTTAATTATGATGGCGGCATGGTTAGCGCAATGCTGTCACAGCATTGGGGGCACAAATTTAAACTGTGTAAGTCACGGGAATTCACCGATTAAAGCAAACTTTTACACAATTAAGGACTATAATACTGATTTGTTTTCCAAATCACTTTACACTTTGCCCTGTCTTTTGTCTTTTAAACTCGTTATTCTTAATGCAGGTGTATTCATTAAGCAGTGCAAGAGCATCTCAGGCAACTGGAAAACTGGCAGATCAGGCATCCACAACCCCCATAGGTGCAGGATACCAGGGATTTTACTGTACAATGCCACATACACCCAGGCTGCTTTATCCAATTCCAGGCACCAAGTGCTGAGGAAATAATCTTTCTTCTTTCCCCCCCCTTTACTCTCCGGTCTTCCTTTTCAATGTCCTCTTCAGAAATTGTCCCAATCTCTGTGCCACAGTTGAGTCTCATGGAGATGGGTGGGTGGTCCAGGCCACGGGGGCCCACGTTGAGGATAAAGAGCCAGCCGTTATTCAATACTTCTGATTACAGGCATGTCTTTGGTGGAAACCTGCAGCTGAGGGAGATGTACACAGCAATTTTTAAAAGTTTATTTGTATTCTTTCGTCAAGGCTGAGATATATTTGTTTCAATGGTCTTCAATCTCAGTAACGACGACTGAAATACAATGGTCTGAATGATGCTGGGAGCACGTGGAGGGTTAGACATCGTGCGCTCAAATATAGACTGCTGGAGCAGTATCAGTGGGAGAAAAAGAATGGTCGGCGTTTCGAGCAGAAACCCTTTTGTACTCAAGACATGTTGGACTTGACCAACTCTCAGGGTTCAGATTCAGGTTTATTGTCAGAGAACATAATGACATCACATCCAAACCAGAGATTCTTTTTCCTGTGGGCAAGGCGGAATTACCACTTATTGGCAGTGCAAAATAAAACTGACACACGTAGACAATAAAGAAATGCAAATAAACTGTGCAATACAGAGAGGAAAAAAAGTTAATAAAGTGCAAAAGTGAAAGTCCTCAAGTAAGTTGCTGATTGAGTTTGTTGTGGAGGATGGTGGTAGTTAAGACAAGGGTTCCAGTAAACAGAAGGTCAAATATCAATATTCTTGTGCATTGCAGAACCACGTGAGAAACACATTAGTTTCCAATAACTAATGAAATCCACAGCCACTCAAAGGTGTAATTCGAGTTAATCTCTGCATCAGTGACCAGCAGACGATGTATACAGTGCTTAGAAAAATTCTTGACAATCACATTTGCTTGGAATAGTGAGCCTGCCAGGCAAGAAGTCATTTCAGCGAGCTAATATTCATTCGCAAAACTATTGCTAAGTTCTGCCAACCCATGCATGAATTCCACTTAAACTTGTCCATTATTACCTCTCTTTGCACTGTGTGCTGCCGGCTAAAACTACACTCTCGCAAATGGAATGGTGACGGCTCCTGTGAGACTTTACCTCAATAAGAAATTCTAAAGTAGACCACAGTGTAGAGAATAGAGTACAAAAAAAACCATTGGGGAGGGAGGGGGTGGGGAAGAGTGGAAATAGAAGCATATCCATTCCTCCAGGTGTCTTCCTCTGTAGCTTTCTGCATTAGGTCCAGCACTCAATAAAGAACAGTCATTTCTTTAAACTGAGGGCAGTTTTGTGTAAATACGCAAATTAGTAGGCTCTTTTTTGGTGAATTTTCTTCTTCATTAAGATCAATTATGTTTGCACTTCTAATTCTTCCTAGGATTCCTCAGGGTCATGGATGATGATGCAAGTTTGGCCTTGGATCAATGGCCATTTACAGATGTTGTCAATAAATGCACCATCCTCCATAGCACTGGAGGTTGGGAGCAGTGGAGGGGAAGGCGTGACTCACATTTTTGTGCATTAAACTGCAATCACAGCGTCTACAGACTCACAATAAACCAATCTATTGTTCGGCAGAGTCAACAAAGACAAACTAATCAACTTCAATGACATTTTTCCTGAAGAAATCTGTGAGAGGACATTCCAGTTTCACATTTAGTGAGCAGGGTTTATTTTGCAAGTTGGCCAAGCAAGCCAACTCCAAATAAAATCTCAACCTCTTCCAGCATTGTGAACTCATGGATTAAACAAACAAGGTTCCAGAGGGACTCGGCAGATCATGGAGTGAAATGGCCAGCCAATGTTTCAGGTTCGGCCCATTTCCCCTCGAGACTTATTTTTCAACCAGTTTTCAGAAAGGGTCCCGACCCAAAATGCTGCCCGGTCATTTCTTTCCAGATTGCACCTGACCTGCTGAGTCAGTCCGAATCCTTTGCTCAACATTCCAGCATCTGCAGTTCCTGTGTTTTGTCAATGTATTTATTAAGACTGATCAATGAGAATTACTCAATCCACCCAGTATCTCCAGCAACCCCACCCCCCCATCCTTCCACAACAATCCTCAACCTCACAAGAGTTCCCTCACTGTATTACCGTGACTTTCCATTTCTCCTTAATGGTCCCTTTCTCTGAATTATACTGCCAGTTAATGTAGAGCCAATTCACTGGTAACCACTCACTTAGCTTAGGATGTCCAAACCAGTGACACTTGCATCCTGTCAATCCGCATAAAGCTCGCTGTGACAATGGGTCTGGACAAACCTGCTACATTAATAAATTGATTTGCAAACAAACACTGGGGATTATGTGCTTCATTTAATGCTCTATGGTATTTTCTGCCAAACAAATAGCTAAGAACAGAAAGAAAAAGGGGAAATATATTCCCCTGACCCTGCAAAGCAAGTCAGTACACTTGGCAAGATGTGCACAGGACAGTGAGAAAACCTCCTTTGATAATGAAAGAAAGATACTCAACCAGGTGAATCAGGCAGCTGACTGTTTTAAACCAGCTTGAGATTATCTGCTTCTGGTGGTGAAACTCAGCAGGTCACACAGCATCCAAAGCGGTCAATGTTTCAGGCCTTTGTCAAAAATGTGGAAATTCAGGGAGACTCCTGACATTAAAAAAGTGGTGGGAGGGAGGGAAGGAGGAAGGGGAGGAGCACAGGCTAACGGGGAAGGGATGGATACAGGTGGGAAGGTAAACGGACTTGAATTGTGTTGCCACTTACAGCAAGATAGTTTAAAAAAAAACTGTTTTGCATGTTATCCAGGCAAATCAACTCATCACAGGTCATAACAAATGGATAATGTATGGAGTTGTGACTGTCAGTGCAGAGTACAGAGAAGAATACAGTTAATAACAGTATAAAGGCATCATCTTTTGGCAGTGAGAATCCATTTGTCTACTAGCAGCAGGAAAGAAACTGTCCTTGAAACTAGAGGCTTGTGTCTTCTGCCCAAAATGAGGGAGAAGAGAATCCAGAGGTGGAATGTGCCCTTGAGTACATTAACAGCTTTCCAGAGTTAATGGACAGGCAATGGGAAGGAGAGCCTCCGATTGTGTACAACTATACAGGCACCCTCCAAGATTGCAGAATGTACAAGCACGTCACCAGCCAACACAAGGTCTGCGTTTTACTCATACGCTGAAGAAGGGCTCAAGCCCGAAATGTCAGTAATACATCTTTACCTCCTATGGATGCTGGAAGTTTGCCATTTCTGTGTGTTTTTACTGCAATCTCAGCCCGAAAGCATTCTCTTCTGAAGTCGATTGAAAGACAAAAGGAATCTATTTTTGTAGCACCACCCCTGTGCCAAACACTCTACAAGTCAAATGTCTACTTGTAACTCACACAACCCAACTGGAGGAGACAATCAGAACCCACATCCAGTCATGAAAGACACAGTTTATTTGCTGGCCTTCTTTCCTCTCCTCCCAACTGGCTGATTGAAAGAAAGAATTTTATCCTGCAAAGGAAGCCAGTGGCTCAGTCACAGAATAAAAAAAAAATCTAAAGATATGCACGGACAATCTTTCCTGCTTTCAACAGGTCCCACTGAGACAAACGCCAGCTGGCCTGGTTGGAAATGTGTCCTCCTGCACACAGAACTGAAAGAATGTTCAATTCCCAAATCATTCTCGGCGCCCAGGATTTACAATCTCAGATAGCAACTGTTCACTCATTCTATTCCAGCTGCAGGTTTCCAAATTCATTTAGCAGAGAGCAAACATAGATCTTTTGTTTAGAGTGACCTCAGTAAAAAGACGGTCTTTGTGCCCACCTGGAATTTGCAAATTCTATTTTATCTTAACAAGTACTACAATCCTCTTCTAACAAAGATGCTAAGAATGTTGCTGGTCCCCACCCCAGCACATTGCCCATGTTACCAAACTGGCCTGTTCTGTGCTGTATATGGTTATAACTGTTCTTGGGATTTTCCCCTTTGCTGGGGAATGTTGTCAGGGATTCATCTGATCCCGGATCCCAATGTGTTCCCGACTTGAAATACAAGGTTGGGAAGTGAACGGTCCTGCACTTTGGTAGGCAGACTATTATTTAGATGGGGAGACAATTCAAAATTTGGAGGTTCAAAGGGACTTGGGAGAATACTCTAAAGATTGACCTCCAGATCGAGTCGGTGGTGAAGGTGGCAAATGCAATGTTGGCATTCATTTCTAGAGGAATACCTTATAAGAGCAGGGACATAATGTTGAGACTCTATAAAGCACTAATGAGACCTCACTTGGAGTAGTGTGCAAAATTTTGGGTGCCTTATTTGGGAAAAGACGTGCTGGCATTGGAGAGGGTTCAGAGAAGATTTACTAGAATGATACCAGGAAAGAAATGGTTAGCATGCGAGGAACATTTGCCACCTCTTGGACGGTACGCCTTGGAGTACAGAAGGATGAGGGCAGACCTCACAGAGGCATTTTGAACGTTGAAAGGCCTGGACAGAGTACATGGAGCAAGGATGTTTCCAGCGGCAAGGAAGTCTCGGACAAGAGGGCACAACTTCAGGATAAAATATAAAACAGAGATGCAGAAAAAAATTATTTCATTAGAGAGTCGCGAGTCTGTGGAACTGAGGTCATTGGGTGTATTTAAAGCAGAGATTGACAGGTATTCGATGAGTCAGGACATCAAAGGTTAGAGTGAAAATAGCAGAGAGTGGGGCTAAGTGAGAGGATGGATCAGCTCATGATTAGAATGGTGGAGCAGACTCGATGGGCCTGCTTCTGCATTGATATCTTGCAATCTCATCACTGTCATGGATTTACCTGGTGCAGGTCGACAGATTACAAACAGAAATCGGAAGGATGAGGATCTTGCGTCTTAAATCACATCTTAATCATCACTCTTGTAAACACTGTTGAGTATTTCAAAATATGAACGAACATCTAGACAGGTCCTCAATTGACAACTCAAGTAATCTTCACAGGAGACCACATACCAGCAATAATTTAAAGATGAAGGCTCCATTTGTCAATTGACTGCCAGTGACCAAATCACGAGGCACTGATGTTTATCAAAGCAAACAACAATAAATAGGAGAAAAAGTTCATTTTTTAAATGTCTTTGCAATGTTTGTCATGAGTTCCTCCAACAGGCTGTTGGAGAATGTTAAGGGGCTGTGCTTAAAATAACCAAATACTCTGATCAGCTTCAGGCTGTTGCACAAATTAACTGCGAACATTGCTTCAAGCCCCAGTCTTGGGGAGTAACATGGTGGGTCACTGACAAGATAACAGACCTCCAGGGATCAAATTTCAAATCTGAAATAGTTCTAAAGTCACGCTGAGGTTGGGCGGGGGGAAAGACATGGTGGGATACTGACACCACAACCCCAACAGGGGAAAGATACTGACCACAAAGAACATTGAGGGAGGAGTGGGAGATGGAGCCCCAGGGAAGAGATGAATTGGTCCTGAGGAGTGGAGAGAAAGATACCCTACAAAGGGGGTGGGGGGGGGGGGGAGAAAAGAGGAAGGAGGGGAAAAAAGAGGAAGGAGGGGAAGATGACACTGACAGCCACCCACCCCCCTCACCCAGGAGAGAGGGGGGACGTGGAGCCACCCCCACCCGTGAGAGAGGGACGCGGAGACCTACCCCCTCGACCGCCCGGGGGGAAGAGGAACGCAGAAACCTCCCTCCGACCCCGACCACCCGGGGGGACTCACCCGAGGAGCGGCGCCCCCCTCTCCAGCTCGGGACCGGTCCCAGCCCCGCCTGCCCGGCGATGCCGCGGCGAGGAATAATCCTCCTCGGGTCACGGGCAGCCAGTGCCCCCACTCACTTCTCCCACCCCTCTCCATCTGACATCCACTCTCTCTCACTCACACACACACAGGACAAGGTTGCGGAGAAGCTCCGTGTCCGCAGTGCAACCTCCTCCCCCCCAGCTCAGCCCAGCCCAGCCCCCGGCTCCCCTCTCTCTCCAGCCCTAACTCTGCGCAAACAAGGCACCTTGTCAACGCGCTGCCGACAGTCCCCACTTACAGTCTGTCGGACGTCAGGCCACAACTGTCGACCATTATTTCAGGCAGAAAGTCCATTTGGAAAGAAGTCATGTCTCTCCCCCACCTCCCTCCTCCCCTCGCAGTGGCGAAGAAGTGGCCCCTCGGCCAGTCCGCTGGAACAACTGTTGCCCACAGACGGAGAGGGACAGGTGTGGGAGGCCTCCTCTGGGCAGCTTGTGTTGCAGTGGTCACATCTCTCCCGTTCACTGGAGGAAGGGAGGAGAGCGAAGGAGTCACAGATGCATCTGTCTTACAGAGTACCAGGTGCTGAAAGTGGGAGGTGCTCCCCAGTTCAAAATTGGTGCCAAGCTCGAGAGCTGTTCCACACCCCACCCCCCCCCTCTCTCTCTTTTCTCTCCTCTCTCTCTCTCTCTGTCCCCCTCTGTCCCCTCTCTCTCCCCTCTCTCTCCCCTCTCTCTCCCCTCTCTCTCCCCTCCCCCTCTCCCCTCCTCCCCTCTCCCCCTCCTCCCCTCCTCCCTCTCCCCTCTCCCCTCTCCCCCTCCTCCCCTCCTCCCTCTCCCCCTCCTCCCCTCCTCCCCCTCTCCCCCTCCTCTCCCCTCCTCTCCCCTCCTCCCCCTCTCCTCCCCCTCTCCTCCTCCTCCTCCTCCTCTCTCCCTCCTCTTTCCCTCCCCCTCTCCTCCCTTCA